>NC_142039.1:27823893-28136227 GCF_982192425.1 Myodes glareolus | reverse complement strand
TGTAAGAACCTTTTCTGGGCAACTTTGAAGTGGTTATACCACACGCACACAAAGATAACCCTTCACCAGCTGAGATGTTAAGAAAAGTGATATTATGTAAAGATACAAAATGAAAGTTGTAAGGAGACCTGGGAAGTGTAATGCCTTTAGGGCTCCAGTGATTGTGCCAACACCATCCTGTAATTGAGGGAGACCATGGAGAGACTGGTTTCCTAGAGAGGCTAAGGCTAATCCCCCCTGGCCGACCAGGCTATTGTCATCAGCTCAGAGGGGATTTAAAGAAACATATCACTGTTTGACAATTTTGCTTTTATTTACAGGAGCTGCATCAAACATATATTTTACTTGATAAGTGGGAAGTGTCAAAATGAGCCCCATAGAAAGCGGTGACAAAGGAAATCATTTCAATAAAATTACATAATGTACAACAAATCATGAAAACAGCCACATTAGTGCAACATGGCATTGTGCAGCTTCTGACACTCCACAGAGAGGTATTGGGTCTGAAGGAACTACATTTAAAAAGCAATTTGCAGAATTTCTGTTCTTTTAGTGGTTTGAAAGCAGTGATAATTTTTTTTGGTAGCTGACAAGTGAACAAAAAACAATAATTGAATAGTACCATTTTCCACAGAAGGCAAGCTGATAATTAAAGGTATAACAGACAGTTTGGATTTTATCTGAGTAGTGGCAGAGCTGACTCTTTTTTTTTTTAACGCCAGGAACCAAATCAGACTTCTGTTCTCAAGAGCCATGAAAGAAGAAATGAGACTTATTTTCAGTTCTTTACTTCTGACATATGAATGTTTTCTGGTACCTAAACTAAAGTTCACACGTTTAGGATGAGGAGAGTCCAACTACTCAACAGCTTGGGGAATAAAGGGAATTTTTCAGTTGCCAACAAGGATAGAAATCTAATACAAGTAAAGTTAGTCTGTGCTACCCAGAGCACTGTGGGCACCAAGGAAAACTCCTGGCTGCCTCATTAAATATTCCAGGAGAACTGGAATCCCAAGTGCCTCTCCTGAGACAGAGGCTCCTCACTCAGAGTCAATTTGGATCTTGCAACTAAGGTAAACAGTTTGAACAGCCTCAGTTTTCAGCCTGGGTTTGGTGGTGGGGCTGTTTAAGCCTCCACTGAGAGCAACAGCATGTCTTTCCTACTTAGTTATTAGAGAGGAAGGCATTCCATCCATGCAGGATTGAGGACTTGCCTCTCTCTCCTCTCTGTATCCTAGAGTTGTAAGATGATGGCATTCCAAGACAGCAAAACCATGAAGTCAGAAATAAAACCCTGAAAAACTATATCCTAGCATCCTGCCACACCTTCTCAGTGCCTTACTAAAGAAGGCTGGGCCCTCAGGACTTTCCAGTTTCTACACAACAGCTCCTGGGACAGATGTCCTCCAGGTGGGTCAGCAGAACAAATCAAGGGCCCTTTGCAATCAATATGCTAGAAACACATTCGAAAATAGCTCTCTGTTCCCTTTAATAGTAGGCCATCACAAAAGAGCCGGTTCTTTAGCATTCCATTTTTGATAGCTCATTGTATCTAAAAAGAGATTAATTAAAGCTCCCACAAACCTCTCAAACTTAACTGAAGGACAATTTAGACATCACAGTAGCACACAAATTATGCTGCCCATTGTTACATTTATGCAGTATTGGAACTGCTCGTGTCTCTCACAAACTCTGGGCAGATGAAGAGACTTCACACAGAACAGGAAATGCTAACATCAGAAGATAAATTGTCACCAGCTTCATTCGTCAACGGATGAAGGGAGCTTTTGAAATAAAAAAAAAAAACCTGAAATAAGATGTGGTGGAAACATTTGTGCCTGCATTCTTCTGAATAACCAGGGACTTGTATTCATTATTCGTCCTTTGTAAAGGGGCAGCACAGGGCTAACTTATTAGTGCCAGCAGCAGAGAAGCATGACATTTATAGCTTGTGCTGACACAAGGTGGCTACGGTCAGAAACTCAAGTTCATCCCATTCAAGTCAGTTTGTGCCTTGAACTTATCTTTTCCAAATGGCTAGTGGTGGGGTTTGTGGGCTTTTCGCTGCCCTTGTATTATTCTTACCAAAAGCGAGGCTGGCATTAAGGAACAAAAACCAAGTTGGAGATTCCAGGAACTCAACATATGAGTGATGATAATTGCATGAATTACTTTTCCCATTAATGTGACAAAATGTCAGATGAAGGCAACTTGAGAAAGGATAGGTTTACTCTGACTACAGTTTGAGGACATACATGGTTCACCATGACAGGGGAGTTTTGGTGGCAGGAGCATCAAGGAGCTGATCATAGTGCATCCACAGTCAGGATGAAGACAGGGAGCAACACTGGTACTCAGTTAGCCCTATTCCTGTTATACACTCTGGAATAGTTAAGGAATACTTAAGGAATAGTTCCATTCAGGTTCATGATGGCCTTTCCCACCTCAGTTAACCAAATCTAAAACCAAAACAAAACCAACTACAGGTATTTTCATAGGATTGTCTCCCAAATAATCCTGTCAGGTTGGCAATATTACCCACCACTGTAGCTTCTATGCATATTTTCCCACCCACCAGGAAGGAGTGTGTTTACCTTGAGTGGAACCACACTACCCCAACTGCATGAAATCCCACCCCATTGATGCATAAATACCAAAAGCTGCCATGAACGGTATAGTAAAGCCAGGTGAGGCTATACTGGCCTTGGGTGCTATGCTGAATGTCTTAGCTGAGCTTTTTCAGTTTTTAGGACCATCGGCCAGTGTCTACTGCTCTGCCTTACCTCACTCGGCACAGCTCCCAAGCACAGCTGCAAGAAGTGTCACTTCATAGATGAGGCAGACCTTTAGATAATGTACCACCTCATGTAGGCTTTGAGGTGCATTTCTGTCCTTTTGTTCAGTGTACAGATAGATGCCAGGTACATCACGGGCATGTCCTTGGGAGCTGTGACTTTTCACATGACCGGCAGCCCAGTTGTGTGGGCAGCACCCATTTGACTGCTTACCTGAAACTGCTCCTCTATCTTGCAATGGATCCCATCTTAGAATTTCCAAGACAGGAAAAGGTGGTAGTTGATAATGAGGTGGAGGGAATGGAGGACTAGGCTGGAGTGAAATGCAACAAACCATCTTGGAGAGGACAATACTGGGGCTTGGGGAAGAGTAGAGGCAGCAGGGTCATTTGCACATATGTAGATTCTACTGTGATATGAAGGTAGCATGCAAATTTATGTGATAAACAAAGTATGTATATATATATATATATACAATGTTTGTGATGCACAAAATACAAATAATACATAATCTCATATAAGACATAAAGTATGCACAGCATTTAAAGCAAACATGTCATGTAAATATATATAATATGTTAGGCCTAACAGGTGAAGAATATTTAGCAAAGTCTTGTGCATTTAGTATATTTATATACTGATCTATAATATAGCAAAGTTCATGCAGTATGTAAAGCTTATATAGTAGATAATTTCTATGTAAAATGTATATATGATGAAAACAATCTATAAGTGTATCATTCCATTTTGTAATAGCCTAGTGAAATACCTGAGAATGGGTAACTTTCTATATATGGGAAGTGGGCTGTTTAGCTCACAGTTCTTCAGGTTGAGTGTCTCCCATGTGCTCATGGGTAGTCTCAGACTGGCATTGGGTATCATATGTCAAGTTTCCCTCTCGAAAAATTACCCATATGGAATCATGGGGCCTCTGACCCTAAGGACCTTATCAAATCCCAATTACTTCCAAAGGCTCCACTTCTGAGTATCACTATGTCGAAGAATCCTTTCTTGGCTTAAGTCTTCCTTCCCTTACTATCTTAAAATAGAGATTCAACTTCAAGCCGTGAACTTTCCAGGGCTACCCTCCAATTATCCCTAAAGCACAGTATTTGTAAAGTAAGGATCACATATAAAGTTTACATTCACAGAGATACATGCGTGAACATAAAGTACGTACAAATATATGCACAGATACTTTGTGTTTCACTCATTTTTTTTTAAAAATTATCTCTCATGGGCTTAAAGTAATTTCAAATGATTAAGATCATCTGGGGATGTTTTCAACAACATGCTATAGACTGGGATGAAACATAACGAAAAACAAAGTAAGATCAAGTAGAACAGACCAGAACAATGGATTGCTTTGTGTGTAAAGACATTTTCAGTGAGTCAAAACTGGTAGGAAACCTGAATTCTGCATGAATCTTATCTCTTTTATACTGACCCTTTTCTCACCCGCTTCACGTATAGGAACTGACTGCTAGCCGGGAATGATGTGGAAGTACTGGTGCCGGATCACGGGACTGACGGCAGCCGTGGGAGGGGCTATTGTAACAAGAGCACTAGCAATTTCGATGTCACCAGAGGCAGAAACATAGGAAACTACGTCAGACCTGAGCTGTGACCTCCCAGGATGCCTAGTCAGCTGTCTCAAGCATGGTAGGCTTGGGACACAGCAGGAGGGTGGATAATGTACAGAACATGGGTTAGTTTATCTGTGATCTTGAACTCCACTTGTAGACATCTTCCCATTGCAGCTCCGTTTTAGCTGGCTATGTTACCAGACCTCAGACCTTTAAGCAGATTCCACGCAAGGCTCAGGGAGTGCAAACCGGAGAGGGGTTTTCAAGCCCCAGCCATATTTCCAATGACCACCTGCAACTTTTGTTTTGAAAAAACAACAACAGCAAAAGTCTGTCTGTTCATCTCCTAATACGAGGCAGGAGAAGTGAAGAGTCAGAGCCAGTGTCCATAAACAGAGTCTTTCTCAAGGCTCTACTCTCGTCTCCAAGCCTCGGTAGAAAATACTACATCATTTTCCCTACAATCTCTTGGGATTTTTACATCTAAAGCAAGATTGTAATCCCTAAATGGCATCTTTATGCCCATTAAAGCAGTGGCTAAAATCCCTGTAGGAAGGCTGCCTTCAAACTGGAGATAGGTAATGATTTTTAGGAGACTGCAGCTGGGTTAAGGGTGAAAACAATGCTGGAGAGGTCAAAAGGGTCCAGAACCTATTACCAAGCTGTTGATAACCATTCCGACTAAAAGGGCCCTGACAAATTACTCCCTGCAAAGCTGGGTAAGCCCTTGATATTCATCAGCGTATGCTGAACAAGGCAAGGAACCACAGAAGGGCTGGCTGCTGCAGTTACAAGGAAGGAGATTTGGGGTAGGTGCTAAGACAAATTCATTTTTGCTTGTTTGTTTGTTATTGGAAAGAACAAACAGAAGGAAAACGAAGTCAGACAGAATGCAGCAGGCTGACAGAGTTTGCAGAAATTAGCAGCAGAGAATTAACACCTAGATTCAAAGTCTGGTCTTCCGTGCATCAAGGCAGAACATGCAGATAGTGTAGGGTGGTGACCTGTGTGTGAGTGTTGAGCTAATTCTAAGAAAAGTTCCAAAGTGTTGGGTCTCTGAGAATACACAAAGCAGCAAGTGAGGGGGCAGGTGCTGTCATGAAAACTTTTGAGGTCATGAGGAGTGTTTTTGGCCAGACTAGCAGAATCATCTTTTGATCATAAATGTAATGTGTGTGTGTGGGGGGGGGTCAAGAGTTTCACCATTAAAGAGATTCTCTGTCCAACAACAGATGCCCATAGGTAGCTACACCAGGAATGAAGAAAGAAGGCTTACCCTTAGAGGGAATAGACAAAGAACACATTACCATATGGGCTGCAATTAAAGTCATAGATGTCAATTCAAATGTATGGGAGAAACAGAAAAGATAAGTAGAGGAAGATAATCTCACACAGCAGATAGAAAGAGCAAAGAGACGTGAAATTCTTATCACAGAATCCCTAGTATTCAAAAGAATATTGAACAGTTGCCAATCACAGACTACTTCAGTCACGCTATATCAACAAGGTGGAGTAAATTAGGGACCTGGAAAATTGCCACTGAGTTAGGGAGAGAATTATTTTGTGCCGTGGGATAACAGTTTAGTTAAAAGAAGAGCTAAGCACCAAGGTGCAAGGAATTGAAATGTGCCTGGGATAAATATGAATAATTTGCTAAAGAAATATGACTACGAAATAGTAGAGGGAGGAGGGAAAGGTGTGGATGTGAGTGTGTTGTTGTTGCTACTCTTAAGTTTGTTGACACACCATTGGGATTTTGAAAACACCTGCAGAAGTATGCAATCGCGTTTCTGCAATGGGGTCGGAAAAGGGGCAGGAGTCTTCTACACAAAGCAAAAGGCACCGAAAGAAACTTCTTTTGCTTGGAAGACGAACCCCTTTCTTACTGCAGAACTGATTGGCGAAGGGCAAGGCTTTCAGCCTGGAGTCAGGCAAAGAAGTCTTTTTTTTTTTTTTTTTTTTTTTAATTGTACTTTCTTTGTTTGGTAAGGACAAGTTCCTGTTTTGAAACCTCCTGGACTGAAGGTAGAGTTGTTCTTCCTCGCTATTCCATTGTATACACGTGTTGAACACACAGAAAAATCTGATTACTGCAAAAATATACAAATGGAAGTAGCAAAGAAGAGGATGGGGAAGGATGGGAGATGGAGGGAATGGAGGCGTTAGGAGAAAAGGGGAGGGGGAGCTATGGAAGTGGTCCGAGGTACCTGGTCTGGTACACAGAGAGTTTCAGTGATTTGTTCTAAACATTTCAGGAAAGACATTTTGTATCCCTCCTTTAGGACCCATTTTGGACGATTTGAAGGGGAAGGCAAACAGGAAGTGCAGCTTCTTCTTTGTGAATATCTCTGAAACGGACATGGCACTTGCTGCCCCCACTTTGCACATGTGAAAACTGATGCTGTAATAATGGGGAAATACGACAGTGAGTTTAGAGGGATGAAAAGCCATGTTCAATGAATAGAGGACCTCGGACTTTTCATCATCTATGATTCTGGAGGGATAGGGGATCTCAATATCTTACCTCTTTCCTTGAAGGTCCAGTCTATACCATGTGCTTAAACTTAGAACAGAAACTCACTTACAAGTCATAATAGAATTTGTGTTGTGTTTGCCACCTCTTTTTGGAATTTCAGATGGAAAAATATAGCAGGTTCTGGTCTTCCATCATTTTTATTGTAAAAATTATTCTAATGCTTCCTAAATTCAAATATGGCAGAATTCAGTGTGGCATGCCTGGGATGTAACATCATTAATTAGTTCTTGTTTATTCTTGTATTGTGTAGGTTCACAGCTAACCAAAGGGTAAAGGACACATCTCAGAAAGAGCAGGGGAATGCAGCTTGCATTTCCTCTTCTTGCTCATTCTGGGGCAGACAGCAGAGCTGGTGGCACTTAGCTGGATATAGGCTTCCTCTTGTGTGTATGCTAATGTGTTAAGTGCATATGTTTCTTTGATTTTTCTTCTCTTGGTATTTATTCATTGAACTTTAAGCTTTCTTAGTAATTTGAACTTGAAATACAGGGAATCCCTCCACAACAGGAAGGAAAAAAGAAAAGAGGAAAGCAAGGAGAAAAAGAAGGTACCTTTTCAAGAGACAGGAGGGATTTAAAGGCTAACAGATGTATACATGAGGGGAAAAAAAATACAAACCAAACCAAGCAAACACAGAACGGCACAAAATCTGCACGTGCCCAGAAGGCCAAAGAATGTCTTGCTCTCTCCAAATGGCACACCTGGAAAACAGGCTGCTTTCCGGGCACTGCAGCTGACCACGGAGCCCTCTCTGTCGTCAGCAAACACCACACCGAGACTTCACTCTGTCAGACTTGTTTTCCTCCTTGTACCTGGGATTAAAATTTCAAGAACCTCTTTGTTGCTTTGTTCTCACAGAGTTTCCAGGAAGTGCTAACCTCCAGTACCTTTCCTTCTTGACCTTTGACCTGCTAACCGTGCATAGCAGCTGTTTACCAGGAAAGCTCATTCCCTGAGAGTTTTGATGTCATTATACTGATTTCTTTTTTCATTCTCCAAGAGTTTTGATGTGATTATACTGATTTTTTTTTTCTCTTTCTTAACTGTGGAAACCTCCAAAGTGCCAGAGGTCTCTGAAAAGCAGAAAAAATGTACCAAAGTATTTTCATATTTAATGACTGTATGAGAGTGTGCATATACTACCCCATTGATTAAAGCTCCAGGGAATCACATGGATCAGAACACTACTACTTACTTCATTTGTACCTCAAAAGGCACGAACCCAGGCTTTCTTCAAGTAGGTCTTTATGACATAGAGTCTCATGGGGGCGATTATAATTTCATGCACTTGAGACTTTCAAACAAAATAGCTCTATTGGTTATAGATGTTTAGAATGATCAAGAGCATCTATCAGATGTACTTATCGAGGAAGGAGATCCTGGGAGGTTACTCTGTTGTAAGAATAAAGGCTGGGGGTTTCTGACCGAAAGCTTTCCTTCTTCACAGTGGTGAGAGAAAGTAAAGCTGTGTCAGGTCACATCAGAAAGACTTTGCAGAGTCCACAGGATAAGATTCAGATCCTTAAAATATCCTGCGTGTGTTGGTTATGGTCTCTTGTTATTGTGATAGTTTACAGAACTGAAGAGAAGGTTTATTTTGATTCTTGGGTTGAGAGGATGTAACGCATCACTGAAGGGAAGGTACAGTAAAGTCTGGGGCAG
Organism: Myodes glareolus; assembly: GCF_982192425.1. NCBI lineage: Eukaryota > Metazoa > Chordata > Mammalia > Rodentia > Cricetidae > Myodes > Myodes glareolus. Next base: position 28,127,648 of record NC_142039.1, on the reverse strand, counting down.
TAGAACCATGGGCTGAAGCTGTTTGCTTCTTAGTGGAGGCAGAGAGCTCTTTGTAGAAGCTAAGCTACAGTTCCAGTGCCTCTAGTGAAGGCCCACCTCCTAAAGATTGCAGAAAGTCCCAACCAAAACACAGGTTGGAGATAAGTCTTACACATGAGCCCGTGGGGGACATTTCCTATTTCTCCTATTATTCTGTATTGTAGAAAATACAAACAGATCTAGGGGAGGGTCATTGGGCAAAGTGCTTACCATGCAGGTGTGAAGACTTGAAACTAGATCCACAGAGCCACATAAAGCTGGGGAATGGTCTCACACTTTTGCAATCTCAGTGTGTAGAGTCCTTAGGTTGCTCCAGATGACCAGAAGACACTCAATATGCAATCACAGAAAGCAGTTTTATTCTTGAGAAAAACCAACAGGCTGGGACACACCCTAAATGGCTTCCACCCCATGGGAGGGGAAGGCAGCATCTTAAAGCCAGCAGAGGGGACTGTAGTCCAGCTGTAGTTAAGTGGACTTGGAAGGGATTGGGTATAGACCCTTGTTGGTATAGAAATTAATTTATGATAGGCTCATGGCATTTAGTCAGCAATTGTGGTTGCAGTCTCAGAGTTCTGTCTGCTGTTTCAAGGCAAGAACAGTTCCTGCTTGTGGCTGGGTAGGACTCTGATTAACTACTAGACTGGACATACTTCCTGAGGCTCTGGTTGAAGCCAGACATGAGTCAACATAGGCTAGTGGGGTAATACGTGGCAGAAGTCTTAGCAAACTGGCTCCTAAAAATGAAGAAAAAAAAAGAATAAAGAAAAAACAAAAACTGACCCTGGTCCCTTCAAGTGTACCCACTGTGAGATAGGCGTTAGAGATACGAGAATCTCATGAAACTTCCATGACACCAAGCCTGACTTGGTGAGGGCTGACATTGTCTGAGGTTGTCCTTTGACCTCCACACATGTGCCATAGCACACACATCTCCAATCACACAAGAATATACATACACACACACACACACACACACACACACACACACAAACACACGCATATACATAACAAAAGTACAAACAAAATTAACAAAAGCAAAAAAGAAACTAGTATGGTCTGAACAGGTCTCCCTCTCAACTTTATTTGCTGAAGGACTAATCTGTAGCATGTCAACATGTGACTGTATTTGGAGAAAAGATAGTTACAGAAACAGTCACTCAGTGTGAGGTCACACAGTGGTAGGAAGGTAGCAGTCATGACACTGCAGGAGAGAGAGAGAGAGAGAGAGAGAGAGAGAGAGAGAGAGAGAGAGAGAGAGAGAGAACCTGAACTTGGTGTGGGCGTTTGAAACCTCAAAACCCACCTCCAGTGACAGACTTCCCCAACAAGGTCACACCACCTAATCCCAATCTTCTCAAACAGTTAGTTCCATTCCCTGGTGACAAACTAGTGAAGTATATGCGCCTATGTGGGCGATGTTTATTCAAACCATCATAGGTAGACTTTAATATGAACTGAGTTTTTTATTTAAAAAAAAGGAATAGGAAACCTAGTACAGAGGATCTGGTCATTTGAAGACAATCTATAGGCCCCCAAAAAGGTGCGAGAGGGAAGAAGAACTGTTGGCACCCTGAGGACAGACTTCTGTTTTCAGAACCATGAAAACACATTTCTGTTATTTGTGTCATTGACTTGTGGCACTTTGGCTCAAGGACACTGACATAAAGTTCAATAAAAAAAATTCTTTACTTTCTTTAAGAAAGAGTAGCATAGTCCACCTGGTTTAAGTCAGGTCCCATTTTTCAATGATCCAAATATGCAGAGGGGGAATCTCAGATCTATGGAAGCCTGAACAGAGATTTGTAGACATCAGGTTTCTCCTCCTTTCTCCTGTCCTTTACTAACTGACTTTTGCTATCTGATTTTTAAAAGGCAACAGGGACTATTTAAGGACCTAGATGGTATAATCTTCCCTTTATGGATCGAGTTAGCAAGTGGATGCTTTTCATGTTTCAAAAGGAGCTATTCATTCTAGAACATATTAATGATAGTCATATGGATATTGCTGTTTTGTTTGCTCAAGTATATTAAGGCAAGTTATAATTAGGTAATGAGTCTCTCTTCAACACTTAGAATTTCACGGTGCCTAGAGTTGAAAGAAATCAAAAAGTTGCCTAAATCTTACCGTTCTGGGATACAGAAGATCAAGTTGGATTTTTGGGGCTTTAAGTTCTTGGTGGATGCTTGCAATACTTAACAAGGCTTATTTGCAAGGGAAGGGTGCTTAGAACACTAGGTATGCCTGGTGAAAGATGCTGGTAATGCACTAGGACTTTCAGTTTTTTATAGCCTCAACCCCAGCATGTGGTGGTCAGAGGACACAGCTACAGGCATTTTAGACCCACTGCTGTCATGAAAAGGAACACTTAAATGGCTTTCTCCCATATGGGTGTGCTTCTATAGGAAGGACAGTTCACGTTATTGTCTGCCTCTTTTCTTTTTTCCCTCACTTAGTATTGCTAGTGTAAATATTACTTGGCCATGCTCTTTTGGTGGAATGCAAACAACCATGGAAGTGTCAAATATATTTTCTCATTGATAATCATAGGCTTAAACAAAGCCAAGCAACCCACTGAAAACAACAATGACAGCAGCAACAACAATCAAAATCTAAAACAATTATTCCTTACTTGTCACTGTGCTGATAGTTACACCTGGGTAAGTAATGTGAAGATATAGAATAGATATCTTTCCATCTGTGGTCCCTTCAGTCCTTCCCTCACGATTGTGGGTGCTGTGATGTGTTCACTTCCTCCCCACCATGTCCCTGGTTGCTCTGACATTGTTGAATAAAGTCACAATGTCAGACACATATGTCAAAACAGACATAGACTTTGTAACTTGCACACAAATTCATTATAAATGTTTAACACAAAATTTTAAAACAACAAATCTTTCTTCCAGTGGACTCTGATGTAGCAGTCAAGAGGTAAAGCCCATGAAAGAAGGACAGGAAGTTACCCTCTGGAAAGCATCCATGTGGGGATGTAGGCTTTGAAAATGCAAGTATCCCTCTATCAGAAGATGGACCACTGGGACTGGAAGGAATGCCATGTTTAAGTGGGATGGATCTAAGAAAGACCTTGGAGGGCTTGAAACAGGTAACTTGCTTGAGAAACAGGATATCAAATAGTTGAATTCCAGAAATTGTAGCTGAGCTCAAAACTGTTGAAACCTGTTGTTAAGGGCAAGTTACAGGGCAGATGACTGGACAGTAGACAGGGCGTGAGTGATCTGCCTCTACCAGGGAGGCTGGGAGCACACTGGAATGGTACGGGAGCTGGTGTGGGAGGTACTTTTGTCTATGTGTTGCTTTTACTGGTTAATGAATAAAGAAACTGCTGTGGCCTGTTGATAGGGAAGAACTTAGATAGGTGGGTAAAACTGGACTGAATGCTGGGAGGAGGAAGGCAGAGAGAGAGAGAGAGAGAGAGAGAGAGAGAGAGAGAGAGAGAGAGACGCCATGGATCCTCTGCCTGAGACAGACACTGGGAATATTATCCGGTAAGCCACTGCCATGTGGCAAAATGCAGAATAATAGAGATAGGTTAGTTTAGGATATGAGTTTAGCCAGAAATACACTTAAGCTATTGGCCAAACAGTATTGCAAATAATATGGTTTTCTGAGTGGTTATTTCATAGCTGGGCGGCCGGGGCGAACAAGCAGCCCTTCCCCCAACACAGAGCGGGTTAAGTGGCCTGTAGATGAAGGTTGGGAGGGGTAAGCACGAGTGACTTTATTCTTCAAGTCACCAGATCAGTAGGAAAGTCTATCTTCAGCAATACATAGGACCCTGAGCCATCTCCCAATTATAAAACTTTCAAATTCTCCCTAGAAAGTTCTTGACCAAAGATTGATTGTAAAGCTGCTCTGCTTTGTTAAAGGTGGCTGTACACCGGTTTTAGGATGGATCTTAAAAGTGGAAACTATCTGGAACTTGGAGAACTGCCTTTGGAAATGAACAGGTCATAGTCTAGGGACAGTTGAGAGGCATTATTTCCAGGGTAGGCACACTCCCTGTATCTTCTTGCTAAGGGTTTTGGGAGTCATGGGAAGGTGGCCAGCAGTTAAACTGTCGATGCTAACTTGAGAGTGAGGTAAGAGAAAGGGAAGCACAGTCTAGACTGCTCAGGTCTACTGTGGCATGCACACTTGCTCACCATGGTTTGGCACACATAGATGACTAAAACTCAAGCATAAAGTGCTGCCTTGCCTAGTATTAGGGCAGATCCAGTGGCTGTTTGCAGTGCACACCTAACACCTTTCTGTGATTAAACCAAGAAACATACTCTGAAGAGGCAGAGGGAGACAGTTGAGACAAATATTTTCAGACCCACTGTGTTGTTGCATAACAAGCAGCCTTCGAGTCAAATCCCACTCAGTTGTGTATTTGTCTCTAGGGGGAGAGCAATAGACACATCTGTCCCTGGCAGAAATCTTTATCGGCTTAAGATTTCTGCTCTGCTTTGTTTCTCATACAGTTGCAACATTAACTTGTCCATTTGTTTGGTTCCTCATTCAGCAAACACTCATAAGGATGGTTGAAGCAGAGACCGTGTGTAGACCTCAGAGTCTCTGCCAATTAACTCTTGGAACATTCCAGAACAGAGAGGAGAGAACAGTCCGGCCCAGTGCAAGGAGTTCCCTGTTGGAGACACAGAGCTATTGACAGGGATACATGCTGTTCTCGGAGCCTGGAGATTATTCTCTGAACACCATCAGATACCAGGTGGCCTATAACAGTAGGAAATTACTGTTTTAATCATTAATTACCAAATAAATGTCAGTTTGCTGGTACAATATATGCAGAGATTTCTGTCATAAATTGACATCTGTAAGTCATAAACTGCTTAGTTTTAGTTGCTTTTAATTGCTAAATTTTCCCAAGCTGCATGGTGCACACATTTTGGATCTGGTTCAATCTTCTCTGGCACATGGTGCCTTATTGATAGAAACACTGGATTCTGATGGCTTCAACAGTGTAAGAGGTATGAGATTCCTCACAAAAGCATTTGGCTTAATCACAGCAGAGAAAGAGAGTTCAGTGGAAAGCAAGAACAGCCTTTAATCAGATCGGAGATTCTGGCGGATCTCACAGAAAGCCTGTGGTTTCCACGGCGGAAATGGAGATCAAAGGAAATAGTGTTCTAATAGACTCGAGGCAGGCTCTGCCTTCATATTGTTCACAAGCATCCAGGCTTCTTCCCTGTTTGACTTGAAACAAGTTATTCCTAGAGGAACCTACAGTCCTTTTTACCCAGAAGCCTAAATATATGTGCTTTTAAAGAGCACTGCTGTAGTAGGTTAAGGATGAAAAGGGGTGTTTGGAGCTCAGGCAACAAAGAATGTGCAGTTTTCCTCTAAGTGTGGAGATGATTCTGAGAATAATGAGCCACCAGAGCTGTATAGGAGTGAACGGGGACAAACTGCCCTCTTCTGCTACCCCAAGTACCAATCCCATGCAGTCCACCTACAAATGAAATTCATATTTTCTGGAAAAATTTTCAACTGGATTTTGAAAATTGTACACGTAAAGGAGTGTCAGAAAAGAGTGCTCTGAAATTGAGTGCCAGGTGATGCTGGCTCGGATCTGTAACTGCTGGTCCTTCTTGCTGTTTCTGCTGCTGCTCTGTCTTTTCAGGAGATCTTAAGTCCTTTGGACTCCGGGAGGTGACAGAAGCAGGGAAGTGTGAATCCCTCCTGGGTAGCTTGTCCAGCTTGTCCAGGCTTGTCCAGGGGTCTTGCCTCTGTTTTTCCCTCGGGACTTACAGGACTGTGTCTAGGCTCTGAACCCCCAGTTCTTTTCTCATCCTTTCCTACTTTCCTGGCTTTTCTTGAGGTTTCTTACCCTTTCCTTGACCACAGAAAAATTTTCCCACATTAGACACCCTTGGGTTTAGACATTTAGTGTGATTTCTTTGTCTTTGGTTTGAACCCTAGGAGAAGTTTCGGTACTTCTTTGGTATATATCAGAGATACAGAGTCCACTTTAAAAATGCAAACCAAAAGGTACTTCTCTTCTTCTCCCCCATCCCTCTGTTAACTAGCTTTAACTATTACAGAATGGGTCCTGCTGCGACAAGAGTCACTTTCCTTTTTGGCATAGAAAACAGCTTTCTAGCATTGATCACATTGCTTTATTGTTATTATTTTATTCTTTGTGATCGCCACAGCACCAAAAAAAAAAAAATACTTAACTGGTTTGGAGACTTCAGTAAGCCTTTTAAAAAAATTTAGCTAGTATGTATTGTATGGGCTTTTTATTTAAGTTAGATTGTAATACTCAAAGGACATTTATCTTAGATACAGTTCATAGTTGAATTATCTCTCTTAAGAACAATGGGATCTAGGTGTACAGATGTAATGGCGAATCAACCCCATACCAATTATGTTTTAAGGGGGTATTTATTTTGGGGGGTAAAACTTACATACACCATAAACCATCAGGAAGGGAGCCTAGTCACTGGAGCAGGAGCCGGGAACAGGAGCCGGAACCAAGCGCTGGAACCAAGAGGCCCGAGTCGAGACTTGCGGCTCTTTTTAAAAGAGAAATATACCACGCCCCAGTGGGCTGGTATTTCAGCGGCTATTGGCTGAAGCAGCGGAAGGTACTCCCGCAGCACAGGTGCATTCTTTTAATCCTAATACTCTAAAGGCAGAGGCAAGAGGATTTTGAGTTCTTGGTTATTTTGGGCCACATAGTGAGGCAGATATTTGAAACAATAACAAAAAAGCAAAGATAATAGTGAGTCTAATGTTATTTCATATAATCTGTCACATGCAATTTCTTGAAATACGTCAGACATTTGTCATAAGGAAATAGGACTTGGTTAAAGAGTACAGCACTGGAGGCAGCTGCACATGCCAATAATCCTGTCATTTAGAGGGTAGAGGCAGGAGGCTCGGACATGCTTGACTCTCGGCTTCCTTGTTGACTTGCTCCTCCATCATTCTCATCTGGAACCATTTTAGTCTTGGAGTGACCCCAACCCTGGCTGGCTCCAACTCACAGCCGGTTTCAGGTCTGCACCTGAGCATCTGAATTGTGACTGGAGAGAAACAACAAACCCTGCCAATGAACGTCACCAAAAATTCGTAGCACGAGCCTCAGACAGCTCCCCATACTGACCGCCAATCCAACTACAGTTCCTAATTAATTGGTAATCTTTTCTGGGAGACTCATTCACAATCCTATCTTTCACTAGTCTTCAGTAGTGCTGCCGTCTTCCTCATTCTTAGCTATCGCCCGTGTTTTCAGATTCTGCATTGAGGTTATCCACCTTCTCTCATCTACCTGTGAATGTCTTGTGCCTGACACTCACCTGCATTCTGAGGCCCTGACTGAGCAGCAAGGGCTGGGTCTTTAGGCCATTCCGTGTACTTACATGCTGCCTTCCTCCCCTCTTGAAGTGTTTCCCTCGCAATTCTACCTTTTTTTTTCTTTTGTACTATCGGTTTTAAGTATTTTTAAAAGATTTATTTATATTGAGCCATCTCTCCAACCCCTGTTTTAATTCTTAGTGAAAAATTTCATTAGCACAGATTTCTCAATTTAGGCTCCCAAACGATTTCCTTGAATCCCACACACTTCTGCCTCAGTTCTCACTTTAGATGTCCTAATGACTCTGCTCTTTCCATTCACTACTGACCCAAATGAGGAGATTTCTCCACTCTTACTTCATTAGAGTAGCTAAGTGACACTCGTCCTACCTGACACCTTATTTCTCTAGAAATTTACAATATCTGTCACTTCTCTCCTGAAATACCTATTTATCTCAGCTTTCAGGACATTCCACAGTCTGATTTTCCTCTCTCCTCGCTGGCCATTGTCTCTGGGTTTCCTTCAAAAGATACTTATATTTTGTCTTCAAAAGTATGGATTTCTGGTTTCCTAGCTGATTGACCTAGCATCCCTTTCCCCTCTCCCAACAGTCATTCACTAGATGACTTGAAATCCTACATGCCACTTGTATATTGACAACCCCTCATTCTGATCTAAAGTGTCTGTCAGATAACCTAGTGTTACAGAACCACTGCCTATGGCCCTCCTCATGAATATTCAAGAAGTCTATCACCTCATAGCCTCCTCCTGTAAACAGTTCTTCTGTTTGGGTTGTTTCTTATTCTCTTTCTGAACACCTAATTCCTGCAAATGTACTGGGGCAGTGATCCTCAGCGTGCTGCTGTACCACCTCTTATCTTAGGTGCCATCCTCTGCTGCTCAGATTGATGCAATAGGTACTTGTAACAGATTGTATTTTTCAGGAATGGCATGACAGGATCTTCATTCCTAGATTCTCTCCTAGATCATTTTTTGCATATTGTCAAGAGCTGAGGCTTATCTCCTGTCTCCTTGACACTTGTCCTGGGGACACTTTATCACACTTTCATAAGTAATATCCAGGTAGCAGATACACACTTCGGAGTTCTGAGGCTGGGTTTTAAAAAGTCACATGATCTTCACATTACTCTTTATTTTGTCTCAGCTTGGTCCTATAAACCAGTCACTTTACTAAGAAAAGTCATCTGCATTTTCTGTCCTCCTTTCTGGTTTCAGCTACAGCCAGCGTTTGAACAGACACAGCCATGAACTTCCAGGCCTTCTGTGGAGTAAGGAAGAGATGAACTTCATGGAGTGCTATGGGATAGTGCTCTTAAACACTGTAAAGATCTGTCACTCATACTTTAAGTTTAAGAAAATGCTGATTGGCCAGTAGCCAGGCAGGAAGTATAGGTGGGGTGACCAGACAAGTAGAATTCTTGGAAGAGGAAAGGCAGAGACACAGTTGCAAGCCAGACACAGAAGAAGCAAGATGAGAATGGCTTACTGAGAAAAGGTACCAAGCCACATGACTAACCATAGATAAGAATTATTGATGTGGGAGTCCTCTCTGTATGCTGTGATATGAATAAAAACTGCTTTGGCCTCTTGATAGGGCAGAACTTAGGTAGGCAGGAAAACAGAACTGAATGCTGGGAAAAGGGAGGGTGGAGTGTAGAGACGCCATGGAGCTGCCACTAGAGTCAGAATACTGGAACTTTGTGGGATATAGAGTAATAGAAATGGGTTAAATTAAGATGTAAGAGTTAGCCAATAAGAAGTTAGAGCTAATGACCCAAACAGTGATTTAATTAATAAAGTTTCTGTGTGATTATTTGGGGGCAAAGCAGCCAGGAAGAACAAGTGGGACCTCTTCCAACAAATTATGGGTTAATTTAAGTTGTAATAGTGAGTCAGTAATAAACCTAAGCAATAAGCCAAACAATTTATAATTAATATAAGCCTTTGTGTGTTTATTTGGGACTGAATGACTGTGAGACCAGGCAGGACAGAAACTTCCGACGCAAATGGTGCCCATACATTTGGCAAGAATTCCCATATAAAACCTGAGAAAACTTAAGGAAAAGATTCTAGGACTCTAAGAGAGACACACATAGACATAACCTACATGGTAAATAGAAAAAGACAAGATCTCCTGAGTAAATTGGGAGCATGGGGACCTTTGGAGAGGTCTACCAACTATACTCTAACAACAACAAAAAAAAAAAGAAAAAGAAAAAGAAAAAGAAAAGAAAAAAGAAAAGAAAAAAAGATTCTAGACAGACAAGAACAGAGTCAAGTGCAGTTTCTTGGTAACTGTTTTTACTCTGGTAGGCTCTGTTTGCTAGAGACAAACAAAGGCATGGCTCCTTTAAGAGAGGCTTCCTGACTGGCAAAAACTTCACTGCTCTTTTATTATTATTATTATTATTATTGATTTTTATTGAGCTCTACATTTTTCTCTGCTCCCCTCCCTATCTCTCCCAAGGTCCCCATGCTCCCAATTTACTCAGGAGATCTTGCCTTTTTCTACTTCCCATGCAAATTAGATCTATGTATGTCTCTGTCTCTATTAGGGTCCTCATTGTTGTCTAGGTTCTCTGGAGAATGGGGCAGATAGAACTCTGGACATGACTTCAGATATCCTATATTTTCTTTAGTAGCACAAATTATTTGAAATCTATTGTATATTCTGGAGTACACACTCGGTTATACTGATAGCAACTGGGAATATGATGCTGGCTAATGGATTCCCATCCAGATTTGATAGAAGGACAGGAGCAAAGATAGAAGGAGAGAGAGAGAGAGAGAGAGAGAGAGAGAGAGAGAGAGAGAGAGAGAGAGAAAGGCCATAAATTTGAAAAAGAGCAAGGAAGTGGGTAAATAGAAGGGGTGTTGGAAGGAGGAAATAGAGAGGGAAATGATGTAAGAGTACTATAATTTAAAAATAAAAAGGTATTTAAATAGAGGGATGAGTGAGAAAAGGAAGGAAAGAAGAGAGGGGAAGTAGAGAAGAATGGAGGAAAGGAGAGAAAAGAAAAGAAAAGCAGAGAGTTTCTACATGTCTAAGGCATTTTTATTCCTAGAAAGATCTGTCACCCACATATCGCTCTCTACACTTAACTCGTCTCCAGAGAACAACACCAGGATCTCACGTCTACTCTCTGGGTCCTCCAAAAATGCAGAATTAAGGATCTCAATACTGCTGTGATGATTTTCTGTCCTTCGGGATGATGTCAGTCTGGTGAAAACCGTAGCTGAGCAAGAAACAACTCAGTGTGACTGCTCTTCACTGAAAATAGTTAAGCCTTTGTTTTAGTTCTCTATTGGGAGAATGACCATTGTTGGCTTTGTCAGGGAAAGGCTTTGCTCCGTTGCTAGTAGCCTGATGCTAACTTAAGAGATTCCTGTTTTGGGTAAATATTATCACTCTACATATGTTTCTTCTTCAAAGCACGGTACTAGAAGTTGTTCTATTTTTCTTTAATCTCTCCATCCCCCACTGTCTCTCTTTCCAATTTGTTTTCCCGTGTTGCTACTCTAAGGACCAGGTGCAACAAAACCTAATTGTTTTCCCTTAATGGCTGTGCCCATTGGAAATAGAGATCATCTAAATGCTTAGAAATAACAAAATGGGTATTTTAGCAGTTGGTGGAGAAATATTATAGAAAAAAAGGCAACATGGGGGCTGGAGAGATGGCTCAGTGGTTAAGAGCATTCCCTGCTCTTCCAAAGGTCTTGAGTTCAATTCCCAGCAACCATATGGAGGCTTACAACCATCTGTAAAGAGGTCTGGTGCCCTTTCTGGCCTGCAGGCACACATGTAGGCAGATATTGTATGCATAATAAATGAATAAATATTTTGAAAAAAAAAGAAAAAAAGGCAACATATCCACCTTTGCTAAAAAAAAAAAACAACAACACAATTTTTGTGTATACCAGTGACGGTCAATTTCTAACAGTAAGAGACAAAGTAAGGCATTAGATTCACAGCTGCGGTTATTAGTTTAAACATTAGTGCAAATATGGTCATTTATATTCTAAATTGAAAGTTAAAAGTCATATTGTTTATTTTTGGATAGTCTATGTGTTATCTTTCTCCTTTTTGTTTCTGTATCTCTCTCTATATATACATATATATTTGTAGCATTTTACCTTCTAAATTTATCAGTTATAGTAATGTATATGTCCTCTTCTCAAATTCTGCCTCCATAAAACTACATTTTTTATAATTCTAAAGTTCTGCTAGAGAAATTTTTATGAACATTAAGTATCACTATAATTGATTCTAAAGCACTAGAAAAAAACAGAAAAAAAGGAGACATTTAAGCAAAAACACATGTCAGAAATTAAAATGAAAACTCTGGGGCTTAGAAACATAATTTGAGTAAAAACTGTTAACTGTGGTCTTTTCAGCTTAGACTTCAGAGTTACTACATAGAATTGTTTGAGTCTGGAAAGCAAGGGAATGTTTGCTGCCATGGAGCCTGGCAATCATTGATAGTGAGAGGCACTAAGGCTATGATGATTAAGGACCCTCAAGGCAAGCATGAAATGATGCATTGGCCTCCCACACCTGTCTCTACCTGTGGAATTCCTGCAATTCCATTCTTTTGGAATTAGCCCTCGGGCCCATTTCTCAGAAATGTTACATTCTTTCTTTGAACATCCAATGGATTTTAAGCACATGAATTTCCAGAGCAACAGGGCTGATGTGGTACTCAATGTTCTCTCTGCCGCTGATCATCCAGCTCCTCTCTTAGGAGTACCCCTCCTGACGTCCTTATAAAATCTACACTGATGTCATTCAAGACTCAACATTGACTACCCAACTACCACGTCTCTCTACTCAACACACACTCCTGTTCTGAAGAGAAGATGAAATCAGTAAGTCCTCCGCATAAGCCGCGTATGTCCAGTGCTGAGGGTTTTAGTTCCTAGCCTGAATGTATATGTGATAGTTGGTATTCATATTTAGTTTTTTTTTGCTTGGTATATATATGCAAGTGTATGATGTGCTTGCACATATGTAGACACACATGTGTAACTGAGTGTGAGTGCACATTGTATGTATGTGTGTTTGCACACACACACACGTGTGTGTGTGTGTGTGTGTGTGTGTGTGTGCGCACATGTATGTGTGTGTGTGTTTATAGGGCAGAGGTTGAGGTCTTCCTGGGTCACTCTCCACCTTAAATGTTGAGGCAAGGTCTCTCATTCGTATCCAGAGCTCTTCAATTAAATTAGTGTAGTTAGCCAGTTTGCTCCAAGGACCTCACATCTCTGATTACAGCATTCCCTTGGTGCTTACAGGTCCTCACGATTGCTCAACACGCACTTTATTTGATGAGTCCCCTCCCCAGTTCCCTATATTCATGTTTCAATAATGTTGCTTATGTCAGCTACGTTTACCAATGCTTTGAGTCTTGAAGATGGGAAATATTTTGCCTGCTCTTCCGCATAATGTCATTTCTCACTGGGGTGAATAAATACTAGAGGCCCAGGAAGTGTTTGTGGAAGCAGTTTTCAGATGAGGAAACTGCTCCCCAGCAAAGTGAAGTCCCCTGATCAACTGCTCAAAATTACTATTAAATGGTGGGTATGTATCTCAGTCATTAGGGTGCTTGTTTAGCATGCACAAGGCCCTGAGTTTCACTCACCATAGCAAAGACACAAACAGCTAGAACCCCAGCATCTGGGAGGTAGAATTAAGGGAAAAAAAATCCCAACATTCAAGATCATCTTCAACTATATACCACATCAGGGTCAGCCTGGGCTCCAGGAAGCTGTTTCCCGCAGAAGGCACTCACTCATAATCTAGCTGCATGTCCATCTTTTGGGGTCTCATGTCGCAAGTGATTGGTTGTGCAGTCTCAGTTCACAGGGAACTTAGAGGGTAACAATAAACATGACTGCAAGAGTAACTGCATCTATCTCAGTGATCAGCAAGAGATTTGTTCCCTGCAAACTCTCACAGGCAGGAGGATTAGTTTATAGGAGTCGGCTACATCCAGGGGGCAGTGTATACAGTGTGGTGACATTTGCCAGAAGTGATGTGTCCAGCCTCCTCAATCTTGGAGAGCAGACTGAGTTAACCTTGTGCTTGAAGGTGCATCAGGGCCAGACAGTCTCCAAAAAAACCAGTCAGGTATAAGGCAGGGAGGAGATCGTAAATGAGGATCACAGAAAAATAGTGTTAATTACTTATCTATGGGAGAGTCTCCAGCTAGCAAGGCTATATACAAATGAAATTTCACACCAATCAGTGCGGGTCATTTGAAGTTTATCCCAGATGTTTCAGTGAATGACCACTGCTAGTTAAAGGAAGAGAAGGTGGCTGGGAGGGAGGGGAGCAAGCTGTCGATTCCACATGATAACCGTCTTTACCAGTTTATAACAAGCTTGGAAATACTGTTCAGTAAAGGTAAGAGTATTTTATGGACTGATGCTGGTCCTGTCTTCTGAAATGATGACTTTTGAGTCTAGGATGATATTTACATGGGTGAATTAGGACAAAACACACATAATAGAATAACCATGACTATTATAGTTCCTCTGAGTAAATTATAATTTATATGATGGTTTTGAGGGACCAGAGAGTAGAGTAGTCCTATGGGGGGAGAGAGAGAGAGAGAAAGAGAGAGAGAGAGAGAGAGAGAGAGAGAGAGAGAGAGAGAGAGAATTAAAGATAGGCAAGACAGAGACATAGCAAGCATCACGTGTACCACATATATATTGAAGTACTGGTTTGGTCTGCACAGGAAAGATAGGACCTGAGCCGAGAATGTGTTGCTTAGGGAACCAGCCTTCCTATTCCCCATGGGAGCACGGCTGTGAACCCAACCTCTGTAACACATAATGAGGTCAACAAAGGTTGCCTCTGGGTTCTTGTGCAGTCTATTTTTCTGTTTCTAATTTTACTCTTAAATTCCATCCTGATGAGCTACAGAGGAGGAAGCCTTAGGAAATAAGTATTTTTACCTTAGCACCTGTCTCCCTTTTAGAAATTATATCCATTTGCCATATTTTCAAATCAGTTAAGGGTTTAATTGCCTATAAATCTGGCCATGTTTCACCTTAGTACTTTAGACACATTGAAATTATTTTCTGAAACATGATTTTCACCCTTAAAATGTGGTATTGCTCATGCATTTGACAGATACTGGGAGAGGAGAGTCACATTTCTTCATGGGTATTGTCCCTGAGAGACTACGCATGTTCCAGAGGGTGCTACTGCACCCGTGTACATAAAGGCAGCGGTAAATGCACACAGTGGGCTAAAAAAAATGAGTAGCTGGGAGGGAAATTGGTGAAGGGATCAGGATGGAGCAAGAGAGGAGAGAATGGTAATGTATTTCATTAAAATGCATTATATGCATGGAATATTAAACAATGAAAACAGTGTATAGGATAAATGTGGTATTGCTAAAAATGATAAGATACTACATTGAATACTGTCTGTGGGTATTTTTTGAAGCAATTTAGCGGCTGCTTACTTTCAGTCCTTGTATTTTCATTCTGCCTGGGGATATGGGCAGGGCTTACGTCAGAAAGGAACCTAAGAATAATTTATGTCATTTTTCATTGTTTCCTGACTTGAATAAATTACCGAGTCACCCCTGGGAACTTCATTTCGGAACCAACAGTTTCCTGTGAATGAAAACAACATATACTGACTTTAGGAGCAGGAATGTCATTCCCAAGTCAGGTATGTGTCACGTAACTGTTCATAAACAAAGCATGTATCTGCAGATAATAAAATTGCCACACAATCAGAAAAACTTAACAGGGTTTTATGCACATTTCATTAGAACATTTTCGTTTGCAAGGTCTTGCTTTAAAATAATCTTTTTTAAAATCGAATATACTCTTGTTTAAAGATGTATAAGTTATGGTCAACCCAGGCTGGGCTTTAGTTAGAGAGTGGCCTGGTAAAACACATTAAAAATGCTTAACTGTTCTTTCTCTACTTGAACTTATTGGACTTAGACCTGATCAATAGAACCCACTTCCCTTTCAAGGTCTTCAGCACATTGTTGCTTGACCAAGTTTCAACCTGCAAAGTGAAGGCAGACAGACAGACAATGTGCTCAGTGGCAAGGCTGGCAACAGTTTATTTTCTAAGTGCTTGTTTCTCTCCTACTAGACTTATTTAGTATAATTTTGCTTCTTGATTCAAGAAACCAGCTGTGACTGTTTTAGTTCCTGTGTTGATGGACAGGCATTTTGCCTAGCATAGTCTGGCATATTAAGTCAATTTTTTTCCACCCATAAACACATCTTAGAAAGATTTATTTTGTTTTTAATTATGTATATATGCGTATCTGCGTATTGGTATGCCCATACGACTAAAGATGCCTGCAAAGCCCAGAAGAGGGCATTGGGTACTCTGGAGCTAGAGTTATGGGTCGTTGTGAGTCTCCACATTTGGATCCTTGCAACTGAACTGTGCCGCCCACAGGAGCACTTGTGCCTGTATCTGTTCGGCCATCTCTTCAGCCCTTTCACTCATCAGCTCTTAATGTACTTGGTATCGCAGCCTGGGTTGATCAGTAAGAACACAGTCATGGGAAGAATGAAGGATTTGAGTGGTACAAGGAGCAAACTGAAACCTGATAATATGTAGGAAAGAGAGGAGACAGAAGGGGTGGGTGAGCCTGAGCTGGGAGATTAGGGGAGCGGGTATGAAAACACTGGCAGAGTCAAGCTGGAGGGTAGAGGACAAAGACTCCTGGGAAGACTCAAGCTTTTGCTTTTTACAGAATGGAGAAAAGCTCACTCCTCCTTGGAAGTGCCAGTCCTATGATATCAATGAAAAGAAGCACAACACCACTGTTACCATCGAATAACAATAAAAATGTAATCAATGTTGGATTCATTCTTTAGAAAAAAAATATTTCTAAGTTTTGGGTGTGGAATCCTCCTTATGGGTGAAATCTGTTGTCAAGGTTTGTCTGTCTGTCTATCCATCAATCATCCTTCTCTTATTTATTTTGACATAGAGTCTCACTCCGTATCTCAGACTGTCTTTAAACTCAAGATCCTCCTGACCCAAGCCTTGAGAACATGGGTTACAGGTATGCTCCCCCACACCACACTGGGTCTTCTCCACTTAAGGAAAATAAAGTAATTTCACTTTTTCTTCTAACAAATAATGTAAATAAATCTGGATTTCTATGAATAATTTCCAATGAGTCCTCAATTAATGAATATTTAGAAGGAAGTCCATGCCCCGAGTTCACTTCCGCAGGGCATCATCTTGAATATCTGCTCATTCAGCAAAGGACTCCAGGTGCCTGAAGATACAGTGGCTACAAAGAAGCACAACTAATAAAAATAGCATACTTTAAGAGACATAACTTTTGATCTATTTTTGTATTTAAAAAGAACTTGCAAGACAGACTTTGTTTATAACTTCATGAAAATATTTACACAGTACTTGCCCATTCCTCTATAATTTATTTCAGTTATGTTTGCTTTCTTTGATAGTTTTTTTTCCTACAAATATAGGACATGAAACAGAGTGATGCAGAATTGTGCAGAGCAAAGTTGTCACAAAGCTTCAATGGTTTTTGTGCTGGAAGTGAAGAGGGTTGCTTCAGGGAACTCCATTTAGCCTGAGAAGCTTCCAGGCCAGAGGGGGGCTGTGTTCTGGAACTATCTCCATCATCTCCCACCCCATCTTTGTGCAGTGACTAGCTGTATCTACAGTGTCCAGGGCCCTACAAATTGGAAACGAGGTGGCCACTGCTGTTTCACATACGCAGTCTCATTTGCACCTGCCCATGGTTTGAAGGAGACTGCTTCAAGGTACTGGCCGTGTCCTTTCTGACCCCAAACATATAGCATGCTTCTCACTGCTTTCTAGTTCAGCTGTCACCACAGGCCTGTTAGACAGCAAGGGCTTCTACTCCATGCTTCTTGAAAGAAAAGAACGAAGTTAAACACCCTTAGGATCCCTGACTGGCAGATCCTTAGGTGGTAGCTGCTGCTGCTGCCTACAAAATCTGGTCTGAACCAACCCTCCCCCATCCACTGTCCCCTTCACCCTCCTTCCTCTGCTGTGTGTGAGACTAGAGAAGTCTTATCTCACTTAGACTCTGAAGGAGCTCAAGGAGGGAGGGGAGCACTGGGAGGGTGGCACTAAGTAGGCCTCAAGTCTGAAATGCCTCCAGAAACAGGGAGGTCATTAGGGTTCAGGTACGTCTTTTATGCCCTGTTGGGCACTTGTTTAAACTGTTTCTGGGACCTGTGTGACACTGGACTTTTCCTCTCTTAGGGAATGCACAAATCTAACCCAGATAAGACTGAATTGTCTGTCCTTGTACTCTGTCGTTGGCTCAGGGACTTGGACACCCTCAGAGAGTGATAATTTATCTATCTGCATACTCACAGCTCTGATTTGCTCCCTTGCTGTACTCTTATGGACCTGACTATAGTCAGAGAGTCAGTATCCCCAGCCCTATAGACTAGAAGCTTCAGACACATCTATCTGGAAAACATAGCTTTGGGCTTAGGAAGAAGGTCTATCTTTATGGCTTACCTAGGATGTACCTGTCTCCATCACAGAGAGAAAGGGGAGAAGGAGCTTAATGAGCCCTGGGACTAGCTCTCTCAGATTTCACAAGTATAAACAAGGGTAGCATGGTTATCTTCGATGAGGGATACTCATATTGCAAATGCTTTGAACCTAGGTTCCCATCCATTCCACAAGAGACTTATAACCATATCAAGCAGGAACTTGGTACATGGGAGATTGGCAGCTTTGGGGTAAAATTCAACTATTCATAGTCATCTATCTTTCCGTATGTCACATCCAATATACTCAATTTATTCATCAATATGAACGAGATTGAGTCATTCTCTGGGATGTTGCTGCCGTCCCTTTGAGGGTAGATGTCGATTTTACATCTGATCTGTTATCATCTGTGTTACTGTGATAAACCCTCTGACCAAAGGAAATGAAAGGGAGGGAAAGGTTCAGCTTATAGGTAGCAGCCCACTATTAACAAAGTTGGGACAGTTACTCAAGGCAGGAGCCTGAAGGAGGAATCGCAGAGGTGTGCTGCTTGCTAACTCACTCTTGGGCTTATGCTTACCTAGGTCTTCTATACAGTCTAAGACCACTTGCCCATGGAGTAGTGACACCCATGGGAGATTGAGTCCTTTTACACCAACTAAGAAAGTCCCCCCCCCCCGGCCCCAGACATAACCACAGGCCAATGTATTTGAGGAATTCTTAATTCAGACTCCCTTCCAGGTTGATTCTTGTTGACAGTACAAGCACACCAGGGTTCTCCTCCAAAAAAGAAAGAAAAAAAAGTCACGGGACACAGTAAGCCCACAGTTTAAAGCTATTTCATTGCCTGGCATAAGGTGGGAGGGGCAGTGTACACATGATGATGAGGTTTCCAGGGTTACGCTTGAAGGTGTCTTACAATAGCAGCTAAGAGACCCAGGGGCCAGCAGTCCAAGGACTCTGCTGACATTCAGAAAAAACTGAACCCAAAGGAGAAAACTCCGAGAAGTAATATTTTAGCAAGCAACTCGATTTCCTGACTCCATTTTACAGGTTATTAAATTGGATTAGTTTTGTGGGTGAATTAAGATTATTGATAGAGTAGAATGAATCAATAACAGTAAAACCATAATAACTAGTGCTAATTAATTCACCCCTCATAGAATGACTTGCTGTGATTGGATTTTACGAGCAAAGCAATTCTGCTGTTTTTGTTTCTTAAAAAAAAATTAAAACTAATATATTCCCCTGGCTGCTTAAGAAGCTGCTGTAAATTAATGGGCAGGCTGCTTAGCTCATTAAAAACTGTAGAGGGTTCATTCTGTATCTCTGCTGCTGATATTTCTCTGGAAAGGAAGCAACCCATGACTCCTCCTTGCCAGCTCACAGGTGGTAATCATGGAGAATAATGGGCCTTAAAAGTGCCAAAGCAACGCATTTCACACTGGAGAAATACACAGGGTGAAAAATACAACAACGCAGTGAGCGGTGCTTCAGTGTAAGGACCTGCCAGGTCGGAGAGCTGTAAAGCATCCCGGTTTTAAATACTCTTTGCAACTTCCCATAGGCCCACACCCGATGCACATGCGCACATGGTGATAGTCCTAGAGGATGGCACCAGTGTTTGCCCGCCTGTCCCTCCCTCACTGCTTCTGTCCTCCTCTCACCTGGCGAGGCACCTGTCCCCTGTGTGCCAGCCCTTGGGCCATGTTGTTGGGTAAGACTGGGGTGCTTGGCAAGAGGGTTGTAACTGGACACACAGGAAAGGGCCAGGAAGGACAAAGAAATAGGGAAGGTTACAAAAATTGTTTATTTCACATCCCAGCCAGTTTCCCTTCCCCTTTTCCTCCCAGTCCTTCCGCTATCCCTTATGCCCCCCTCCCCGTGTCCATTATTGCATAGTACCACAGATACTGGTAGGCGTGAAGAGAAAGCAGGCCTCTGGTGCATCAACCATGACACACGGTAATAAGTAGGGGCACAGCAGGCAACGTCTCAGGTTTTTGCAGGCTAATACGTTTTGCACATCCTCTAGTTGGACTTGTAGCTGCTCATTTCCTGAGCTGTTTAACATGTTACCTACTTCCTTCTTTTCCCACACAGTGTCTCTTGAGATCCATGTAGCATTTGACTCTCACAAATAATGTTCAAGGTTACACAATTAGGTGAGTTTGAGTGTTGGATTTCAACAAATGGGATCCATTCGTTATTTTGCCATTTTGCTATTGGTAGCAAACTCCTTTATCTCCTGGGTCCTGGAAGCAATGAGTGATTTCTACCAAGACCTGAGAGTTAAACACTATCTTATTTGTTTAGCACAATGCTTGGTGTGTAGCAAGATGTAGTCAACTTAGTAATGATTCATTCAAGGTTTAGCTCATGGAACAAGTTCAAGCATCGACTCCAGGGGCTTTAAAGGGATATCTCCATCATCCTAGATTATTCTGTATCTTGGAGTTTACAGAGTTTCTACTGAAAACAGCTGTTTAAGTCAGTGTGAGTTAGCATGATGGAGTTATGAATAACCAAGCATACCCTGGAACTTGAGTTGACAGACTTGAAATCTTAAATGTTTCCAATGGTGTGGTTTGAATGTGCTTTATAGGGTTCTTGTCTTAAAATATTTCTCCACTGTGTAGTAATAAGGGGGCAGTATAAATGGATGGGGCTCCAAATTAGAATAATATTTCTAATGAAATTTTTATATTAATTTTCAAAAAAGTATGGCCTAGAAACCACTTCCAAAGAAGATGAAAACTTAATCCACTCATGACACTTGATTGGGGTGGGGACTTCAAGTGGTGATTAGAATTAGGTGAGGTCATCAGGACAGAGACCTCATGACTCAATGATGGTGCCTTTGGAAGGATATGGAGTGAGACCGTGCAAAGAAAGGAGTGTCACATAAAGATGGAAGCAGAGTTGGGGGTGAGAAAGATCCCCTGCTAAAGCTTTCAGAGAGAAGTATACACAGCTGTTAGGGATTCAATGGTAGCACTCCAAAGTTATGTCCAGATTCCGGCCCCCAAAACCTGAGCATGTAACTTAACTTGGAAGTAAAATCTTCACAGATATAACTGGATAAAGGATCTGAAGGTGAGATGACTCTGGCCTAGGCTGGCCTTTATACCCAATGACAGGTGTCATTTTAAGGGATCAAAGAAAAACAGACAAACAGACAGACAGATACACACATACTCACGAGGGGCTGGGAGAGAAAGGAAGAGGGAGAGCATAGACTCCTTGCTTCCTGCTGTGTAAAAATGTGCAACCTTGGGATAAATCTAATGAGGAAGATAGCACCACAGGAGGTCATTTGATCTTAGACTTCTAGAATCAAAGCTGAAATAAATCTCTTCTTAAAAAGTTGCCTAGATACAAACATCATGTTATACTAATGGAAAATAGACAAATATACCCATTTAAAGTAAAATTTAAAATTATATTCCTGATAACACATAAAAATACTGTCAACATCTAATGACATTTTGAAATTCAAGTCTAAAACTGGCATCTTCTTTTCTGTTCAGAAGCTCTATCCCAAATCAAAAGTCTTTAATTCTATGATAGAGCTCACCTCAGAGACCAAGGTCAAGTATGCTGTGGATGTTCTAGGCATTACCAAGACTGGATAGCTGTAGCTGAAGAGTGTGGTGTCCTGGAGAGGGTACAAGAGATGAGCAGGTGACGAAGGCAGCCGTGGTCCTCACCAGCCGTGATGAGCAGCAAGACAGGTGAGGGGGTAACTTTTTATGGCATCTCTGGGATCATGGAATGTGCAGTGTATGGTAGAGTTTAGTTTTCTCACTGTAAATTCCCGTCAAGCCCCAAATCCCAGGACTTTGCGATGTGGTTATATTTGGAGACAGGACCTTTAAAGACATGATTAATGTATACTGAGGCCATTGAGGTGAGCTGCAAGCCAACATGACCATGCCCTCATAAGAATAGGGAATTTTGACAGAGACCAATTGATCCTGGATTTGCAGCACTGTAAGAAAATCAGCCATTGCTGTGTATGCTGATTGGTTTGTGGTACTCCGTTATGACAGGCCAGGCTGACTGTGAAACCCGGGTTTTCCTGTTTAGTCACCAGCATAGCTCTGTAAGACGATGAACACTGCATTCATGGCAAATGAGAACAAAGACCAAGTTTGGAGCGGTGACCATTTCTCAAAGTGATACAGAGAGTATGTGGCAGAATGGGGACTCTATCTCAGGGCCAGAAAATGAAAGGAAAAAAAAGTAAGTTCTAGGATATTCCATGACATCTTAGTCCAGTTTTCAATATAATGCATATAATATATAAATATTGCATATATAATATATAAATATATAATATTTTTGAGACACAGTTTCTTTTTTTCAGTGAATACTTATGCATCTTAGTTAACAACTGGCAAGTTCATAAATTGATGAAGTCAAAGCACTTCACCCCATGGGAACTACATCATAGTAATTGGGCATTGTCATGGAAAGTTGATGATTAGTGTGTTTTATGAACCAGCCAGCCCACATTTCATTACCAGTGTTCTTTGAGCCATTTTGTTTATTTTTTTGTTTTGTTTTCTCAACATCATGTTATTTTTTATTTATTTTTTATTGCCTAATAAATAATACCATTCAAAATTTCCACTTCCTCCCCTCCTCCCATTTCCCTCCCGCTCCCCCACCCATCCTCCCCCTCCAGTCCTAAGAGAGGGCGGGGTATTCTGTCCTGTGGGAAGTCCAAGGCCCTTCCCCCTTTATCCAAGCTTAGGAAGCTGTACATCCAAATAGACGAGGATCCCAAAAAACCAGTACATGTAGTAGAGACAAATCCCATTGCCATTATCATTGGCTTCTCAGTCTGCCCCAATTGTCAGCCACATTCAGAGGGTCCAGTTTGATCACATGCTCGTTCAGTCCCAGTTCAACTGGGGCTCCCATTAGCTCAGGCACACTGCCTCAGTGGGTAAACCCCTCGTGGTCCTGACTTTCTTGCTCATATTCTCCCTTCTTCTGCTTTTCAACTGTACCTTGGGAGCACAGTCCAGTGCTCTGATTTGGGTCTCTGTCTCTATCTCCATCTGTCCCTGGATGAAGGTTCATATTTGTATTTTTGGGTTTCTTTGGAGCCTATCCTGGAACTAGCTCTTGTAGACCAGGTTGGTCTCAATCTCACAGAGATCCTTCTGCCTCTGCCTCTCGAGTGCTGGGATTAAAGACGTGTGCCACCACTGCCCAGCTCCAGTTTTTAATATTTTAAAACTATTTTGTTTACTATATTTTCAAGAATTACAGATTGAGATATTTTATTAATGCAATGGTTTAATGGTTAATGAAATGCTCTCTACAGACTAATGTATTTGCACATGTGCCTGACTAGCGGCACAGTTTGGGAGATTGCGGGGCATTTACAGAGTGAGGTCTGACTGGTTGAAGTAGGCCTCTGAGAGAGGGCTTTGTAACCGAAACACTGCCACATTTCTGGGACAAAAGTCTTCTGCATCCTGACCCATGAATGTGTGAACAATCACCTCATGGATTCAGACATTTCTGTCACCATGAACAGGAGCCATTATGAATTCCACCATATCCTCTCCCATACCATGAGCTGCTTCCTTTCAAATCTCGAGCCAAACCAAGCTGGTTCTTGTCAGAAGTTTAATTAGAACAATAAGAAGGTAATGAATATAACTATTACAGTATCCTGGATTTCACAGGAAGGATTTTATTTTTTAGGGTGACTCTGGTTGGGTTTAACTGGTAGCATTTGAACTGAGTCATACACAGTTCCGACATTGAGTTGGTTTAAGATTTCCTAGACAGTTGGTGAGAGCTTTTTTTTTTTTTTTTAAATTTCGTTTGAACAATGACTTCTTTTTTCTTTTTCTTTTTCTTTTTTAAAAAAGAAGACAAACTATTTGTATTATATATACCAATCAGGTTCCCACTCTCTGCGCTCCTCCCATTTTCCCCACTTAGCTTCCCACCCCATTCCATATCTATTCCACAGAAAGTAGGAACATTGCCTTGTGGAAGTGCCAAGGCCTCGCCTACTATATCTAAGCTGAGCAAGGCATCCATCCAAAGAGAATGGACACCTGATTTTTGGCAAAGAGGCTAAAATTTTGCAATGGAAAAAGAAAACATCTTCAACAAATGGTGCTGGCATCACTGAATGTCAAGATGTAGTATAATGAAAATAGATCCATAACTTTCCCCATGCACAAAACTCAAGTCCAAGTGGATTAAAGACCTGAACATAAATCCGACCATACTGAACCTGATAGAAGAGAAAGTGAAAATTAGCCTTTAATGCTTGGGCACAGGAGACAATGTGATAGGAATGATATATTGCTGATGATGCTGGGGAAAACTGAGTTCCGACTTTCTTGTCTACTTTCCTCAAGATGCACATGCTGTCTTTGTGCCATGTTATTTCCCTACACACATGCATACACAAATACACATACATGCACACACAAACACACACACACGCACACAGAGAGAGAGAGAGAGAGAGAGAGAGAGAGAGAGAGGAAGCAGAGAGAGAGAGAGAGAAAGAGAGAGCACTGTACATAGAGATATGCATATACATGGTGATACAGGGAAAGAGAAGAAAATACCCATTTATCATGCACATAGACACACATGCCATATACTACATTCTATGTACACCCATATATGCAAGCATACACATACCACACACAAACATACACACAAAAATGCATACAGACATAAGTATCCCTCCCACCACCACACACACACTTCCTTGTCTTGGATCACTGAGGAAAATGGCACTTAATACTAAGGCTCAGAGAAGACACTGTTGTCAGGTTGACCAAGGTTGGTGATGTGGACAAAATTCTCTAGCACGGTGCAGGCAGACAGAGGCCGAAAGTACTGATGTAGGTGGAGTCAGTCCTGAGATCTCTGAGTAAGTCAAATTGCTGAGAGCCAACAATAGGATAGCAAAGGAGAGAACCTGAGACACGAACTTGCCTACCCTGCCTCAATACCTTTATCTTAAGCTCCAACTTCCAGGAACCCTGTAGGACTCTCTCCTGTTTTTCTAGTTCTTAGTGTGGGTCAGGCAGAATGAGGCACTCCACATCTGTACACTCAGCAACTGGAAGAAAGATCCCATCTTCAAGAGCAAATATACCCTTGAAACACATTTCCCACCAAATTCAGTCTTTACAGACTAAATAATAAAGAGAACACACAACTAATTTCCTCAGATTACAGCTCTGTGAAGCCCAGCAACACATCTATTTTTTTTTTGCAGCTGGGTCTTGTCATTTCTGCATTTTATTAAAGAAAGATGAAAATGGGGGAAATTACAGTATATGTGTAACTCCAAGTTAATCATCATTTTGGTAGCATGAAGAAAATTGTTTACTATGATTTGAGACATTTCTGTTCAGCTGCCAAGAAAGGCACTGTAACACCCATATACAACACAGACTCTTTTTGGATTTATATTTCATAGAGACAAAGAAGGGGACTCTCAGATACACTCCAACTAGGTATCATGATGGCACTGCAGTGAAGTTACTAGCACTGCATTTATCTACACAAATCAGAAGTACTTCAGGAAAAGCCATGTTTCAAGTGAGTGCAAGCAGAATCAGTCAGGTTAGTTCATCTTATGTGCACAAGGGAAGGCAAAGTCTGGCCTCCTGCATTCGATGAGATCTTTAACCCCTTTCTGAATTTCTGTCATTGACCCATCTTTGAAGACTTCTCTGATTGCTGAATAACCATATGTCTTTTCATATTTTCAAAATCAGTTTTTAGGATCTGACGTTTGGTGGCTGAGACTATGGGGCAAATGATGGAGAGTAGACCTGTCCTCAGGTAGACTGGCTCCTTGCAGTTCTTTAAACTGCATGTCGGGCTTAAGAAACGGAAGTATATACATCTTGGTCTGCTGAGGAGATATCAGTAGGTATCTTGTCTTAACTCTGTTTTATTTTAATCTGCTTCTTAGGTCACTTTTATGTTAGAAGCAAAATTGATTTGTCCAGAGTTCCCAAATGCCTCATGACTTCACTGTGTATAGCTTCTTTGGCTATAAACACTCCCTCAGGAGAGTGGTGTGTGTGTTCATTGCAATTAGAACCTACACTGACACACTGTCCTTTCCCAGGGTGCACAGCTGCCTCACACTTACACTTTATGGGTTTAGACAAAGTTATAATAAACTTCCACCATTGTCATACCAGACAGAATGATTTCGCATCTATGAACACAGTTGATCTCCTGCTGCAGATTTCTATCTTTCTTTAACCCTTGGAAGCTGCTGACCGTTTAATTGTCTCGATGATTTTACCTTTTGCCATACTATCATTTAGCTATAATTATATCCAATGTAGGTTTTAAAATTTGACTTCTTCAATGATGCTACATCTCCTCTATCTACGTTAATTCATAGTAGAAAGAGACAAAGCAGTTCGGGCTTGTTGGGGATTTTCATAGAGCCATCAGTCCCAAAACAATGTCTACAATGTAGAGGAAATCCCCTATAAAGTTAGGTCAAATCTGCCTCAAGTTCTTATATGACTTGTTTTGTGAGGTATAGATGGGTTGCACACACCCAAGCTCACTGAACACACATGTCAACATTCTTTTCCATTCACTTACCCATGCATATTAAGCATTTTTTTTTCTGAGTACAGAAATCTGGGAAGCCACAGAGCCTTCCTTCTAAAACCAGGAAGAAGACAACAGCAGGAACCTTGCAACAACTGGCTTGAGTCTCTTACCTGGTTCTCCTTAATGTCAGTGAGGGCATGGCGCTAGGTAATTACCTTCAATACAAAGTTTCAAATGAATTAATGGTGGCATCTATTGCATGCAGGGGTAAATTTTGAGCAAATTTTCAGTATTATTTATTAGATGGAATTATTTTTCCTGAATATTAAATGAGCTAATTTGTATGTATATGTATATATATATTTCTGCTTCTATATAGGTAATTTATGTAGAAAATATATGCATGCAGTATGTGAGATTCCACATGTATGCATACATGTACATATATACACTTAGATGTGTAAGTACATGCATATGTGCATATATATGAAGAGAGAGAAAGAGAAGAGAAATGTTCCAAATAGCTAATCTTAACTTAGCTGCTCATGCACGACAAGCCCCATTTCATTGCTTTAGGTTCCTCTATGCTGGATGCTGCTGCTGCTGCTGCTGCTGAGGTCTCTCCCACTCCCTCTCACTTAGGCCCTTAAGCTGCACAAGCAGCACTTGAATTGAGGTCCAAGCAGACCTTCTTAATCTAATCAATTCTGAACTACTCGCTGTCGAGGGCTAACAGCCTCTTGAAACTTGGGGCTGTTCCATGTTTCATTTACATGATGGATGAGATGCACAAATGGATTAAGTGGTAGATGAGCACCTTGGGACAGAAAGAAACTACTATCTCGCTGCTTGTCTGTGTCCCAGTAAATTCAGCTGTGGTGGGAACTCAGGCAGCCCTTTGGGATAGGGACTGGGTCAGGAGCCCCATATCAGTGTTAGCCTCAGCCTGGGGCTTTCATGTCGCTGACCCTTCCCAAGTTCGATTCCATCACAAAGGAAAATCTCTTGCTGCCCTGATGGTATCCCACACCTCTAGATACGTTGGTTCTTTGTGAGGAAATTAAACACCTCAGAAATTATATCATATGCAGGAACTGTAATTGACAAATGATAATAAAATTATATACCAGTGCCTGGGGTCTTCAGCTCAGTGGCTAAAATATTTACAAAGCAGGTGTGAGGACCTACATTGGATCCCCAGTGCCCATGCAAATTTGGATAAGGTAGCACACGTCTGCTACCTCAGTTTGTCTATACAATAGAAGAATCTAAAGAAGTTCATGCACCACTTCCCCCTCTTTTTAAAAAAAACAAAGAAAAATAATTCTAAATTTTCTTTATGTCCCCATAAGATTATCAGTGCCCCCAACCAGCAGGAAGTAACCTGGAAAACTATGCCAGCATTCCCCCAAAATGGACTATGGATGTTCTTGTTTGAGAGAGAGAGAGAGAAAGAGAGAGAGAGAGAGAGAGAGAGAGAGAGAGAGAAAGAAAGAGAGAGAGAGAGATAGATATCGAGATCTGAATAAGGTTGGTCTGCCTGTATGTGTGCACTCAAATTATGCATACAATGTTCATACATGCCTACATCTCTCTAATGCACACACACACGTGCACAAACACAGACACACAGAAGCAGGTTTAAAAGGGAAAAAATTCCTGTATTTTTCTTAATATATTACTCATTTTACATAGATTTGCTGATATTAACAGTTATGAAGTTACTATGACTTCTGTCACAAATACCCATCACAAACTTTTGAAAACAATGAGTGTACCAAACAATAATTCAATCAATGACATTTATTTTATTTGCTGAGATTATATTATAATTACACTACTTTTTCTTTCCTGTTCCTCCCTCCAAACCATTCAATCTACCACTCCTTGCTCTCACTCAAATTCATGACCTCTTTTAAATTTAATTGTTATTACTGACTCCTGCAAATTACCCTTTGACCTACACACACACACACACACACACACACACACACACACACACACACTTACATTCAACCAGTCACTCAATCAATCAACTAATCAAGCAATCAATCTAAACAAATATAAATTCTGGCACACATGTGTACATATGTGCTGTTTTTGAGCTCAGTCACATGTTGACATGTGTGTGTAAATTTGCATGTATGCAGTTTCCAAACGTGGATAAGGGAGAACTCAAGAGGATTCAACCCTACACTAACAATTGTAACTATTAAGGAATTCTGAGATCTGAAGAACTAGCTATCTCCAAGGATGAGCACATCATTGGTCAGCCAATGATTCCTTAAAGCTTGAACTAAAGGTCCATCCAAAAGACTCCACAGTCCACCATGATGTAGATGGACATTTCTATAGGCTGCTTCCATTTCTACTGATTTTAAGCTTTCCGAGGGCTCCATCTTACAGGGGGAACATATTAATCATATTGATTAGCATTAATTAAATGGTGTTACTACATTCATCATAATTCTCTTTCAAAGCGACTTGGATGATGCCTCAGACCTAACCTTATTACTGCAAGAACCTTACCAGCTCTGTTGAACTGTGATAATGATTAGTCATGGGCTTGACTTTGAAAGGATCCTTCATTGTATGGACTGAGATGGTAGCTCATCTATACTTACAGAGGTTATCATACTATACTCCACTATTTTTAACTTTTAAACTTTTTGAGATAATACTATAATGACATTTCTCCCTTTCCTTTCTAAATCCTCCTAACATACCCCTTCCATCTCCATTTCACATTAGTGGCCTCTGTTTTATTAATTGTTATTACACATATCTAAGTGTATATATGTATATATTCATTCCTAACTCAGTTCGCACAATATTATTTGTATGTATATTTTCAAGGATGATCATTTAATATTGGATAACCAATTGGTGTGCTTTTTATGGTCCACTTTGCCAAGTCTATTGGTGCACTACCTGTTCAACACTTGTTTAGACAGCCATGTTCATAGGTCTTTATGGGCACAGAATCTGACATCACTAGGAGACATAATCTCACAGCAGACCCCTTTATCTTCTTGTTCCTATAATCTTTCCACCTCTTCTTCCACAACGTTCCTTGAGCCTTAGGTGTAGGAGTGTTCTATTGATGTATCTATTGGGACTGGGTTCAACACTCTGAATTTTGACTGGTTCTGCTTTTCTGTAATGGTCTCTGTTGCAAAGAAAAGGTTAATTTATTAGGGGGTGAAAACTACACTTGTCTGTGGGTATAAGGACACCTGTTTATAGATTTTTGCTAGGGATTATGCTGACTTAGTGAGGTGGTGGTTGTAGATTATCCTCTAATATCAGTGAATTCACTAGCACTGAATAATTACCCAGGTTTCTAGTACCAAGCAGAGTTCACTCTTATTGAGTGAAACTTAAACCCAACTAGAGAGCTGTTGGTAACCACCAAGGTTTATGTGCCACTGCTGAACCTTTAGGGTAGTTATGCCATGCTATTCCTCGATATGGTTTATAGATTTTATTTATAGACTTTATAGCTGTGTAAAACTGTTGGTTGCTTGCCTCCTTTGGAAGCTTATGTGGTGCCTTCTGGTGCCATGAAAGCTACTCATCACGGAGGAGTCCTTCAGCTTAGTTCCAGCTCAGGGGCCTCAGGGTTCTCCTTCTGAAGTTCTTGGCATCTTCAACAATAGGGACTTACCTTTGACCTCAGGGTGGTGTGTAACAAAAGGTGATAGCAATAGGCTTTTGGGAGTCTACTGGACAGCCCTAACCAATAATTCAAAGGGCTTCCCATGCTTGGTGTTGGGAATTTTTGTTAGATGGTCTTTGGCTTTTGGAGGAAGCACCATTAAACTTAGTGAAGAAAGTTCATTAAAACTGTATTTATAAAAGGAATTATATGTATTATAAATATTATATAAGCTTAGCAGTGTAGATTCCTTATGAATTTCTAAGGCATTCTTATTGTTATATTCTATTCATTGAAGAAGGATGTTTAAAAGAAATCCCACACTAGTCCAGAATTGAATATAATAGCGGGTTATTTATTTAGGGGTAGACTCACAGACCACAATGCTCTGCTCCAACAAGGAACAACAACCATTGCTGCAGCTGGAAGAGAGAGAGAGAGCCTGGTCGCCCTTCATATAGGCATAAATAGTATAAGAGGCCATGCCCTAGTGGGTAGATAACTTAAAGGCTACTGGCGGTAGGAATTCCTACAACAATTCATTTTCTTTCCTGTCTTCAGGATTGAATCCAGGGACTCGTGCATACTTGGCAAGTGCTCTGCCGCTAAACCAGCTACCCAGTCCTCCAATCTGTACTTCATATGGGCAGCATCATTTTTCCTAGTTGCTGTGGGATTCCATCTATCATCATAAAGTGATTGTCTAGTTGTGTTCTGACAAAGGAATGAACACTTACCCAGGATTATAACAAACTGTCACTTCACACCATAGATAACATTTAACAAAGCTTTCTTCCACAGAGGCCACATTTTGATATTAAATGCCTCCAAAATTTTACCTCTCAGGAGATTTGTGAAAAATCCCACACAGTTAGATAGAAACATGGGTATCAGCATCTTACAAATGGTCAAAGAATTCTGCAAACTGACAGGACCTTTCATATAAATATGATTGTGAACATCCATAGAGATTTGCATTTTACAATGTGCTTTCAAATTTGATTTATGATTTGGTTTTTGCAACAGCCCTCTGTAATATATATATAGCAATGTTTTGGAGATAAAAATCACATAGGCCCGAAGAAAGAAAAGGACTTTCTATGATGAAAAATGAAGCCCAAAAGGAACACAGGGCACCCTTCAAAGTGAAATACTTGTGTATAAATCTAGCAAAATGATACAAGGAAAGCTAGAAAACTGATAAAATGTGAAATAATCACGTGGATGAAAGATAGATGTTCTCTACCTGAGGGAAGGGAGACATAATAATGCTAAGATGTTATTTCCTCTTGACTTGATCTCTAGATTCAACATAATCACAATCAAAGCCCCAGTAAGTTGTTAGAGTCTATAGCTCATATGATGAATCATAACACCTGGACTAGCCAACATGACATTGAAGGAAGAAGTCAGAAAATGGGTAATACTCAACTTGGATACTGACTCCAAAGCTACAGTAAGCAAGACAGTATAGTATTGGCACAGTATCATGCTAGATACAGGGCATAAATCAGAGGGACTAGAAATAGCCATGCACAGATATAGTCAAGTGATCTTAGACAAATGTGGTGGAGCAAGGGCTTGTGCACAGATACAAAGACTCTAGGCAGGGATGTTCTAACTTCACAAAAACAACTCCAATGAGTTCCAAACCTAAGATATGAAAATATGAAACTTCTGCAAAACAACACAGGTTAAAATCTAGATGGTCTGGGCTATAGTGATGCATTTTTAAATACAGCATCAGAAGTATGAACTCTACTGATAAGCTGGACTCCATTAAAATCAAAACCTTTTACTCTGAGAAAGTGAATGCAATATGAAGGAAAAGATAAGTTTTTCCATCACCAGGAAGAAAACATTTGCAAAGGAGATATTAGATAAAGGACTGTTCTCCAAAATATGGGAAGAGCAAAAATTTGACAAAAAGAAAAAACTAAAAAAAAAAACTGCAAAATTTAACCAATACTTCACCAAAGACACAAATGAAAAATAAACACGTAGACAACTCCCTTGTGAAATAAAACAAATTTAAAACATCAATAACATGTTTTTTTTCTGCCTATATTCTAAATACCCATCCTTAGACACAGATAAGTGTAGCTTTCACGCTTCATCAAAAACTTCTTTTTGCAGTAGATGGAGACTCTTAGAAAGATCTATAAACTGGTCAAGATAGAGGAAATCAGTGACTGTGGAGTGCCCAATCCCAAATGATATATCTTCAGCGAAGCCACTGAAATTAATGCTCATGGAATATTTCAGAAGAGGAGGGCCAAAAGATTGTAAGACCCAGAGGAACATGATGCTTGCATTTGATAGTGTCCTCTTGACAAGACTTTGAAGCTGCCCCAATTAAAACGATATAATTGCCTGAAGAAGACCCACATAATGATAACACAGGTTGACACGCCAACATGGATGGAGGAACTCCTACAAATTTCCATCCCCTAGATGAAGAAAAATAGGTGACCAATGACTGTTCAAAGAGAAGTAATGATTTCTATATTCTATAGGAATGAGCTCCTTCATAGGCTGTCTAATCCCAAGTAGCCAACTCCTGACACATGTACATATTACGTAGAGGTTCTGCATGAATACATTAGGCTGTGTGTGTGTGTGTGTGTGTGTGTGTGTGTGTGTGTGTGAGAGAGAGAGAGAGAGAGAGAGAGAGAGAGAGAGAGAGAGAAAGAGAGAATAATTAAAGAGGAGAACATGAATTTGGAATGGAGTGTCATCACAGGAGGAGTTGACATGAGGCAGGAGGAGTAGGAGTAATGAAGTTCCAATGCTCATGTATAAAGTTCACACACACACACACACACACACACACACACACACTCACAATAATACATACATACATACATACATATCTATTTCTTCCACCTACTAGAATTGATAAAACCCATAATAGCAAATCATAAGATGTAGGTGAGAATATGGAGAAAACTGAACTTCTACTAGGCAAATAAAGGATCTCTGGCTTCTTGGAAGTCTCAGCTGTAGCTAGTGAAACTATAAAATGGTCCAGCAGCTCTGGAAGATAGCTTGGTGACTTCTAACAAACTAAGTGTGCCTTTGTTCCTTATTATCAGATATGCTTCATGTAATTTACTCAGAAATTGAAGCTATGCATTCTTACAAAAGCCTGTGCACATGGGCTAGGGTGGTGGCTCAGTGAGTAAAGAATTTGCTATGAAACTTGAGGACCTGAGTTTGGAGACATAGAACCCAACCACAAGAAAAACAAGAGCTGAACTACAAGAGCTGTAAGACACAGGTGAGTACTGGGTAAATGGACACTTGGCTAGAGAGTGTCCAAATCTTAGATAAAAAAAAAACCTAAGGAAAGTTGAGAGGAGGGTTAATGATGGCTCAGTATACATTTTCTTTATCTTGTGTGTGTGTGTATATTTATGTATATGTTAGTACACATATATGTATGTACATTTGTATGACAGAAGAAAATCTTGGGTGTTGTTCATCAGGTTATGTCCCCCTTATTAATTTTTTTTCAGGTAGAGACTACCTGGCCTAGAACTTCTCAGGTAGGCTAAGCTGGCTCGTCAGTGATTCTCAAGAATCTGCCCACCTCTTCTTTGCCACTTTTGGAGTTACAAGTGTGCACCACCATGCTTCCCTTTCTTATATACTTTTTCTTTTCACATGAGTTTTGAAGATTTAATTCAGATCCTGGTGCTTTCAATGAAAAACACTTTGTTGAGATATCTCCCTGACCCTCAGCTCATACTGTCAAATGTATTGGATTTTATTTTAAGCAAGCAATGAATTCCTGTGTGAGAACGTCCATATGTGTGGACATTGTGACACAGAGCTCTTGTTTTGATCACACATGTATCTACCAATAACCCTCACGTTGAAGAGTTGCTCTTCTTCCTCCATCATAGAATGATAAGAACTTGCTGTGAAGTTTTGTATTTTGAACAAAACTAGAATTGATTTTGCCCTGGGGGGGACACAGGAAGATGAAATCTTTCCTAAGAAATTAATGAATTCCGGGTTCCTTGAGAATTTAATGCAAGTTAAGCAACGCTCCCATGATTGTAGTAGGAGGGGGAAAACCTGTTGCACAAATGTGATTTCCATTAAAAAATTATCATGAGTTTGTAAGTAGTAAAAGGAATACATAAAAATCTTCCTTATTAACTTGTTACAATTTAAAACAATAGGCAGAAATAAAATATGTAATGAAATCAATATGTAAGCTGAGGTTGTTTTTAATTATAACTTAAATTAACCAGAGCTTCTGCTTTGTGGAAGAATTAATTTTCAAAACAAAAATGAAGTCTGTAAAAGTATATTCAATTATAATGGGTAATTGCAAGTTTTCTATTTTTGGTCACACAAAAGATTATTGTTTTGTTTCATTTTAAATTAATATAACTATTGTATACTCATTCCTATCACCAAAGTGTCTCCTTTCATTTATTGCTTACAGATAATTTAGATGTAAAATTAGTTTACTTTGAACAATATTTTTTTTCTTTAACCAAAAAAAACCCTTAAAATACTACATTTCTGGCATGAAGATTCTAATCTACTAATGGTATTCCCGGACATCTAGGGTACTTTAGAACCTTCCAAATGTTTCCTTGGTTAAGGAAGGAATTGGTGATGCTTCAGAGCTCTGAAAATCTGGAAGCCTGAATTTTTAATCACAAATATCTGACTTTTTCGGCTACTCTTGGATGCAAAGTTTTTAAAAGGGCATACATTTGAAAGTCCCTGTCTCAACAGGAGTAACGATCATCACACAGGTTAGATTTCTGACAGAAGGGGGTGGTTCTATACAAATCTGTCTAGACATTTATATCGTTACTTGGTTTTGTAGTGTGTCATATGTGCATGTGTGTGTGGACAGAAGATCAACTGTGATGGTAGTGGATGTGTGAGATCAGTTTCCGCACAAGTTCATGGGAAAAGACTTGGTGTGTTTTGCAGGTGATCTAGAACAGTTATGGAGAAAGATTCATTGAATGGTTGTGCAAACTGTCAGTGAATTTGTGAAAACATAACACTTTCCGGAGTGTGTTTGAAGACTTTGTCTTGATTGTGCTGCTACCTCTCAAGATTAGAGGTTCAAGGCTCCCTGGAGGTGGCAAGAATGCAGATTCCTGTCCTGCCCATCCCTAGGCTTGGCTTCATTTTTGAGAATCGATGGTTCCTGAGAATTCGTTCTTCCAAGAGGCACGTGGGTTATGCTGATGCAGCCACCTTGCCAGACTTGAAGTTTAGAAGACAGAAAATTGTATTTAGTTATACCAACATATTCTAAAAGATAGACTGATGTTTTAACAAATCAGCCAGGAAGGAGAATCAGCTGCTGGAATATTGCATGACAGACTCAAGAAACTCAAAAGTGTATGAAGCAGACTCTGTTTTCAGTTACTTAAATCTGTGCAATTTTAAGCAGGGTGTGGTGACACTGTGCTTAATCCCAGCACTTGGGAGGCAGAGGCAGGCAAATCTCTGGGTTTATGGCCAGCCCTGGTTGGATGGCTTTGGTCCTAATGCCATCCTTCCTGTCTGCCCAGAGAACTGAACAGGACTATGAGCATAGTTTTTAGATATGTTGATTCAGTGGGGTCAGAGAACGTCAAACCCAACAAACCCTTTGCTCTGAAGAAGAAAGATGCTTCCAGTGGTTTTCTGTGACTGAGGAGACACAGTGGTCACTCAGCACTGTGTCAGTGCATTTAATCTGAAGAGAAGTCCTAGATAGAGCTACTAGCCCTCTGCCCTCACACTGCTCTGCTGGATACAGGAAAATAAGGAGTGTTCAGCTGTGTCTAAGTTTTGGTGTCAAGGCTTGCCCACGGAACCCATGTGACTAGCAGAATGAGCAGTGTCGGTGGAAGGAGCGGAGATGGGTTTCCTTCTCTTATTATAGCTCCTCGAAGCAGGCAGCAGAGGGAGTGACTGGCTTCAAGAATGACTTCAACCATTTGAGAGGAGTGTGGACATAGGAGAAAGAAATCATGAAATCGTAAAAAGAATCTCAAAAGCTAGTTAGTATGTTAGGAGCTTTTGGCTCAGGCAGAAACTCACTGGATGTGAAAGAATCCTGGAGGGCAGGCGAAGGGGCACTAGAGCGGAACACACGGTGGTGGTGTGAGGTTGGGAAAGCTGCTGAGGATCACAGTGTGGTCATTTCCGTAGGTGGAAGGAATGGACAGTGCTGCTCTAAAATGTCAGACTTTTCTCTTCTGAGTACTTATGCTCCCAGAGAGCGGCGACACCAGATTTCTCTGTGTCTCTGAGAGCAGGATTCCCAGCCAATCTCAGAGGCTTTAATTTGCTTTTCATACTCATACCCAGGCCAGTGCTATTAGTGGTTGATCCCTGTCTCAAACAATTCTCAGGGGCTCTTCCCTAGCTTCCTGGGGATGGGTAGCCTAGGGAGCTAACCCTGGGCAAGGTCCCAATAGGAAGCTAAATAGCCCAGGTGGTTCGTCAAATGGGATCCTTCTCAGGGAGCCGCTAAGGTTATCTTTTGTTGAAAAAATCAAACAGTCTTTAGAGGGCAAAGCTGATTAATAGTAGAGTCAGCACTGATAGTACATTCTGGTAAGTTCCAGACGTTTTTCTGGCCTGACACATAAACAGCTTCAATGCTATTGTATCTCTTACACTCTCATCTATACTCTACTTTCTGTGGGTGTTCTGTTTCCCCAGTGGCTCTCTGTCTCTGCTTCTCTGCCTGCCAGGATAGTCTTCTGTATCATCAAGTTATCGGTGGCATACAGTTATAGCACTGTGTTACATACATGAACTTTGCTCAGAGAATAAACAGTTCTAAAGTATTTTCCCCACAAATAATAATGGGAACCATATGTGGAGGTGAAGATGTTAATTGACTGAGTGTAGTCATCATTTTTTAACTTGAATATTTTTATTAAAAACATGATCTTATGTACCTTAAATATGCACAAACATTATCTTTGTAAAGTTTTTATGAAATTAGTTTCAGCTGTTTTTTTCTATGTATAAGCTCATGAGTATTTGAGTGCATGGGTATTCAGGTATGTGCAGATCAGAGGGCAACCCGAGGTGCCATTACTCAAATTTTATCCCCTTTGTTTTTTGACACAGAGTCTTGTATTGGCCTGTAACTCATCCAATAGGACAGACTGGTGGGCCAGAATCCCAGAGATCCACCCGTAGCCTCCTGCCCCATTTTGGATTACTTGCACTCATCACAATGCTGCTCAGATTTTTCTTTAAATGGATTCGGAGAATGCAACTCAGTTTTCCTGGTTGCAGATAAGCGCTATACTGATGGACATATATTTTGTGGCTTTTCCAAAGCAGACTCTTCAGTTTCCAGACTGGGTTGAGAATCTGGAGAGAAGCCTGATTTCATGGCCTCTGTGTCCTTGATGAATGTAGTGAGCCAAGTAGGAATGAGGCTCGGGGTTCAAGGTCCTTCTGAGTGGTGGGGGTGAGAAGTAATTTCAAATTATTCCCCATTTTACATCGAAGACATTTCATAAGTACCTAACAGAGATGGTGCTACTTAGCATCTGCTTAGCTTCTCTTTTCACTTTCTCTGGAAAACGCACCTCTACTTCCAGCCAGTGTTCCACCTCTACTCTGTACTGTTAAAGTGTTTGCTGCTAGGACTCAGTCATTTACACTGATTGGTGAAAGAATGTCTGGACTCAGTGGAATTCAAGACTCTCAGACACAGGGTTAGGTCTTGGGAAAACGGATCTTCCTTAGCACTTTCTGAATATATTCCAGTGCTGCTAGGTTGTGACACACTGTCCCCTCCAATTGGTAGGACACAGCCTGCTATTCTATACAGTGTGGTAAATGAATCTTTTGTTTCTCTTTTCCTCTCTTATATTTCTGTCATTATACATTTTACTCCACATCTCTGTCTTTTGCTTCTATATCTGTTATGTAATCTCTCTCTCTCTCTCACTCTCTCTCTTTACACACACACACACACACACACAAGAAATCTCACCCCATCTTGTCTGACAAGCAGCTGGATGGTGTTACGCTTGTCCGACATAATTCCACTTACGCCTCTACATGGCAAACTCCTTAGGGCAGAAACTTGGTTCAGCACAATTTCATCTATTATTCAACAATCTCTGTGTGGCTCTGGTATCTTGTAAGTGATAAATTATTATAATGAAAGAAAATCTGCTCACTAGTTAGTCATGGAAAATGCAAGATCAAATTCTTCCAGTGAGCATTATTCACCTTGTTCAAATAAAGCCCAGGCCCTTGGAGCCGTCTGAGCTGTTCTGACAGACATGCATTGCCCCAGTGTATGATGCTGGCTTGCCAAGAATGTCAATACCATTCACCTTAGCCAGATTCTCTTATCAGGGTGTCATAAACCCACAACTAATCTGAGTATCCTCTTAAGATGATGTGAAGAAGATACTAAGAACATCAGACACTCAAGGAGGGAAATAAATTCCTACTGACTCTAATAACATCAGAGAATACCTTTTCCAATCTCAGTGAAGTCAAAGTTCTCAGTGTTCAGCATCCATACTGTCCTGCATGACTGTTTGCCAGGCTCAGACCATCCATCAGGCCCTCCCTCTCCAAGCCATATTCTTTCAGGTTCCTCTTCTGGCTTGAACAAGTGTAAAGCATGCCGTGAATGCAAAGTGGTCTTGACTTTATCAAATATACATTACACACACCCATTAGGCACTTCTAATTAGATATAAAAATAATTTTTTAAATCACAATAATTTTCAACTATATTTCATTGTTCATCATTTCTGTTAAATATAAATATTTAAAAATTCAAAAATAAGAATGGCTACATAAGAACAAAAAAGTAAATAAAAGGCCTTTTTAGTAAAGTGATTAGCTTGTTGACTTGCTTATTAACGTGAAGTTCCTTAGAACTATTAATATACAAACCTAAATCAACACAGAAACTTACTGTGTGCAAACTTTTATCCCAAATGTACTTGATTTCAGCCTTCTCTCTTTTATTTCTTAATTTAGTGTTGAGTGAAACAATTTTGGGAAAATTCAGAAGAATAACATTTGCCTGAAAATATTAGACAATATGCAAAGTGCTTTTGCATGCATATTTTCAGTTCAGCCTATCTCACTGGGCTCAGAAAGCTGCAGGACATGAAGATCACACAGCAGGTCTTAGACATGAATTCAGGCCTGTTAATTGCATGGTTAATATTACTTATTCATTGACTTTTGCTTTGCACATTTGCATTCTGCCACGCCAGGCACTCGGTACCAGGCTTCCTATCTGTGATAGCTTTCTTCTCTCCACTTTCCTGCTAAAGCCTTCAGTGATAGGCGTATTTACAAACTTCGGCTTCCAAGAGTGGAAGCTTTCCATCAAGTTTTGTTGGAAATGATTTTGGCATGGACACTTGCTATGAGCTGATGTTGCTAATTAGTTGTCAAATGGCCCAGACTCTCCGAGTGGGCTGCACACCACACAAACCAGGCTCTCTGTGTTTGTCAGCGCCCCACCATGCCAGCGCAGAGGCTCTGACAAATACTTTGTAATGAGTTTAATGCTATGGGAAACATTTGCTCATCATTTTCTTGGCTGACCAGAAGACTCCTTTTCAACATTAACATTTAAAGCAGCTTAAGCCACTGGAGCAAGATAAAGTGTAATTGTTGGAAAATAATGAAAGAACCTCGGCTAGTCTGCCGCCAGTTGCAGGGGTTTAGGTCCTGTAAATCCTGTAAATGGAGAGTCAAGAATTTTAAAATTAAGGAGCCTTTCCTTCACCCCTTCAGTGGGTAAATACAGGTCCAATGTGCCTGGCTCATTTATTCAGACATCATTCCAGTCAGTGAACATTCACTGAATGTTTACCCTCTGCACAATACCTGCTGGGATTGTGAGTGCAGACACTGGAGATGCACGAGAAGCAGGTTTTCCTTGGGAGTCTGTAGGTATGGTGAACTGCTGTCACATATCCATAGCAAACACAGACACCTCCGGTGCCAGTGGGGGCTGGCATGGAATGCTACAAAGAAACTGGGAGCTGGTTAGTAG
Organism: Myodes glareolus; assembly: GCF_982192425.1. NCBI lineage: Eukaryota > Metazoa > Chordata > Mammalia > Rodentia > Cricetidae > Myodes > Myodes glareolus. The sequence goes on along the minus strand of NC_142039.1, from coordinate 28,087,488 downwards.
CATATTTGCAACGAAGAAGAGAATTCTCCTGGTGGATAATTTCATGAGCTGGCTTTTGGAAATTTTCTGTATACAACTAACATTGTAGGAAGTGATACAGGGCTCAGGATAGGGAAATAACAGCAGAGAGATGAAAAAGATCTTTAGAACTGCCAGTGATGGAAGGATTTGGACACATGACATGTACTCTGGGCTTCATGCAAGCACGAAACTGAAACCTGTGAATGTGGGAGGAGATTATACAAACTGAACTGTGTTAGACTATGTGCTGTAGAGAACCAGTCTGCAATCAGCACAGCAATGCATATGAGAACAAGACTCATATGGAAAGTTAGCAATATAGGATAATATAAATATAATGTGGTCAGTTATATATGTAAAAACACCTATACTGTTGACTAGGTTATATGTATGTGAGATATATATTAGGTAATAAGTTATTGTAAATATAATACAGTGTATTATATTTCTATATTATACATTATATATATATTATATAATGTATATAATATATTATAATCTATTATGGGGTCAATAAGAACTCTAGAGCAAGTCTCTGAAATCTTCTTTACACCTAGTCTTATGACCTTTTCCTTCTAGTTCCACACAAGCACCTAACTGGTACGCTCAGACATTAAGGGAAATAGAGAGGAGTGGGACGTGCTACCTGCCATCATGTTATAAAGTCCAGCAGAGAAGACAAACACTTGGCACTGAACATATCTGACTTCCAATTTGCTTGTGACAGGCATCCATAAAGAATGGAACAGCTCAGATGCAGCAGCCTTTACAGCTGGTGTCTCGGCTTCACTGTGTGGAAATGAGGAAACTTTTGAAAACGCTGTGCTATGACCCACTGACCTGTTTAATGCTTTCTGAAGTCACCACCCATTGGTGGTGTCATAGATCAGCCTATAGCACCGCAGTCTGCCTATATAAATGGTCATGACTTTTGTGACTTCTTTAGGATTTGCTTTTAGAATAATGAAAGGTGCTTATTCATGTCAGTGAAATACTAGGTGAAGAGGGATGCACATTATTGGATATTATGGACCACTGAGTTAAATATTTTAGGATTTTTTATAGTTTATGAATTCATGTTAAAAATAATAACATCCCAAGGGGATATTTTTATAAGGATGGCATTATTAAGTGAGAAATGAATAATAAGTAAAAATTCTTATAGCAGAGATATTTTTTCTTATGTCTCAATTTCTTCAGAAAAAGAAAATTGACAAATCTATTTTGTTTAGGAACAAAATAGGTCAAAGTATAAAGATAATTCCTCATATGAAGAAGCAACTTTTTTTCTGCAATTAGTAATACTGTCAAAAAATTAACAATACTAATAAAAACATCGGTGGGTATGAAACTAAAATTTTGAGGTCAGGTCATTGGAGTTACTTGACAAATATGTATGTGCAAAATCCTGAACTGAGAGCTAAGAAAAACCTCAAAGCATTGTTTTTTTTGTTACCATTGTTGTTTTGCTTTGTTGTTCTGTTTGTTTTGGAGGAGAGCCTGCATTACCGATGTCTACTCAGGACAAGAATGCATCTTTGTGCAGTGGTTTAGGAAATGTTTAAACGTGGTATTTGGTGACTGGTGTTTAGTAGTTGCATTTATGGCCAGGACTGAGAGGATCCAGTTATACAGGAAAGGAGGGTTCATCGTCATCAAACAGTAAGTTCTGGCTCACAGATAATTCTTCCACCTGGAAGGCCCTTCAGTTCTTGTAGTATAGCAGACATGCCAGTGTTGATGAAAGGAAAGGCAAAGATGACAACAACAGAAGGAAACTTGGGAAAATTCCACGCTTACATGGAAGCTCTCTCTCTCTCTCTCTCTCTCTCTCTCTCTCTCTCTCTCTCTCCTCTCTCTGTGTGTGTGTGATGTGTATATGTGCATATGGAGCCTTGAGATCAACCTTGGGGTTCCTAAGTTGCTTCTCATCCTTATTCTTTTGAGACAGGGTCTCCAACTGAATCAGAGGCTCATCAGTTTATCTAGACTAACTCTACCCAGGAATCATCTTCCTGTCTTCACCTCCCCAGTGCTGGTGATACACAATCACAACACCGCACCCGGCTTTTTCTATATGTTCTGGTGATCCAAACTCAGGTCGTCATGCTTGAGTGGAAGCACTTTATTGCATTAACCACCTCCCCACCTCTGAAGTCCTTCTTTATTAAATCTCCCTGGTGCTAATAGCCACCTTAGTCTGAAATGTGTTCAGGGACATAATAATAAAATTCCCTCCATGGTAGTGCACTGTGCTAGACATTAAATGAACCGTCTGCCCAGGGGGCTACTAGTCTCATGTAAGTTCACTAGAACTACCGACCACAGGCTCAGGGAGTTATGATTATATAAGCAAAGAGCATAAAATAATTATAGTTCATGCTGATGGTGCCTTTCTTTTGAAGAGCTGTAAGCCTTCATTAAAATCTTTCAAGTGACAGTAATGAAATGAAAATAAAGCCTTTCAAGTAAAGCCCTCTGGGTGGTTGGCTTTTCTGCTCAGTTTTTGGGAGTTATACATGTATGTCGCAAAAAATAAAGTAGATATTTACATGACTGTAGTTTTTACCCTTTAAAATCTTTAAAGCAATTCTCCATCACCCAATATGATAGTAATTTTTGATTGTCAAATTGGTGGGATATAGAACCATTGTGGAAACAAATCTCACTTGTCTTTGAGGGGATCCTGTAAAGTAACTGACATGCACAGCCTTGCTAATAAGCACATAGACAGAGCAGCTGCCGTCTGGAAGCCAGTGATGCATTGATGCAGTGGGTTTCTGAGAATTGCGATGCTGGTGTACACTCAGTTCCATAAGGTCCTATCACTAAACTCCAGGCTAAAGTGCAATTGCCATAAGCAGCTTTAGTTAGAAAGCAATCTACAATCAATGATCAGAAACACTTAGGAAAGGCATTTTTTTTTCTCCAGGCATAGATAGGGCCACTCTGAGAGGGAATCCATATAACACCCCCCAGAAATCAACTTTGAAAAGATCCATGGTCATCTTAAACTGGAATCCCTTAAAGAATTAAAATGCTAAATTCCCCATAAGAGAATCAAAGGAACATCTGATAGGAGACAGATTTAATGCCTATGGAAAAAAAATGAAAAGATTCACCTGTAACAAGAGACACTCAAGTAGGAAAGAGTGAATCCCATGTTAGGGAACAGGCTCCAGGGCATGTTTCCACCACCAAATCTCTCAGGCATCAGTGTGCACCCGCAGCGCCCAGTGAAGGAGGCTGTGCAGACAGACTTCAGGGCACAGCTTGACAGGAGTATGAAGACCATGACTTACATGCCACTCACAAATCTCATCGACTTATGGTACAGTTGAAGAGTGTAATTCACAAGCATATACACAATGCTAATGAAGTGGCTCGAAAGAAATTCAAATTGATGAATTAAGAACTGCATCTTGTGAGCTAATAGTGCATTTAAAACATACAATTACAACTTCTCAGCATGCGATTGGTTACTGTGGCTGTCATGATAAAGGGTCTGAGGGCCTAGGAATGGTAGAGAAGGATGAACCAAGGCAATGGATAATCTCACTATTCTATTATCGGGAACTTACTTATGTGCTTCGGCTTGCTGGTCTGTAAAATGAGGATGATAATAGGTTCAAATTTGGAGGCTTATTGTGAAGATTAAGTGAGAAAGCTTATATAGCATTGGTGCTTTGACCTATAGACATAAAATAACTATTAGTCTATGTGAATATTGTATTTGCTATCGTCATTATTATGACCACTAGCATCTCCTATCCTTTGTATAATATGTACATATGCTACAGGTACTAGATAAGAAATTAACTGGTGGAGAAACTATTTTGTTATATGGGTCTAGAGAGCATGTGTTCTACAAAAGACTTACTAATATTAATACAGTTTCCCGATCATAAAGGACACGCCGTGTATTGTTGGGACAGCATAGCCTTCCCAGTTCAACCTTAAATCACAGCAGAAAAATTAGAAATAGCAGAAGTCAATAAAAAAGTTTAAGTAAAGAACTTTTTAAACAAAATTCTTTTTCTTTTATGGTTTTAGACAGAGTCTTTTTATATAGCTCAAAATGGTCTTCAACTGTGATCTTCCAGTTTTGGTCTTTCAGGTGTTGAGTTTACAGGTGTACAAAAGCATACCAGGCCAACAATCAACCTCTGTTTAGGGAGTCTTTGTGAACTTTTTTTAAAAATTGAAAACGGCAGATGAGGGGCTTGGTCCTGCCTCAACTTGATATTCCAGTCTTTGTTGACTCCCCATGGAGGCCTTACACTCTTTGAGGAGTGGATGAAGAGTGGGGGGGTGAGGGAAGAGGAACTGTGGTTGGTATATAAAATGAATATAAGAATTTATAAAAATAAAGAAAATAGTTTCTTCTCTCATACAATATATCCCAACCACAGTTTCCCCTCCCCCCTTGATTCCTCCTAGCTCTTGCCCACTTTCTTTGTCTCCCATATTCACTTCCTCTCTATTTCCTCTTTAGAAAAGAGCAGACCTCCAAGGAAGGACAGCCAAACAGGACAAAGAGGATACAATAAGACAAGACAAAACTCCTCATATCAATGCTGGACAAGGGCAACCCAATAGGAGGAAAAGAATCTCAAAAGCAAGCAAGAGTCAGAAAAATACCGGATCCCACTGTTAGGAGTCACAAAACACCAATCTAATAAATTGTAAAAATAAAACTTAAAAAGTTAAAATTAGTATTAGAAATCTATATGAAGTCTTAATTAGGCATTGGGGAGACGGCTTGATCGCTAAAGTGCTTGCTGTGTCAGCAAGAGAACATGATTTGGACCCTTGGCATACATGTAAAAGCCAGGCATGGTAACATGTGCTTATATTTCTAGTGCTAGGGAGGTAGATTGGCAGACCCCTAAAGCCCACCTGCCAGCCATTCCAGCCAAATTAGAAAGCTCCAAGTTTAGTGTGAGACCTTACCTGAAAAATAAATGAAGTGACTAAGGAAGACACTTGTCCTTCACCTCTGGTCTCTATCTGCATGCACACGTGTACATATACATCAACACATACACATACCACACACATAAATAAAAAAAATCATGACTATCTGATAAAGCCAGGCTGTCCTGTTGGCAGGGCATATATGATACAAAGAGCACAGAACTAGAAATTTCATGCAATGAGAATCTGTCTGTAGAGATAAATTAAGATTTGTAGGTGTGCCGGTTAAGCACTGATCTTAGGCCAGTTGCTCACTCATAGCAACACATACAGAAACCACACAGGCAATGTCTCACAATCAGCAGACTGCTGTCCTTTTATTTCTGTGATCCAATATTATTTTTAGCACTTAATGGAGATTAAGATTCACTTAGGAAACGAAGTAGCACTGCAGGTAATAGATGCTCTTCCTGCCTCGAAACTGGTCAATGTTTATTTCCACCTCCACGTTCATCCATCCTCTACTGTCATTTAGCGGCTCGGCATCTTTGGACACATTCATGATTCTCTGAGCCTCAGGGCTCTGATCCATAAAGCAGTGATGCTAATGGTACCCTCTTTCACAGGTGTTTGCAACGACTGCCCCGGATGATAAATATGAAGCATTTAGCATGCGGTTCTCAGAACAGATTAGCTGGTAGCAGAGACGATAATAACAATAACAGCAGCAATAATGTTTTAATGTGAGCAGCAGTGGCAGGGCCTTACTCAGGCACAGAGGGCTGATGCCAGGTTCAATTTATTGGAGGAAATAATCTCAGAGTGTGAAGAGCTTGTGTTATTCAGATACAAAACCAGCCAGGTTTCCATTATGCACACTCTGCCAAACTTCCTTGGCTGGTTCCTGCTCTCTTGGAAACTGCTAACTTGTTTCCTAATTTCACAAGGAAGCATGGAGTGAGGCGCTGAACTTCAGAACAAACCCCCTGCTGTTGTCACTGTTCCCGCTAATGGTGGCTCGCCTGAGGTCAGGCATCAGGGACCGAGGGGACAATGCTGTGATATGTACCAGGTGGTACCAGGTGGGTGTTAGCGTGTGATCGTTGGATAAAGTCCAAGGTCATTTGTGCCATCTGATTCTAAGCTAACTAATTTTTCTCACTCTCTTGCTGGCGTGTCCACCCCAGTATAGTAGTTGCGATTCTCTGAATGAAATGCTTCGTCTGTGCCTTGCCCAACACTGTCAGTTTTTCTCTAACACTGCGATTTAGAGCCTGATGTTTTCCTAAACACACGTTTCAGCCATTGTCCTTTAGACTGATAGTCTTTTAATAAAGAATTCAAGTGTCTTTGTTTTGTGTAGATTATAAATGAGTGCTGAGTTCCCAAGTAACCAGAGCTGTGATGCTGATAGGCATTTGAGAGGCACTGGAAGGAAAGATGGTGCGATCATAGAGAGTTAATATAGATCATAGAGAGTTAATATAGATCATAGAGAGTTAATATAGATCATAGAGAGTTAATATAGATCATGGAGAGTTAATATAGATCATATTGAGTTAATATAGATCATATTGAGTTAATATAGATCATAGAGAGTTAATATAGATCATAGAGAGTTAATATAGATCATAGAGAGTTAATATAGATCATAGAGAGTAATGTTGAAGGCTGGAGGCAGTGGCAGCTGTCTGTTTTAGGATTCTTCTAGCTACTTTTAAAGGAAATTTTTAATGATACTTATTAAAGTAATTCTTAGATGTCACAGTTATTATTAATAATTTTAAAGACTAAGCCAAAGATAAGCAAATAAAAAAACAAAATAAAACAAAAGAACATGGCTTGAACTCACAGAGATACACAGAGATATGCCTGCCTCTGCTTCCTGAGTGCCTGGCTGTGCCACCACTGCCTGGTCCGAAACTATTTTAGCCTACCGTCCCTCTGAGGTTGGTCCTTACAGATGCTATGGTGAAAGAGTTACTTGAACCCAGGTCTGTTGGGTCTAATACCCACACTGAGGAGCAGGGGTCCCTTGGGAAATGCAACAAAAGCATGGGTGTATGGTTAAAAATCTCCTGCGTCATTCCATTGAGGATTAGAGGTGAGAAGTTTATAGTCTAGGGATGGTTGTACAATTAGGTATCCCAGAAAGAACTAATCCTTCCTGGGATGGCTAATCTTGATAGTCTACATGACTGAGAACTAACCCTTTCTGGAATGGTTAATCTTGATTGTATACATGGCTGGTGACTAATCCTTCCTGGCATGGCTAATCTTGGTTGTCTACATGACTGGGTTGTGGAGAGCCTGGGTGATTAATGAAGCTCACTGTGAGTGTGTCTGTGAAGGCGTTAATGAGAGAATTAACCAAGAATAGAGAAGACCCATCCATAAATGTGAGAGGGACATGAAGGATAAAAGGGAAGAAAGAGGAAGCCCTCTCTAACATGGATTCTGCCTGTTTCACAGATGACATATGTGAGCTGTCCTGTGTCACCATACCACACCCATTTGTGACAGACTGAACACTCCAGAAACTTGATAAAATAACCCCTTCCTCTTTAAGCCATTTGACAGGAAAGACACAGACTTCCTAAGACAGAGATTTGTTCACCTGATTGGCACCTGACGAATGCACTCTGGACAGCCACAGCCTCGGGACGTGTAAGTCATTCGCTAAGATTTGTTCCACACATCTCTAAAATCCAGGTCTACTCTGCTTTTAATATTGTTTCTGCTTAACTTTTTTATTTCCTGCACTGTCTTCTTCCCTCAAATTAGTTATTCTTAACAGCATCCCAGAGAGACAGACCCCTTGAAGGATGGAGGAGAAGAGATGGCCATTCTTCTTCTCCTTTTCCCTTGTCTCTCGGGATGTCGATTCACTTCTCAATGATAAATGAGGAGGTGCTTGGCCCCTTTTGTCACCAGAGAAACAGACTCCATCATAATGCATAGCAGGATATGAGGCCACCCTGGCTATTTCTTCTAGAACGTGCTTGGTTGTCGCTGTCTGTAGAAATAAAGAAAAGAGCTAAGGGTGGTGCCCAGGGTGAGAAAGATCAATTTGTAGAGAAATTAGCACGGTATCTCACTTGGGAAGACAAGCAGGGCAGTGTCGGGGACAAAATAGCCATTGTTTTTCCTGAGCAGATAGGCCAGATCCCCAGTGCCCCATCAGTCAAAGTCGAAAGCAGAGTTTGCTTTGAAACAGGTGCCCCCTGCAGATGGGCAGCTCTGAGCCCTTTAGAATTCTGCTGAGCATAGCCTGTCCCATCTGGAAGTGCTGCAGTTATCCACTTACATAGCTGATGTAGCTTTTGTTTAGAAAAAGGAAGTCCCCAACATCCCATCCATCGCATCTGAAGTTACTTTGATTTGAATGATTTCTTTGACTTTTAAGGGAAGCGTGTGTATACTTTCAGAGCTCATTAGGTGCCAAGAGCCGTGCAGGGTGCTTTAAGGATGGTAAGGCTCAAACTTTTACGATTTGTGATAATCCAGAGATATTATGGCGGATAAATAATTGTTGTAAATGTCATAATGGCATAATGATTTAATACGAAGTTGAAATTTTCTACCATTTTTAAGTTATATTACCCCAGCCCATTCTGTGTCAAGAAAAAAACAAACTAAAATTGATAATTTGTGACAAGCCACACTATGGAATAATAAACCATTAACCCCACATTTATTCCAGACATTCCAGATAAATACGATTATTCTGGCCATGATAGGAGCCAGACAAATGGTACTCCCAAATTTTTAGAAATTTGCCTTATAAATTATCAAAATACTCTTTATTTTTCCAAAATTTATAAATACAGTACTCTTTTTTTGTAGTGTCTTGTGCCTTTTCTTATAACAAATATTTAAAATGTTGTACGAATTGATATTAAAGGTTTATGCTACTTTTCCGCCGTCTCAGGCTCTGGTAGAACCCATAAAGCACAGGATACCAGGATTTCATGCACTAGGGAAACGGAGATGATAATAAATGAAGCAAGGCATAGGTAAAACACTGTTTGGTGCATACTTCAAAAGTTCACAATATAACAGATGGAAATATGTTATCGGAACTTAGACATCATATGCAAATACATAGACTTGGTAGGGTATTAATTCTGTACCAGCCATTTCTTTGGACTGCAGTTTGGGAAGGTACACAGTTCTTTCTCTGAGCCACTGTTCAAATTCATCTGCCACACACACTGATTAAACTGATCCCTTCCCCCGACATGCATGCTGAGACAAAGTCTTGCTGTGTGGTTCAGGCTGGCCTTCAGCTTTACTGTCCTTCTACCTTAGACTCTGCAATAGTTAGGACTGTGCCTGACAACAGTATATTTTCATATATTTTGATGTTAAGTGCTCTATAGCTATCCCTATTTTAAGATAAGTCACAATTATTTTTAAAGTAGAGATCACCTTGAGAAATTGTTCCTTTAGTTGGTAGGTTAGAATATCCACCAGAGATGCCTTGTAATGTAAAATGTCAAGATAGTATCACCATTCCATGAACACATTTAGATTTGGTTGACTGCCTTGGGCCTCTGAATGCCCTTCCTTTGAGGAAGGCTGTAAAGGAGACACCATATGGTTTAATTTTGTGGGGGGATATTGGTACCATAGACAAGGATGCAGTCATTTGGTTTGTACATAGCTAGGGATCTACTCTTTTGAATTCCTTCTGTAGTTTTAGCAACTTCATCTGTGTTGGTAATCTTCATTCAGTTATGCTTTAGATACCACTTTTCACAGCCCACATTTGAATCCTCATGAAAATGAACTTGACGATTTCTACCCGGGAGCAATTTGTCTGGTTTCGGTATTCCCACATCATGCATGTGGAGGCAACAGGATAACTTTTTGGGATCAGTTCTCTCTTTCCACCATGTGGGGTCCAGGGATCAAACACAGGTTTGCATGCTTGGTAGCATGCCCCTTTACATACTAAGCCCTGTCACTGGCCCTCAATTTTAACAAGAGGAAATACGTGTTTCAAGGGTGACGTCTGTAATTCATACTTATTTTGTCTAAGTCTTCTCGTTCATGGTTGTGAATGAGAAAATACATCCACAATCCACACATCAATTATAAGCCTGGACATATTTGGCTCAGCTGTAGGTTTAAAGGGCAGTGGGCAACTCTAGGGGTAAGTTTGAAGAGAAAGTCTGTGTGCAGGAAGATCTAAATGATACTATGTGTCTTTCTGGCTTGTCATCTGGGCACCACTAAAGAAGATGCTTTTTTAAAAAGCTGTTCATTCTTCTGTCCTCAACATCACAGCTAAAACTTTGAAGACTGAGATAACATAAAGGGCAAGCTATAATGACCAGGGAGTTCACAAGGCACATTTCCCATGCAATTATTCTTGTAATAGCAGAACAAACCCATTTATATAATGGAGTTATGCTAATAAAGAGTATATTAAATTTTCCTGTTGGGAAAATAACTTAGCTATGATGGAAATCTCATCTATATAAAACCAGACTGTTTGCAAACAGACTACCAGGGGGAAAATCAGTTCTTCCTATCATATTTCCCTTTGAATATTCTTTTCTTACTAGCAAATGCAGCTTTGCCTGTATGGCCTCTGGGGTCACCGAGAGCCTCATTCTCTCAGTCCGTAATTTACAGGGGACCTGCAGACATTTGTTGGTCCCTAATTTAATCAGATTTTTTGATTACGTGCAGCTCCTACTTTAATTATGTCACTGTCCTTTATATCAGTACTAATGCCCACAGAGTAAAGGGGTCCAGAACGCCACTTGATTGCCTTTTCTTCTGAGTAAATTCCTGATTCTGCTCTGAATGGAGTGGTATCTTCCAAAGAAGCTGGATTCTGGATTAAGCAGAATATCCAGGGCATTCCCTTCTCATTGCATGGCCAGGTCTGGGAAGAGAAAGTCCTTTGGCTAGTAGAGAATTATTTGAAGTTTGCAGTAGGCAATCTCCCTTCACAAATTTATGACTTGTGTGTGTGTGTTGTGTGCATGCACATATGTGTGCATACGTGTGCCCTTGGGTATGGAGGTCAGAGTCATTTCTCAGTCTTCAGATACCTTGCACTCACCCACTCCCGCTTATAAATAGGGGGTCACCACCTGCAGACCACTAAGTAGGTGAGGATGCCTCGACAGTGCTCATAGGGATCCGCCTGTCTCCTTCCCAGAACTGAGATCACGTGTATACTGTTGTTCCTTGTCTTTTTAGACATACGTTTTGGGAATCAGTGAACGCAGGAAGAGGCCATGGGAAAGCTGTGTGTAACTGGATGTTTATCAAGAGGGCACAAAAGCAGCAGAGAAGCCAGGTCCATAGTAGCACATGCCTTTAACACCATTCGAAACCAGTCTGGTCTATGCAGGGCATCTGGTCCACGTGACGACAATTATAGATGGCAGTGAGCTGCCATGTGGGTGCTGGGAACTGAACTCAGGACCTCTGGAAGAGCAGTCAGAGCTCAGCCAGTGCTGTTAACTGCCGAGTCACCTCTCTAATGGGTCTGATCTACACAGAAACCTCCAACACAGTCGGGGGCACAGAGTGAACACAGTGAACCTTTTCTCCTTTTCAGAGAATGGACTGGAGGTGTAGCTCAGAGGGTAAACGCTTGTTTACCATGTGTGAGAGAGATGCCCACAATATTAGGGGAAGACATAGCACCTTCTTGATGGGAATGTTTTTTTTTTTTTTTTCATTGAGAGCCAGTGTGCTTAGAGCAGGCAGGAATTGTGAGTTGGCGTACTGGAGGAGATGCACTGTTCCTGCAGAGGGAATGGGAGCCTTACCAGGCTGGACTTTGCTTCTTATAAGGAAAAGCAGCCTGTGAAAACAGGCTGTAACTAGTCACCCATGAGTGTCTATTTCACAAGCTGAACCTGAGTTTAAAATGATCTCAAGGAAAGGGAACACTTTTTTTTTAAAATCATTTTGGACATTTGCTGGGATATCAATGACAAAACATGAATCACAGACTAGAGACTACGTCAAAGAATGAAGAGTTCTGCACTTGAATCCATGAAAGTTCCTTATAAAGAAAGGTCAGTGCTATGCACCAAAAGCAAAGCACGTCACTTTTAGCCAGGTCACAGCAGTTGGGGTGTTTTTTCTTTACATAACACATGCCACACGGAATAATTTATTCTAGAAAGTAGGTCTTTACAAGCTTGTATTCCCACCAACAATCGTGCCATGAGGACATGTACTCAACTATGCTCATAGCAGCATTGTTTATCATAGCCAGAACCCGGAAACAACCTAAATGCCCCTCGACTTAAGAATGGATTTAAAAAAATGTGGTACATTTATACAATGGAGTACTACACAGCAGAAAAAAAAACAACAACTTGAATTTTGCAGCCAAATGGATGGAGCTAGAAAACATCATTTTGAGTGAGGTAACTCAGAAACAGAATGACAAGTATCACATGTACTCACTCATAAGTAGTTTTTAAACATAAAGCAGTTAAACCAGCCCACAAATCACAATCCAAGAGAATTTAGACAACAATGAGGACACTAAGAGAGACATATATAGATCTGATCTACAAGGGAAGTAGAAAAAGACAAGATCTTCTGAGTAAATTGGGAGCATGGGGACCCTAGGGGAGGGTTGAAGGGGAGGGGAGCACAGGGAAGGGAGCAGAGAAAAATGTAGAGCTCAATAAAAATCAATAAAAACAAAGAAAAAGAACAACAGGAAAGAAAGTAGGCCTTTTATGTCGTAATAAACATAAACTTTTAAGTCCCAGGTGATGGGAATGGAGGCTAGCTGAGGAGATTTTTGTATTCTGTCTCTCTCAACAGCAGTAACAGGATGTCTTTGATAGCAGGCCTTCAGGGATGGGATTCTCTGTCACTTATTAGCAATGACTTGGCGAGGTCCCTGAAACTCTAGCGTCAGAAACCCAAGACACACTTACACACATGGGATTAACCTTGGCCATCATACTCCTATCATGTCAACTGTGCTTGTGATTCAGGTACACATCTCAGCCACAGACAACAGTACTGCATTGGTTTGGAGAAGTGACGGTGACTAGGGTTATGGCATCCAACACAAATTCCAGTGTAGATTCAGACTTTGGATGGGTACTCCCTATGGACCAAAGTCTCTGTGTCTGCTGCAGTCATTCTCAAGAGAAGTCGGAGTATGCTGTGGTTCTTATCCAATGCAATCCACTGGAAGGAGCTCAGAAACACAAGGCAAAAGGGATCTGAGCAGTGTTTCTGGGTTTGTCCAGAGGATGCTGTGCAATCTCATGTACTAGAAATCACAGGGCTTTTGGCTTTCTAGCCCTGGGAAACATTCTGGCTGCTCTGAGCTCCATTCACTGACCTGTGTATGCAGCTAATGGTATGTACCTCCCGGGGTTGTAGGAATTTAAGTAGAAAACTGGCTTCTAATAGGCAAGCAATGGCTGTGCTTAGCGCTGCCACCTGGCTGGATCATTCCAAAGAGCGCTGTCTCCTGATTGTTCCCAATACAACAGCATGCCATAACAGTGAAATATAATCCAATTAGCTCCTGAGGTGCTAATCCTACAACAACTGGGGATTAAGCTAACACGTGTCCCTTGAAAACAAATCTAGGTTTTGAGACGATTCTAAAAAAAAAAACCCCAAAATAGACTCTGCCTTAAAATTATTTACAATTTTATTCACAAGAGACAATGGAAATGAAAAGTGATCTGCAATGATCTAGAAGCAAGGACTGGTGTCCGGAACAGAGTCTGCAAAGTTTGCAAAATATTATAGATGGAGAAGGCATGCTGGGAAGACCTTTTGCATTTGCCCCACAGTTTATTTCATAGATTTATGTTAACTGGGCCCCTCAGTCCCACAGCTAATGAAGAGTCTGCTTGCCTGTGTTTCAGCTAAGCCATTTGACCATGAGGATTTAAATTGTTACCCTTAGCAGGAAATGCTGAATGTGTGTGAATGTAGCCACTTGCCACATCTTCAGTGACCACTGACAGCAAGAGTGGTGGTGGGGAAGAGAAAAGAGTGCGGTGGGGAGACAGAGAGAAATCCAGAAAGCTCTGTTTTCTGACACAGTTCTAGCTGCTATGTCTTGACTGCCCTGCTCAGCAGGTGTGGGCAGGGCCTGATGATACTGTTATGTATTGGTTCTGTCTTTCAGATCACGGCTTCTCGCAGCCTCTGTTCATTGTCGGGGTGTGCGTGGATCATATGGAAGGCTAGAAAGGCGCCTGCGACACCCTCCAGCAAACTGTAAATGAATGCAGGAGACCTCCAGGAAAGAGACAGGCTGGGGGTGGAGGAGGCAGTCCTCGGCTCTCCTTGTGTGGAGTGTGACCCTCACTCCTGGAAAAGCATTTCTCAGATTTGTTCAGGTCACAAGTGGGATGGAAATGAGCTGCTGGGCCGCCGCTTCACACATCCGGATTTAATAGACTTTTTTCCACTGATAAAAGACCACTAATGAGTTCATTTTCAAGCTATTAAATTGGCTATAATAGCTAGTTCTACTGATGATTGCGCGGAGACCTGCTGGTCACAGTGGGTTTTGTCTCTTTCTTTAACTGTTTGCTGCCCTGGTGCTGAGATCTAAACAATGCAAGCCGGGAGGCTGCATGGGGAGGAGGGGGACAGCGGCCAGATAACTGTCTCTGCATTTCAGGTCTTGAGGTCTAAGAAGGAGACAAGGACCACAGTCTATACAGCTGGTTGCTAGGACCCTGAGTCCTTGTAGCAAGCTCTAGTTTTAAACCAGAGTATAAGCTGGCAAAGGCTGCACATGTGACAATGGGATTGCATACCTCCCTAACTGTGCACATAAAAAGATGACTCTTGGGATAGTGCTTACAAAGGGAACAGCATTTGGCGGTGTTTCCTCATATTGACAACTTTAGACACGCAAGACAGTTGTAATCAATGCTGTAGGTTCCCGTGGACAGGGCAAGTTGCTCAGCTGAAGTGACTATGTTCTTCCATGTGTCCATAGCCATTACAGCACATGCAATTAGCAAACAGCCTCTCCAGGTGTCTGATTTAAATACACTTCTCTGGTGTTTAAAGGCAAGTAATTAATAGCAGGGTGCTCCCAGTACCAGTCTGCCCTTTTCATTATGATTTGAACAGGGCAGGTTTCAGATTGAATCTCAATGCTCCTGTTTGTTATAAATTTGTTTTTAAGTATTTAAACAAAGGTGCCCAGAGCCCTTCAAGCTTGGGCAACCATCATCTGAACTGGATTACTGATATTTTTAATTATTGTTATTACTGCCTGTTTTCTTTTTAAAGACTCTCTTATTATGAGGTGACCAACAGGTCATAGACATTAAATTGCAGTGATAAACTATAATGGGTGTCTATTAATGACAATGACTCATCCTAAGTAGGCTTGTAGCTGAACCATATGGAGGTTGAAGGACCCTCACAGGACCAGGCTGTGGGAGATTTGGAGGGCATGAACACCTAGAGCCACCCTGATTTCCTGAATGTCCTTACAAAGTGGAGCTGGGCTTAGGTGTGGACATCTCATAGGTCTACTGTGTCCTGTTCCATGTAGGTTCATTAAAGAAGGTCCCCATAGAAGGACAGATCAATTGCAGTGCAATGTTTCCAGCCCTAGAATCGTGAGTGAGTTTATCACTGAGGAATAAAGGCACCATTGTTTTCCAACTTCTTAGGCGTCCTTCTTTGATTCAGATAGAAGGGTTATATTTCTAAATACATTCAGAGACTGCCAGCTCTGATTGGCATTTGAAGCAGGTCCTCAGGCTTTGGCAAGAAGAGAGAGAGGCTTGCGTATATAGAGAGAAACAGAGTAAAACTTCATATCCCATACTCACCCATGCTTCTAGCATCTTTCCTATTTGATTCCCTTCTTCCTTGCTATTCCAGAGTCCGCAGACCACAGGCACAGTCTGCCCTACAGCAGGACTCTACACCAAATACTCATCTAGAGCCCAAGTAGGGTTTTTTTGTATTTTTGTTGTTGTTGTTTTGTTTTGACTATGTGTTCTTAGATCCCCATTTCTCACTGCATTCTACGACAAAAACCAGGAATCTTTTTTTGTCTAACTCTCCTATTCACACTTCACTCAGTGCCAGACCTCTCTCACCCTTCAGTGTCTTTACAATGATGGAAGGGAAAGTTTCAGTAACCCTCACTGCTTTCTGGGTAAAACAAGCTGATAAAAGAAAGCTATCATGATGTCGAGTGCCCATAAAAACTGGATAATTTACTTGGGGTCAGAACAAATGGTCTTAGTCTTGGTTCTTGTCCAGTGTCTCCTGCTGTGCCCAGCATACCAGGAATAAAGCTTTACTGTTCGCCTGCTCCCTGTGCTGCTCACAACAACTAAGTCCCCTCCCCCACGGTGATTTATTTGATTCCTCTCTGGTCCATGAACAACTCATAGTCAAGAGCTCTTTGTATTTGTGTCATAGTATTTAATCAATGTCCCTGGAGACAATGTAGGCAGAGACTGAGGATTGTTCTCATCAACTTCAAAGTTTCAAGAAGAAAATGCAGCAGCAACCCAAGTAAAGCCAAAGATGACTTGGGCAAAACTCACTATAAACACGCACCTATGCACACCCACGCATACACACACACACACACACACACACACACACACACACACATAGACACTTATGTTCAGACACAAGCATGTCCACACACATGCACTCAGACACACATACACACAGGCAAACATACATACACAGACACACACTTACACATATGCACAGTCAGACATAGACCTATACATGCAGATAGATAAACACACACATATATACTTATAGAGAGGGATAGAGGGAGGAAGAGAGTAGGATGAAGAAGGGAGAGAGAGAGACATAGAGAGAGAGAGAGGGAGAAAGAGAGAGAGAAAGGGAGAGAGAGAGGGGAAGGGAGGGAGGGAGAGAATAGACTTATACAAATGACTACAGACGCAGACCCACTAAGGTATCTAGTTACAAACATCGATATCCAGGCTTTTAGGTACCATCTGAAGTATTTGAGGTTAGAGTTTACTCATGAACTTTTGTGAGTCTAATTTGGCACCAACAACTTGTAAGACTGAATTAAAAAGACTCTCAGATTGTGGTAATAACAAATACATATGGTCCTTAATTGGAATATTGGTGTTAAAAGATTGCTTACTTTCAGTGGCTCAGATAAAGTACCTAAGTTCTGAGCACGGTGAGTAGAGTTTGGCCCCCAGAATCTACATAACATAAAGCATAATTTAAATGGCTGGAGAGGTAGAGACAACCATGTCCTGGGACTTAGCCTACCTCTAGGTCAGTGAGGGACCCTGTTTCAAAAAACAAGCTTCTGATGCATAATACTGACTTTGGCTTTCCCATTCAGATGCACAGATGTGAACCTTCACACACACACACACACGCACGGATGAATCAAAATAAAACTTCAATTTTCTGATTCCTGGTGGTGACGTGTGTGTGTGTGTGTGTGTGTGTGTGTGTGTGTGTGTTTCTAAAATTCACCCTTTCCCAAACACGGAAAGCAGAGGCAAGAGTGGGATGGAAACTCTTCTCTATACCAAAGACTCTTCTATATGGCTGACAATTGTCACATGGGTGATTCTTATAAGTATGTCTTGGAGGTCTGGAGTGGAAGCACAACATGATAAAAGCATATCCTTCCTCTCCTCCACCTCGCTCTCTGTACCTTGAGTCCACGGAAGGCCCGTAAATCAGCTCCTCAACTCAGCGACGACGAAACTCTGTAACATGCAGTTGTTTTAGCTTACACTCAGAACAAATAATTTAAGACATTAAGACAGTGGCAGTATATTTAATCCAAGGGGGAAATTCGCTCCCACTTCTTTGGAAACCACCTGTCTGGATGACATTCTCTTTCTAGTAATTGGTTTTCTCTTCTTGCAGCTTTGCTAATCCGAACCTATATTGCTGAAGTTTCTCATTTGCCCAAAGGCCCATGAACAGGAAGGGTCTAAGCAGGATGGGAGCTTTACCCCATCTCTCCTTTCCTGCTCTCATCTCTGTGGTGCATTGTATATTTACTCTCTCCTTGGGAACAAGACATTGTCCTCCTGTTGACATTCTTAAGACAAGAATGTGACACATATATTAAGATGAAGGAAAAAGAATGTCTTTGGTGTCATTTCTGCCCAGAAGTATGGAATTCCTTCCAGGTGACCTTAGCTCAAGGTGATTTGCTGTATTCTTTTAAAAAATGTTTCCCTTTCTTTCTCTCTCTCTCTCTCTCTCTCTCTCTCTCTCTCTCTCTCTCGCTCTGTGTGTGTGTGCATGGAATCCACACTTTCTTTCCAGGAGCAATCCTTGTAACAACAGTCAGAGAACACTGCAGAGGTAGAGTTCTTGGGATGTCTGAGTATTCCATCATTATATGGGTAGACTTAAAATTAAGAGACTCCTCCCATTCTTGGGATCTATGAATGTCTTATCTGTTTCATTTTATGTGGAGCTGTGAGGGTCATATTTAGTATTACCAGAAATTAAGAAACATAATGTATCTAAAGGCTGAATGTTTAGATTTTTCTACCCTCATTAGGGAAATTGGATGTTATTCTCCTTAGGAACTAGGCTAGTTCTCTCTCTTTATTAGCTCTTTGGGGCTCCTAGGGTGTTGAAGTTATATGTAATAATGGGCTTCATTATGACATTTTCATACATGTATTCAATGCATTTATATCATATTTATCCCATTATCCTAGCTTGTTTTTTATCACTCCCACTGGTCCCTCTTCTGAACTTTGACTGTTAATCATTACCTTTTCCTGCTAATAAACTTGGGCTAAAGTTAGATTGGAACCTGTGTATTTATTTGATATTTTATTTACCTGTGTATTTATTTTATAACCCACAAATAACCATGATTTTTATTTTTACATTTTTAAGTGGTTCCATTTTAAGTGTGTCTATAGGTATTGTGATGACTATTCTTGGCTGTCAACTTGATTGCATCTGGAATTAACTAAAACCCAAGCAGGAGAGCATACTTGTGAGGAATTTTTTCTTAATAAGTCATTTGAAGTGGGACTATATTCCTTTAACCTGGATCTACTGAGGTGGGCAGATCCACTTTTAATCTGGGCCACACTTTCTGCTGGCAGCCTATATAAAGGACATGGAAGAAGGAAGCTTGCTCTTCTTGCCTACTTGCTCTTGCTGGCAGGTCTACTTCTTCACTGGCATTAGAGCCTACTTCCTTGGATTCTGGTGATCAGAATTCTGAAGATCAGCTGAGACATCCAGGCTCATGAACTGAGCAACTACTAGATCCTTGGATCAATCTTTTATTGGTAGGCAGCCATTGTTGGACTAACTGGACCACAGGCTAAAAGCCATTCTAATAAATCTCCTTTTATAGAGAATCTTAACTATTATGGTAACAATGTAATATCTTGGTTTTGCTCCTTGCCCCCAAATATTTTCCATATGACACCAAGGAAAAGTTTGCTGAGCTCTGCTAAAAATGATTTGGCTATTGTAACTAGTAGTTAAAGTACATTTCCATTTGAATTAAAGAAATGTCTGATGTTTTGGGTGAAAGCTACCTCTGATGAGATAGGGTTAGGTTAGCACTTTCTTTCACTTTTAGAGTCACAGCACAATACTGACTAAGATATTGAGCAAGTCAAGGGACACCGGAATGGCAAGTGTCAAGTGACAGTTTTCTAGAATGCATATGACAGAGACAAAATAAGCTTTACTAGTGTATTTCAATCTCAAGAGTGTTGAAGGAAACTGAAGAAAAGTGAGACCATTTACTCATAGGTTACAGTATAAACTTTTGGAATGTCTGTTGAGAAAAATAAGCATTTGTTACAAGTGAAACACTTTGCTGTCAGTTGAGTAGCCTAAGATCCATTTCATAAAATATTTTAAAGCAAAAAAAGGACCGAGGTTAAAGTCCCAGGGACCAGTAGAACTTAGCAGAGTTGAATGTCTGGGTGCTATGGGCAGCAGTGTAGACACACAGAGGATTTTGTTTCTCTAGTAGGGTATCTCTCTCATTGATTTTCTCCATTATTGTCATTATTATTCTTATGCAATACCCATGAGACATACTTCAAACCTAAGAATTATCTATAATTTCAAAGCAAAATTCAAAAATCTATTATAAATGCACACTGGAGTAACTTGCTTAGAATTCCAAGCCCTGCAGTGCAGTCACCCAAAGAAAGGTGACTTTTAAAGCAGGTGTTTGTTTTAATTAATGTCAGTCTGAGTAATACATTAGCACTTTAAGAGCATGCTCGTTTACACACTGCAATCTCATTTGTTGCAACTCGATGGGTAGTTAGCTTCTGGTACAGTCTTTAAACATGGGGTTATTCAGACTTGTTATTTCTTAGATGTTTTCTACCACTGTATGATTAGAAATGGGACTTTTATGTATAAAGCTAATAACCAGCATAAGGTAGTTGCGGAATGCTGCCAGCCCATGGTATTATACCAAAGAGCAGCAAGCCAGTGGTTAAATGTGCTTGCCAATCACAAAGAGGCTCAAGGAGTTTATTTCTCCAGGCTTACAAATTTGATTACTATAGAGTACAAAGCTATTAAAAATATGACCTTTCTTTTTTTTAATATACCTTGGCAAAAAGCCAGATAATAATTTTATTTGACTTGGTTAGTAGGATAGAGTGCTTATTCAGATGGAAATAAAATGACTTTTCTTTACTGGAAATTATACCTTGAAGTCTAAATGTCCATCACTGATATAACACACAGACAGGCATGTTAATTCAAGCCTGAAAGCAGCCGGGGCTGTTAAAGAGGGAAATAGAACCTTCTCATCTCTGGAGGAAAATGCATATTGATGTGCAGATGTCACCCATTTAAAACGGTAAAAAGTAAAATTTTTGTTTTAGGACAAGAAAAGTGAAAAGACTTGATTATACCATATTATCAGAATATAAAAATTGTGCCTTATGACAGCATTAAAATGGAAAGAAATACAGTGTTTTCTCTAAGCCACTGTTTCTCACTGGGAGACTTTTGAGTCAGGAAAAGCAATCATAATTCGTACACATCATCTTAATTCGTACATATTGATTGGAATATTGGATATATTCGTACATATCCAAAGTCTTAATTTGAACTTTGCAAAACATAAGAAAAATAAAGCATTTTTAAAAAAGAGTCTACAAACCATGATTAATTTTTTGAAGCTTAGATTGATTATGTATGCTATCAGAATTTAAGACAGTGAACAAAGACTTTGAGTTTTGATAATTAGTATACACTCAAGGTGAAGGAAAACATGTTTCCTCTCTGGGTGGTGTGGTAAATGACAGAAAACACATTAGACCACGGACAGATCTCAAGGTCCCGTTCTTTCTGTTCTGAACCAGTGGACTGCATGGGCTGTTTGCTCAGCATTGAGATGTGTGTGCCATAGATTATTTGAAATTATAGAAGTACTTCTTTCTGAGGTATGCTCTTTAGTTTTCTCCCATGTCCCCTGCTTCCCCACCCTGGATTTAGAAAAATAATACTGGCTATAGTGGTGCATGCCTCTAATGCCATCACTCTGGAGACAAAGACAGGAGGATCTCAGTGAGTTTTTGGCTAGCTTTTGCTACATAGTATAGTCTAGGCTTCTTAAGACTACCCAGTGAGACTCTGCCTCAAAAAAAGAAAGAACTACAAATTAAAAGAAAAATTATGAAAACCAAATATATATGAATATGTAAAATGAATAAATAAGTAAATTAAAACGATGAAAAAGAAAATAATAAGATTCAGCACTCCATGTTTCTAATTAAGAGAGGAAAATGAAGGTAAGTATTACAACAATGAAAATATAATAGAAAGCTCTAGAAGGGATCAGAAGACACATTATACCTCTCACTTCATTCTTCAGACTACTACTTTGTCTTTCCCCTCATCTTTCCTTTCCAAAGGTGCTTCATTGGGATCAAAACTTATGGATTAGAGTAGACACATAAAGGTACCATGTCCAACATGGAGGTAATTTTCCTAGAAAGAAAGATAACCTTGGACATAAATAAAATTCAAGAACCTAAGATTCTGGGGTAGCATAGAAACAAGTGCCATTTCTTTCAAAGTTGTATAATAGTACAAGCAGCCACTTTAATCCTTCTACTGTACCCCCTGTGCATTCTGTACATCATAACTCTCAAAGAAGTGGCACAAACACAGAACTTGATGTAAGCCACACTACTATTGATTACTAGGAAGCAAGGTTTTAAAATTTAGCAGCTTTTAAAACTAGCTTATAACTATAGGAAATGTTGATTTAATTAACCAAGAATATTATTCCTCAAAGGAATTTTTATCTTTAAAGGGTCATTTTAAAAGCAATTATTAATGATATTAAGTTTGAAAATTAGACTTTCGGTGATGTTGCCAAGAGTTACAGAGATGAGGGGTCAGAAAAATTATGAGAACCATAATAACAGGAAATCTTCTGTGAGAAATTCTACAGATTTTATGAGATGGTTGCATAAGCAAGATTGGAACAATGGAAATATCAATAGATGTACTAATGGTGAGAGGGGATGTTCCTCCCATTGACAATAATTATAGGCAACAATGACTACCACAGTAAGGAGATTTAACCTCTCCTGGGTATGAGCTCTCCATTTGGCTATCCGATACAAAGTGGTCATCCCTGAAACCATATGCATACAAATAACAAAAGGAGATTCAGGGGGTTGTATTTATAGATTTATGCACACATGAATACATTTAATGATAACAATAAAAAAGAGGCTATCAGTTTGAGAATGGGGGACTTGGGAAGGGTTGTAGGGAGGGCACATGGGGCTGAAAGGGACTGAATAGATTCTAATCAAATTTGTAAATAAATTAAAAACAAAACCCATGACATGTTGATACACATGGTTTCTAGTGTGTTAAATGAAACGAATAAAGGGTTTATTTTCACAGAAGGGTCACTGGGCTGTGCTCAAAGACAAGAAAAAAAGGAATCCTTGAAAACAAATTTAAGGTAGGACTTCAAGCAATAAACGAAGAAACATTCATATCTTTCCTTTGAAAGAAAATACAGAGCTGAACCACCCCCTGACCTTTGTTATACAACAGAGATTTTAGCAGGTGAGAACAGCCTATGAGAACTTGCAGCTTTGTGGTGGTGCTCAGTGGTTCACTTGGTTTAGAGTAGTGAATGATTTGGAAAAGAAAATCAGTGGTGGAATTAAAGTGGCACATTGAACCACTGGAGGATAGATGGAGAAAAATAAGAGACAGGAGACACAAGGAAAAGAAATGGCAAAATGGCAGATTCAGATCCACTAATAATTTCACTACACTTTAGTGATCTAAACATGCAAATAAATAGGCAGAGATGATCAGAATTGATAAGAGAAATATTTAACTATATTCCATCTTTAAGTATACATGACATAGAAACAGAGAGATAGATTAAAATTAAAAACAATGGTAAAAACATATCCCATAGAAATAGGAACCCAAGCAAAACTGCATTTTCTACTTTACTTATTGATAAACAATTAGCTGGAAAATTAAGTATTTAAACAATTGAATAAACCCATTCAATCTAGCTGACATATTCAGGCACTTCAGGAAAGGAAAGAAATTTAGCAGCACTCATTTGCAATTGGCAAATTGCAACAAATCTGATAGGTTACACAGAATTACTAGAATTAATGAATAATATTACTAGGATTTGTAGGACACCGAAATACAACTATGCCACGCATATTTTATGTATTGCTGACACTCTGAAAATACAAAGAATAGTGAGAAAACTATTTCATGTCCAAGGGTAAGAATAAAAGATAAAGGATACTATTAAAAAAAAGCAAACCACAATCTGTATACTGGGAACAGTGAGAGAATTACTGTGATAAGCTGGAGATCAGAGTAAATACAGAGACATTCTCCATTTTACTAATTTAAAAATTCAATATTGGGGCTGGAGAGGATGCTCAGCATTTAAGAATGTTTGCTGCTCTTCCGCAGGCTCTGTGTTTGATTCCCATTACCCATATGGCAACCAGTAATTGCCTGTATCTCCAATTCCAGGAATCTGACATCCTCTTCTGGCTTCTGCAGGCAGCCACATATGCTCTCCCATACATAAATATCAATAAAAATAAAATTTGAAAGTTGACATGTAAAAAGTCAAATACCAACATGAAAAGATGTGTGGCAACATTAGTCATTAGGGAAATTCAGTCAGAATCACAATAAGGCATTTCTACATACCCTCTAGGCTCTGCTAACTAAGAGAACAGATGACACCTTGTGCTGGATAGAATATGGAGAAGCTTGATTCTTCACACTTTGTTTGCTATTGGGAATATAAGATGGTGGATCTATTTGGAAGAAACAGCTTAATAGCTTTTTAGATAGTTGAACATATACTTGCAGTAGTAATTCAGCATTGATGAGTGTAACAAAGTGACAAAAAGTACATTGCAACTTAAAGGCATGCACAGAGATGTGCACAGTGACACTATTCCAACAGGTGGTTTACACATTGTAATCACACCACTGATCCTGTTGTTCTGTCCTAGTGCCGCAAATGCAGGCACCTGGTGTCCTCGGAACTGCTGAGTGTGTTCTAGATGCTGTGACTACTCCTGGAGATGGTGGCATCCTTCTAACTATGAAACCTATAATCACACACTGAATGATTCTTCATGAGATTATGACAGTTTTCCACCTCTGAAAATAACGTTGATTGATATGTTTTTAAGAGACTGACATATGTAACTCTTTATTAAAAATTATTAAATAACTCCTTGAAATAAAAAGGCAGTCATGTAATTAATAGTTATGTAGTGCTTGACAGCATAATTATTCATTACCAATATGCAGGAATAAAATGACTGCTAATTTCATCTTCAGAGTCCTTGGAGGTAAAGAAAAGAATAGTCTGAAAGGAAGAAAACTTGAAAGGGAATACAGATTTTGTAATTACTGGAGAGTTTCCTTGACTTAGTGTGGGAAAAAAAGGGCTAGAGAGGTGGCTCATGACTCAGTTGGTAAAATGTTGACCTTACAAGCATGAGTTTGATGCCCAGTACACACATGAAAACCTGGTATGGTGGTGTGTGCTCATAATTCCAGTACTGGGGATACTGCTAGAATCCTGAGGCTTAATAGCTCTTCCAGACCTTCTACTTTGTAGGACGCAGGTACAAGTAAAAGACCCATCTCAAAACATGATATGAAAGGTGCCTGATGAATGACATCCAAGACTGTCTTTTAGCTTCTATGTGCACTTGAAAACACATGAATATGTAAATACATGCACACATTCACATACAAGCACCCTTAACCATTAAACTGTGAATAATGTTATATACTATATTTATTTAAGGGGTTGTCTAAAATATTTATAAATTTTGAAAAAAATTAAAATTAGAAACTTGTTTGTAGAGCAGTTTCTAACATTTATTTATTTACTTGCTTATTTTGGAGAGGTACTAAGTATCGAATCCAAGGTCTTTGGTATGCTAAGCATGCTGGCTACCATTGAGCCACATCCATGGTTAAGCACTTATCTTTCTTCAACTGTTGTTTTAGTTAAAGATTTTTTTAAGGTCTTTGGAAAAACATGAAGTTATCGATTTGTTTAGTGTTGGCAAAATGTCTCCATAAATTATTCAGAATTATTGATGAGTTCTAGAATCTAAATCTCAACAGACTTTTTTTTTTTTGTAATTTTGAGGCAAATGTATCTAGTACACATCAGAGCAAGGCCTTCCTTCTAAACACACCCATTAAATCCTAAGTCACAATTGCCTCTTTTATCATCATGGAAAAATATTAGGCTATAACATGTTAATATAAAACATAGTACAATGACCCCTTCACATGTAGGTGTGGCATCGAAAAACTCTGGTCACAGTGAACTAGTTAATAGAGACTTCGACTGAGATCTCAGCATTTTGTTTTGGGTTTTCTTCCTTTTTAAGCTAGAGCTGTGACCCACTCACTTGTACAGGTTTGGAATGTGAGTGTATAATATCATAGCGGTGCACAAGAACGTCACCATGCAAACTCCCATTTACTTCTTAAGAGTTGAGAAGCCACTAGGCATGGTGACTTGCTCCTTAGCACCAGAGCTTGGCAGCTGAACTCCTGTGAGTTCCCTCACTGGATTTTGCAGTGAGTTGCAGGTCAGCTTTGACTACAGAGTGATACCTTGTCTCAAAAATATTGTAGGGAAGATTATATGTTCTTCTTGCAGTTAAAATCTTAAATACATGGAAAATAAAACAAAAACAACAGAACAAAAATATAATAGGGAAGCTGTGTTGAGTTTTTCTATGTAATCACACCAATATGTGGTGAGCTTCAACTGATGTCACAACTTGGGCCTAAAAACTGCCTCTTGGCAGCCAGGTGCTGTGTGCATCATCTAGAAAGATAGTCTTAAAAGAATCAGCTCATAAAACTTACACCACATTAAAAAAATTTTCTTAAGGCCTTCTATAACCCACATTCAATTAACTGTCTTAATCTTTTCTCTTCCTTTGCTATTTTTCTCTTCACTTTTGAGTTGCTCTAGACTTTTACTTCTTCCCTTTTCCAATTGTGTATGGCCATTAAGATCCCAGTCTATTATACCTCTCTCGGAGTCTGTACTTGACTTACTATATCAACTCCATATCCAGTCTGCTATCTTTATTGCAATTCAGCAGGTATTATCTGTACATAGCTTTCATGGTATTTCCCGATACTATTGCCATCTCCTTGAGTTGTGAGTTACTTATATTGTTATTGAAGTTAATTTAGCGAAAGAAGTTTTCAGGTTATCTGTGCCACGACAGCTAGCTTCATGTCAAACTTACAGCAATGAACTCTTTTGTGCCTTGAGGCTGTCCTTGGATCCAACAGAGATAAACAGTCTAGAAAATCTATCCTAACCTTAGATGGAGGATAGAACTGAAGGAGTGGAGTCACCATAGATGACTACAGATATTTTAATAATACGCTACTTTTATGACTTATTAAAAGACACACACACACACACACACACACACACACACACACACACATATATATATATATATATATATATATATATATATATATATATATATACATCCTAGATGTGAAACAACAGGTGAAAGAATAAAGGAAGTGTGGAGTATTCAACTGTGATGAAGAATGAAGCGATGTAATTTGCTGGAGAATGATGTAATTGGAGATCACACCGCTAAGAGAGAGGGAAAAGCTTTCTGCTCCTTGCTTTTTTGCTGGGGTCTTTGGTTCACCCTTGAGCCTCAGCTCACCTATGCTTCTATGAAATATGTCCTGAATACTATAGCTGGGGTGCTGCCTTGCTATATTGTTCATATGTGATTTGGTTAACCCCATGTTCTGGACATTTGTCCTTGAATGAATCACCCATTCTTAAAGCACAGAGACTTACACATTTAATAAATTTGTATGTAGTCAATAAGGATCTGGCTAGCTTCTGATCGATCTATTGCCTTGGAGAACATTGTGTAGCCAACATTACTGAAGAATTAGAATCCTGAAAGATGGTTTTTAATAGTATTTGAGATGCAAGAAGGACTTAGTTTGGCAGTCATGAGGTATGTGGTTCCACTTTCAGGGTAGAGTCAGTCTATGTGTTCAAGATTGCTCCATCTTAATCGGATGGATTGCCATTCTATCTTAGCATTCCATCCCTTCTCTTGTGCATTAATGATGCTGTCTGGAGGTTAAAGGAAAGATTCCAGTATCTAGCAAACAAGCTTGATTTTAGACTTAAATTTCAGTTCTTAAAAGTCCCTATAATCATGGTACAAAGCACCAGCTGTAACAGTTAATTTTTTATTGTGTATACATTACAATAGCTACACTTTTTTTAGTGCTCGGGTTTCGAATAGGGTTCTCTTTAGTTGGCTTATTTGCTGTAAGAGAAGAAGAAAATTTCCTGATTGCTTTTACAAAATTACCACCAGGAATAGGGATTTTTCTCTTAATTTTTTATTTAAAAGTTGTTCTTTGCTGTCATCCTTCTATTGTGCCTCCCATTCTTCCTGTTACATATAAAACTAAAGAAGAGACAAGAGCAGACAATCTGCAAAATGTCTTTCTCGTTGGGATTTTCCTTAGAGTGACTTATTCTGGTTTTTGGAAACACGTGTTCTGGTCTAACCCAAACACTCAGTATCTTCTACAGACTCTCCAGGTGTTGTGTTTCTTCCTCTACCAATAAACTTTTTTCCCCATATATGTCTGTTAAACTTACTTCTCTTACTTTGTGTGTGTGTGTGTGTGCATGTGCATGTGTGTGTGCATGTGTGTACATGTTTATGTGTGTGAGAGTACACATTTGTGGGTACATGGAGGCCAGAGGACAACTTTGTGTGTGATTCATTATACATTAGTCACCTTAATTTTTGGGACAGGGTCTTTTAGTTTCTTAGGACTGGCCAAGTTGCTGAGCTCTCTTTCTCTCTCTCTCTCTCTCTCTCTCTCTCTCTCTCTCTCTCTCTCTCTTTCTCTCTCTCTCTCTCTCTCCATATACATGTATACATACATGAATACATACACACACACACACACACATCTTTTCACTAAACTAAGGTCCTCTAGGAGTGTGAATAATCCATCATTAATTTTGTTCCCAACTTTCACAGTGCTTCACTTTGTTCCTGACCACCCTATAGATGACAGTAAGTTAAACAATGCTGGAGTTTATACATTCATTACACAAGGAAGAAACAGGAGCCTGGAACTGACAAGGGCTGACTACATTTAATATGACACTAATTTACCTTCATGTGTTTGTATATATTAACAACAGATATTTGAAAGGAGAAAAAAGGAATTTTACTTGGCTACATTCCAAGGCACTAGCCATTTCTATCAGCAAACAGTTCCTGGTTACAGGTTGGAGCGCTGATTCATTCATACAGTGAGTACATTTGCTTTGACTGGTGTTTTGTAGAGTGCTCAATGCCTATCCATTTTCTTGCTAGGAATTCATTTGAATGTCACAGAATATGGAGTAGGTAAATCCAGTAGAAAGTGTCCAGAAGGAAAGAGCATATCCCAACATTTTGCTATCTTCCTCCCAGCATCCCTCACTAGTACCATGGACAGATTCATTACCATTGTAAAACAGGCCATTCCCTTCAACCTAGGAAATTCAGGCTTTTTCCTGTCACTCTGTAAATAGTCTGGGTCCCATTTCTGTTTATCTGCGGGGTGATCAGGAGTACAGGCAACTTTGAGGAACTAAGGTACAGCCTTGGGGAAAGATTGTTAAGTGCATAATGGGACGAGAAGAAAAAACATGAATAAATTCAATTCTCTGTGTTCTCCTCCTGCTATTCTTGGCATGTTTAAAACATAGTTAATACATACTTCGGAAAAGGCCAAGAGCAGCTTCCTCAGTGCTGCGTGATAACTGAGCGTAAATCCTCCTCTCGATGGGTAGTTGCCATGATTAATTGCATTCAGCCGACATTAGGCTGCGTTATTATCAGCTGCTTGCTGTTCAGCACTTGCTAGGCTGTTAATTATTGTTGTGTGGCTCTAAGGAATGTTTTCAAAACATTTTAGAATTCCACCACTGTGATGGCGCAGGGAGGAAGTTAATATGCCACTATTCTGCATAAGGAAGACAAATAGAGTTTTTTTTTTACAATAAAAATAATTTAATTATGGATTTTTTCTTCACTGGCTGTTGGAAACAAAAATGTATTCTTAATATCTTTCTGCATGTTACTTGTGGGTCTCAGCTGCCCTAGATTTCTGTTTTATTTTGTATGTAAAAAGAATGCAATGAGTTTATGGGTTTAGAAGACAGTCAGATTAGAGAAAATTGATTCAAACACTAAGATATTTTAGTATGGGAATATATATAATCAACTACTAACTACTAACTACTTGAAAACATTGATTCTTATGTTGTTCAAAAGTGAGTGTGGGTTCCTAATGAGCACAGAAGCAGGAGTTGGATCTCCCCAAGCTGCAGTTGCCGATGGTTGAAAGCCAACCCACGTGGGTGATGGTAATCAAGCTCAGGTCCTTTGAAAGAACAACGCGTCCTCTTATCACCGAGCAGCCTCGCTAGCCCCACTGCTGATGCTTTTATGAATTAAAAGGAATGCCAAACTTCACTGGTGAATCTTTATTCTGTAGACTAGGAAACAGAAGTGAATTGAAGTTTTTATTCATTTGTATTTTATGTGTAGAATATTTGCTTATATGTATGTGTGTGCAGTGCCTATACATCTGGTGCCTGAGGAGGCCAAAGGGGGTTAAAGATGGTTGTGAGCATCCATGTGGGTGCTTGAACCAAGTCCAAATGCTCTGCCAGAGCAGCAAGTGCTCTTAACCTCTGAACTTTGTCTGCAGCCCCTAAAGAGGAATTCAAGACAACCTGTTCCTTCTTTGCTGTTTTTTATTTCTTTCTGAGCCTGGGACCCACCTCCAAGCCAGACACAAGTTATTGTCAGCTAGGTTTATCTATACACTCTTAGATACCAGCCTAGCATTTCTATACGTTGAGGTTTTAATTCCAGGTCTGCCAATTTTTCTATCTTCAATGTGAGGGCTGAGCACACATCAAATGAATTTTATTTCAGGAAGAGACTTGACTAACAAATACAACATGTAAGATAGATAAAAGATAGTCCTCTTTTTGGAGCTTCACAATGAACCAAAAGGAGATGCTGTTCTTGAAACAGGGACGTTACCTTGGAGAGGACAAACAGTAGGAACTGACTCAAGTCATCTCTTTTCAAATGTTCCTGATCAACCAAAGAATCCAAGAATAACATACACTTTCATTTCACATTCAGAGAGTTTAGGTTTTTATTTTAGCCTCTGCAGGCACTTGAGTCTCCTTTCCCCTTTCATTTCTCTAAGATCCACAGAACCCCACTCCAAAGATACCCTGCTGAGTGCCCTGGGCCTAGAACATGGGATTTTGGCCTGCCACTTTGTAGTTCTTTAAATGCTATTTCTAAAGCAATTGCCAGTTTGTTCCTTAAAATGGGGCTCCTCGAGGACTGACAGCCATCTATTCATTGTGGCATTCCTGGTGTCTATACTTGGATTCCTAGTCACTGTTTCCAGCTTTGTCTTCTGTCATTTGATCCAGACCTTCCACACACCATCGCTAATGTTTCAATGAGGTCATTCTGGTTCTGAGCTTGCTGCTCCAGGAGTTTCCTTGAAGTGTCCTACCCCAATATACAATCCCTCTTTTCTAATAACCAATATGCTTGTCACTCCAAAGCAGTCCATTATAAAACAGCAGAGAGTTTTGCTTGTTTTAGTGACTTGCATGGGAAGGCATTGGGAAATACTGCCATGCTCCTCTAAATTTGCTGGAAACTCTTAAGATATCAAAGGCACAAGGTGATGTGAATTTAGAGGCGTCAATTCAGTTACTGCTCATAATTATTCTGTGCCTTCCACAGAGGCTAGGAAGACAAACTTGCCCTGATGTACAATTAATATGTACTGATTAAAGGAAATTAACATTGAAACATTAACATTAACATGAAAACATCTACACTGATTGTAAACGCAATAGGGAATATATTTTGATGAGACACAAAGAAGATACAGGAAAAGAAGATCTTTTTTGTGTCAGTTGACTTCATTCATGTCTTTATTTGTTCATTGCCTTCAAGATGAGTGTGTATTTTCTCTCTGCTTTTATGGTCACCCTAGAGCTCTTCTACTTGCTATATTTTGTTTTGCTCAGGATTATTTAGCCAACTGATTAGCATTTCAGTTATGATATATACTATCAAAAGCACTAGGCATTATTGCTTTAGTCTCTTCAGTAAAGAAATAGGAGATAACTTTTTTTCCACATATTAACCAAACATTCTGAAAAAACTATGAGCAGCCAGAAACTGTAATTGCAGGGCTTTGCTGAATGTGATTCTTATGTTCAAGAGAGGGTTAGGGTAGATGATACACATGCAAATACAGGCATAAATTCAGGGAGTGATAAGTGCGCCACAAATCCAAACAGGAGGATTGCTAACCAGCTGCTGCTGTCTTCACTTTTACATCAGTGTGTTCACAGGAAACAGCCTAGAGGATTATTTCGCACTTTGTTTTGGTTAAAGTAAGCGCTTTTGTGAAATGTATCATTTACACACCGAGCATAAGAAGTGGCTTTAGTCCCATCTCAGTTCAAGCATTTGTGACTATCTAGCTGACAGTGAATCTGAGCCGGATGGTTTGAGGTGGCATATATTCAAATGTTTGGTTTTTGACATAAAACTGTTGAAGGTGCAAGTCATATGTCAGTGCGTAATCCATTAGGTAATGCATTGGTTTTCTGTGTTGTAGTATAAGTTACACTGATAAATTGTTGTGTGCTTTTTGTGCTACTTGGAAGCACACTTGGAGTGTGGAGGGTTTCTATGTCTCAGACTCAAGTATGGCCACCAAGATGCCCCATCCTAGGTCAGGTTGATCCCTGACTCTGTAATAGAGCTGAAGAAGAAAAGTAAGCAGCCATGGACATTAAAAACATGGTACCCTTGACAGAAGCCATTTCCAGCTGAGGTTACTATTGCTTAATCCCATGCTGTAAAGACTGCAGTAAGAATAAGAAGCCATAAGCCCATCCATGGAGAGAAATCTCTGCTCCACAAGCGACTCTTTCGGGATTTCCAACATAACAATGTCAGTAGGACACTGTCCCCAGACATTTGTGCAGGATGGTGTATGTACCCAATCTGTTCATGCTTTGCTATCTGTATATCTACTTATAAACTGTATAAACAGTAAAACATATCTTACTGTTTGTTCATTTGCTTTTTCTTGCTTCATGATTAATAACTCACATTCTTAGAACTGAAGTTACAGCATCAGTAACTCAATCTCTGTATAAATGCTCACTTAAGATTTCAGAATAATGGATATAATCAGAGAAATTTGCGCATGTCAGCAGCATCTCCTCTTCCCTGCTAGTTAGCATGTTAGAAGAATGGTAAGTACTCTAATCCACCATCCATGCATTTCCAACATCCAAAGAACTAAAATGAATTAGTATTTGTCAATTACTTAATTAACCAAGAGTCTTCACATATAATAAATCACAAGAGCATTTAAAGAAACACCCACATTTCCATCCCTTAATATTGCATTCTTCCTTCTTCCTTTGAAACTTTCTAGTACTCACTATTATCAGCCTCTGCAAGATTTTTTTTTTTTGATGCTTAGAAAGGACGTCTAACTAGGATAAGTAAGAAGCAATTCTTTGGACATTAGGTACAGTGTAGTGAAGGAACATGGACAAACAGTGGAGTGGTTGAATAAGCATGCAGAGATGGGAACACTGGATATTTGGTTTCTTTTGAACCAATATTTTGCCTTAAATATAATAGAATATTGGTATGTCGTAGTACAGTGTGTTCTGTATGTGCGCATGCTTTTATAAATGAGAACATATAGTTCCGAATGCCAGCTTGTAAAGTCAGTTGTT
Source organism: Myodes glareolus (assembly GCF_982192425.1). Lineage (NCBI taxonomy): Eukaryota > Metazoa > Chordata > Mammalia > Rodentia > Cricetidae > Myodes > Myodes glareolus. Next base: position 28,054,112 of record NC_142039.1, on the reverse strand, counting down.
AGAATGTAATCAGATGCCCCGAGTGCCTCTGGAAGTGCAGAGTACTGCAGAAATTCTAAATTGCGATTGTTCACACATTAAAGATTGTCACCTGTCTCTCAAAGCTGCTACGAAGAGGTGCCAATGAACACACGCTTAGACAGGCACTACGTTTGTTGTGTTTGTTATCCTCGAAAATGGCAGCAGTAGTGCTGAAGCATGCCTGAATGAAAGACTAATGAATTTCAAAGTTATAAATCTTAGAAGCACGGTTATCTTCAGCTAATATATAAACAATCCCTAGAAATAGCAAAATTGTGATAAATTAATGATGACATTAAATGCTCCACAAATAAAAATAGCACAGATATTAGACACAGAACTGTTTAAATAAGCTCATATATTTGCAGGCATATACATGTAGAGTGCACAGTTGTACACACATGTGCACATACATGCATACATGTGCTAGGAGACACCTAGCACATAGTGACATAATTTATTAACTCAAGGCAAGGGCATTTTCCTAAATTCTCTGCCTATTCCTGTTGACAGATATCAAAAGTGATTGTAGCGCCATGTTTCCTTTAAAAAAAATAAGCCCCTTTTCCTTTGCTTCCTGCTGCTTCAGTTACCACCTGAGTTCAGGCAATGCAATACTCAAAATTTTTTCCTTCCAGCTAGCTCTTCCTACCATTAAGCACTTGGTTTTTCTAAAATTTGTAAGTTAAAGTTAGTCCAGGTTAAGCCTGGACATGAGTTGATCAAGTATTATCATGCACTCAGAAGCATTCATGTACTTAACTTATGACAATTATAGTACTCCAGATTTCTTAAAGAGCTTTATAAGCAAGACAACATTCGTGCAATCTTTCCAGTTTATATAATTTATGTACTCTGGATTACATATCATCAACATTCTTTCATTGAATTCAGTTCAAAAGTAAAAACCAGTAGGGAATAGCTTAAAAATATAAATATGCAAATATTCATTAATAATTCAGCGTTAGCTAGCTCTAGTAAGCTTTTCCTAAAACAGTGGTTACTTTCTAAAACAAACACTTTTTAATTTTTCTATTCCAGTCTCCTCTAGTCAATTCACCGTTGAAATGGGAGACAGTTAAACCAATCTGTAGTCTAGCAGCTAGCTTTCATGGAAACCCTTGAAAATGTGCATATATCTAAGCATTTCTCTAGGAACCAATATATGTTAAGCATATTTGTGAAACTGAAAAATAAATCACTAATCATGGCTCGGGGTGGGGGGTATAGCTCAGCCAGGAAGCTGTTTGCTGTGGAGAAGACGTGGACGTGTAGAGAAAAGCCTGTCATGGCAGTGCCATCAGCACCGACGAGGTGGAGACAGGCTGGCCAGCCGACACGCTGAATAGGCGAGTTCCAGCTTCAGCTAGAGAAGCTGCCTCAAAAAAATAAGGTAAAGAGCAACTGAGGGAGGCTCTTTCTCTTTATGTCAATCTCTGGACTCCAAACATGCGCCTACACACAAGTGCACTCTGAGAGAGAGAGGGATGGAGGGAAAAAGGGAAGGATGGAGGAGAGAGAGAGAGAGAGAGAGAGAGATCATAATGTATGCAAGTTTGTGATATTTTTATATTTCTAAATTTACCTTACATGCAATAATGCCTTCTGCTTCTATAAACTTTAGATGTCAAGGTTTAAATATACATAAACTTTTAAGAGGTTTTTGGGTTTTTTTTGAGAATGGTTATATCCATTCCTTATTTGAAACTTGTCACCACATGAAATGTTTATCTAGTAATTCATTCGATAGGACTTTTATAGTTTTAGTGGAAAACGCTATGAATGAAATACGGAACTTGTTATGGCGGTCCATCAGAAAGTGATCTAATTGCCATTTGCAGGTGCATATTGAATATGACTTGTGAAATAGCTGAGCAACTTCTGGCTGAGATAGCTGGGTTCAAGGACCACACTGTTGGGCTTGCCAAAAGGCTTTGCCTTCACACTTTTCCTTAGATAGGACCACATACCTCCCAGAGGATTTCTGTCTTGTTTGGTAGCTGAAAATCTACATACATGGCTTGCAGTACTCCCCATCCCTAATACTGAGCTTTTTCCTCTGTTGGACATCCTTATGTTGGATTTAAAGCATCCTCCCTCTCTCCATAAAGTTTTTCATGGAGAGACTCAGATGCGTGTTTTATTGTAGATTCAACAGTCATGGAAGTTAAGAAGGTATCATTAAAAAAAGAGCTTGCTAAGTAAGCAAGAAAATTGCTGCCTGGGTCCCTAACTGGATGCTGAGTGGGTATGGTGGACTACTGTAATTTCAGTGCTGGAACACAGAGATAGGTGCCTCCTGGAGCAAGCTGGCAAGCGAAACAACCCATGTCAAGGAGTTCTGGGATTGACTGGGAAATCCTACCTCATTAGAATAAGGTGGAAGAAAAATCAAGTAAGATTTAAAATATCAGTCTCAGCCCTCCACATACATGTACACATGCCTGCACCTCTACACACACGCGTGTGTGCACGCACACACAAACACACACACACACACACACACACACCATGCATTTGCTGATATGTTTACACATGTACATATACCACACACACACACTCTTTAAATGAAGAAAAGCTAAAAATAAACAAAAATCATCATTCAGTCACTTCCCATTTTCCTCTGTCGAGTGATTCTGGTCCCTTTTATCTTCCTCCAAATTTCTCTCCAAGCAAACTGTAGCTTCTTTGTGATCCTGTCGGTTTTCATCTTTGGGCTATCAGTGGTCTTTCTATCAAAGTGTCTCTGTTTATCGAAGGGCTTGTTATCTAGCCAACAGAACTATCCGGAGCCTGTACAGAAACTCAAAGTCTGATAAATTAGAAATCAAAGTGACTGTGCAGTATAAAAGCTGTCATGGCAAACGCCACACCTGGACTTCAGCGCAATTCCTTCCACCTGACTCTGAGCTCTGACCAGTGAACAGTCACCCCTTTCTTATGTGCAAGGTCTTGCCAGATAATGCCTTTGCAACAGATGAATGTGAGAAACAACTCAGAAAAGCCAGAACAATCAAAAGCAGATGGTAGACGGACAGCAAGGCTGAGAGGAGAAACCGAAGAGGACAGCAGATTGAGCGATTAAAAAGAATGAAATAAATAAGCCTTGCTTGTCTATTTTGGGGATGTTTCACACATGTGGTACCAGGAGAGACATCACAGGTAGCACTGTGTTTAATGTCAGCTATGATGACTAGAAGGAAACTTTGAGGGTGTGTAATATCTGAACTTATTTAGTATGAATTTATATGCACATATGTATAATAATTCTTCAAAATCGCATTATTTTTACATTTTTGTTTAAATCTAATTCTTCAGAGAATAGCATTTTTCTGTGAAAACAAGATTCTGGTATTTCTACTTATGGGTCATTAAAACGTTCAAAATTTATTGGAAAAATTGTGTGATCTTCTACAGAGGCGGTTACGCTGTACAACATGGGACACTAAAGCCATAAGCCATTTATTTATTTATTTATTTATATATTTATTTAACTATTTGATTGTACATTTATTTAATTTATTTACTTTCTTGCTTAGACAGGATGCCACATACCTCAGGCTGGCTTCAATCTTACTGTGTGGCTGACAGTAACTTTGAACTTCCAAGGTCCTTATCTTTACCTCCCCAGTGCTGGGATACAAGTGTGTACCATCACACCCAATTCTTGCTGTGCTGGGAATCAAATCTAGGGTCTTCTGAATGCTAGATCAACATTCCTAACTGAGCTACATTCCCAATCAGTGTTTACTTTTAAAATATGGACTCCTCCCCATGATGGCTCTGTTGTTGATATAAGGCATGTGGCAATTTATTTCTCTGTTAGCAGTGATGTAAATCCTATTTATACAGAATCACTGAAATACATTACCTTAACAGTTTAGGAACAAGAAAGAATGAGGAGTATCGCTTGTCATGAGTTTCAGTCTTTAATTATGACATTCTTCCTTGATTAGAGTTATAATCACACAGAGCTTTGTAAATCTTGATTACTAGCAGAAAATGCAGGCTTAATGAAACTCAGGATACTCTTGAAAAGCAAATATATTTTCCTTTAGACTGTGAAGATTTTTTTGCTTAAACAATTATCTCAACTTAGAGTTTTAGAATACTCAAATAATTGTATGTAAAGAAACTCATTTGGGACTGGGGAGATTTCTTAGTCGGTTAAAGTGCTTGTTATACAAGCACGAGAAGACAGAGTTCAGATCCTGAAACTCACATAAAAGCCAACATGTTAACACACATCTGTCACCAAAGTACACTTACTGGCTAGACAGTCTAATAAAAATGGCAAGCTTTTACTTCAGTTATGGGTAGACAGAAATCTAATAAGAGATCTAATGCTCATCATAAAAAAAAGAAGTTATCACAAGCTGGATGGCATCAGCCTTCAGGAGGATGGGGCAGGACTGCAACAAGTTTGAGGGTTACTTCCAAACAGCTCTCAGCTACAGAGTAGATAAAACTGTTATTGTAGTGATTTGGACAAGAAAAACACCACATGCTCCTATGTTTAAATCCTGGACGCCTGTTGGTGTTGGGAAGGATTAGGAAGTATGTTCTTACTGGGGAAGTGACAACTGGGGCTGGCTGTGAGATTTCAAAAGACAACGTCCATTTCTAGTGTACCTTTCTGCTTTCTACTTGGATGTCACGATGTGAGCTCTTAGCAGTTTTTACAGGCATGCTTTTGTTCTGACATCATGGTCTCTAACCTCCTGAAACCATCAACCCAACTAAATTCTTTCTTTTATAAATTTTTTTTGGTCATGATATTTTGTTACAGCAATAGAAAAGACAAAAAGACAGCTATCAAAATATTTCCAAACACTTCATTGTGCATGGAATTTAATTTCCCCCCAATCTTAAGTGGCATTTTTATGGTATGATATGCCAAACAATTGCTTTCAGTAATTTGTCTCTTCAATAAGCTAACATATTTGGGTGATTTCTGATTATAAGACAGAGGGCTTCTATTGCTCCCCAATGTTTCACGGTGCCCCCTTTCTTGTGTCCATAAAGATATTTACATCAAGAATTCCAAGTGCAACAATAGAAATAAAGATGACCAAGTCATTTGCTTGGCACGGTAAACACAGCAATTCTCTCTGTGAGCAAGGAGAAGTGAAGCAGCTTGCAGTAACAGATGAGGACTGAGATCTGGGGGCAATCATGACCACTGGGTGACTCGGAGAAAATGGTTAAGACCGTCTCTCAACCTGGAGGAAACTCTCTAACAGTGAAATGTTGCTTTTCCAAATCTCATTCATTGCTATGATAGTTCTTGAATTACCTTGTCAAATCCAACAGCCAATATAAATGAAGCAACCTTTAATCATTCTGGGAGAAGCAGAGGACAGATGTAGATATTATACTTCAATATAGGGAAATAGTCTCGAAATGTCATTAACTTTTGAATTAATAATGAGCCCTGATTGTTTGAAAAAAAAAGATGACATATTCCCCCATTTAGACTATGGGACAAGAAGTTAATTTAAATGCTTAGAGTACATATATTGGAGTAACTTGATGTCAAATAAATCTTTCAGTGTTAATATAAAAGTGGCATTTATAAAAGCTATAACAGATGTAGCTAAAGGCAAGCTTTCTCCCGGTTTTACTCAATTGAGACCTTATAAGGAGACATTCCATTGTTTTACTTTCACTAGACTTTTATTTCAGGTCAGTTGAAGCAATATACATACATACATATATATATATATATATATATATATATATATATATATATATTCTAGCTTATTTTTTAGTGAGTATTGATTACTGACGAAATAGTTTTCTTTGTATCACATCTAGTGATTTTTATAGTTTCCTATACCAGTTTTAGAAGGAAGAACATTTTCTTTTCACTTTGTGGGTAAGGAGATCAACATTTAGCATTTGTCTAAAAACATATATCTAATGAGCTCTGTATCATGCTGCAGCCTTCCTGTTTGGATGTCTAGGATAACATGATCAGATCTGCATTAGGAAGAGAGAAATCTTCCATCCATTATTCATTTTCTATTTGCTTAATAATGTGTGTGATTTACTTGAACATTCTTAACTCATTCATCCACTTTATAGATAAGATATCTCCCCTCCCACCACCAAACTGGGGTAGAGGGCACCTGATTGATTTTCCCATCACTCAGTTTGTCAGTGGGGAAAAACTGCCTCATTGTCGTGGTTTGGAAATATCCGAGCTATTACCTTTCATGACAGTCAAAGGGTGATTGTAGCTGGAGTAGAAATGAGTCAAACCACGAATTCAACCTTGTCAGAAAAGTTTCAGATTGGAGAAACTCTGTTCTAGTGAAAAAACAATGTTCATTATCCACAGCTCCAGCTTTGTCTCAGTTTTCTGTTCTCTTGGTAATTCATTGTCCTTGAAGCTTGCTCAGACCCACAGTCTTCAAGGGCGTCCCAGGGCATCAAGTATCAGGGAAATGCCATGATCTTTGAATACATATATTATGTTTATATGTACTATGTATATGAACACACACATTTCACTTAGTCTCACCTTCAGTTTTGAAATTCTGGACTGTACAGAACAGTTTGTTGAGCCGTATTTGCTCCATACCCCTTCAAAGGAAGTCTTTGGTCCCTGCCTGAGCCTGATTTCTACCAACGTTGGTTACCCCGGTGATTTCTACCAATGCTGGTTACCAAGTGGAGTCCCAGACCCCAGTTCTCTTAGTTACACACAGATTAAAAAACTGAAGTATGTTTTCCCTCTTTTATTGAAAATAGTTTCCTTTCTCATACATTATATCCTGATTACAGTTTCACCTGCCCTCTCTACTCCTCCCAGTTCCTCTCCAGTTCCTCTCCCATTTGTAACTTTCCCTTTCTGTCCTGTCATTTCGAATGGGTCAAGACAGAAGGTCAGCTATGTTTAAACATCTGCATTGCTGGGAAACTCACTCCCTCTCCCTCATTCATGTTTCTGGTAATGTCCTAGCATGGTACCTTTGCGGAAATTCAGTTTAACAGTCCTGGTCGCCTGGAGTGATAACAGTCTTCCATCTTAGAAGGAAGAGGTTGAATGTGAAATGTTTTTTAGCTGCTCAGCTCTTTAATGTGGACAAGTGGGGAAGAGCGAAGACAGAATATTATTTTCTCTTTTAGCATGATAATTGCTAGTGATGTTTAAAAGAAAGTAGATGAAAAATGACAAATGAGCAAAAAGCAATTTCACCTATCAGGAAAGGTTAAATGCAAGTATGATTTACCACAGTTAGAGGGGCCCAAGTGTACCATTTACATTTTGACTTTAAATATGAAGAAAACCACAATCAAGAGATAAATACAAAACAACACAAAACAAAAACCAGGGGATGCTCTAAACTCAATACATAAATTGAGTCAACCATCTTACACACTTTATAGATAACAAACCAATATACAGTAAATATTGCCATTTCCTGGGATATTTATAGGGCTCTATGATATGCATGGTATATGGTTTGCGTGTGTGCATGTGTGTATTTTACCATCAATAATTTCACAGGACATTCTGTGTGACACTAATATAACACACAAGAAAATTTTTTGTCCTTGTATGTCATCTGAAAAAATGTATTACTGATAAAAATGACTTTTAAGAAGGTACTAAAGACAGATAATGAATTTTAGCCAGAAAAATATAATTCTGAATCAGGCAGGCTGGTGTTCATAACTTGTACCAATAGGGCTATTGTTATCCTGCATTCCTGCCTGAGGTTAAAAAAAATAAGATTCCAAAATTTACTCTTATCTAAGGGTAATAAATATCACATATAAAAGAAAATTAGTTTTAAGAGAAAAAGTGTAATTATTTCTGTCTGCTATTAGTCAATGTTACTAAAGCATAAAATTAGTTAAATACAAGCTAACTATGGCAAGTCACAAATCATTATTCAAACAAAAATGCATGTAATTATCATGAAATCCATGAGTAACCAAGGCTAGAACTTGGATACAAGCATACAATAATCCAACAAAACTTTTAGAAATTTATATTTAAGTTCAGAATTGTCAAGGAATGAAATATCTCTACAAGAGTTATTAAGACCTTTTAATAAACTCCCCTTGAACCAACAATCCAAAATGGGTTTCTTCACACTTTCCCGTGCTGTTTCCTAATTGAGTGAAATTGAATTTTGCTGCTTAATGAATTTCAACAAAGACATGAACAATCTAACAGTAGGCCTAGATTCACTCAGACTGTTCTTTAAGCTGCGTACTTTTAAGGGAAACAGCCTATATCTGTGTCTAGATTCTAAGATTCACTTAGATTGTAAGCAGAAGTCACCTAAAGTTAAAAGAACAGCAAAAGATAGCATCTTAGGATTCAGAAGAACTCCTTTTCCTCACATCTTTGTTATGAAGGTGAAGCCAGGCAGACTGACCCTAAGATCCTGAATTTGCCACTTCACTAGAGAAGGGAACCTCTTCATTGTAGAGAGGGTAAAGGACACTTTAGTGAAGCTATAAATGCAGGATCTTGGACAGTTTGGTGCATATTTTTGTTTGCTATTTTGACTTTTATATTTTGTTCATTTACACCCAATTTCACTGTTTTTTTTTTTTGCCACAATAAGGTGTACTGACTTATTTGCTGCCTCTGCAGAAAACCAATCACAGATATCTGAGTCCAGTTCTAAAGATGTTTTGAAAGATTGACAGTGACTGTCTCAAGACAGTTGCCTGGTGGGTTTATCTGCCCTCACTGAAGACCTGGATGCTCTATTTGATCATAAACTCGGAGGCAACATGGTTTCCTTCCTTTCTCTTTCATTTATGAAAGAGTTAATCACTGAACATCCTCACAGCTCATTCAACCATCTTTGTCTCCTCTTGGCTCGGGATAAATAAATACTCCAGTCTATCACATAGGCAGGAGCGGGCACAGCTAACACAGGGCGATGGGACTCTCCTTACACCATTTATACTAGCAAGGGAGAAATGATCAACTCTCTGTGTCAACTGCCAAAGAGCTCAAGAATAATTTTTAAATGCAGGAAGTGTTTCTCCCGGGTTTTGGTCTTTTCTGCCTCTGGGCTTCATCCACCTTCACTCGTGTGCCAAGCTGTGCCACCGCTGATTTACTCCTCTAGAAACAGTGCTCCATCAATGTCCTCAGGCTGCCACTGCCACCAAGCTTTCCCTGTCCCCAGGCATCTTGCTTACAGGAGGAAATTATTCACTTGCTTGTACGCTACATGCAAAACAAACTATTTTTAGCTGTTTGCATCTATCACCTTATTTTGCTATCAGGGCTTGGTTGGGAAATGCGGAGAAGGACAAAGGGGTGGTAGACTTTACCTTAGAAGAAAGAATCACAAGCTTGCTGACTGCGACCCGGGTTATCACAGACAGTGACAGAGAAATGTGCAGGTGGGTCGAGTGGCTGTCACATGAGCTTTGTCTTGTCCTGCCAGGCAGCAACACGGAGTGGACAGTCAATGATGATGGTGGCAGGCACACACTTTTTCTTGCCTACTCTGGATAGGCTGGGTAGAGTTCCTGCCATGGATACATCTGACTTTTAAAATGGAATAGAGCCTCTTAAATTAATGTTCGGTTGGATTTATAGAATGCACAGGCATCAGAGCCCTGGTTTTCTTTTATAGGCTTTGATTATTTTCATTTTGTTTTTTTTAATGTTTATATTTTTTAAATGAGATTTCACTTACACGTGATAATCCCTATATGCTTATTTAGGTATGGCTCTCTAATGCTGGTTTTCCTTGCTTTGTGGTGTGTGTGTGTGTGTGTGTGTGTGTGTGTGTGTGTGTGTGTTGGCCAGAGGTTGACATTGGGTATCTTCACCATTGTCTTTCTAGTTTATCAGGGTCTCTCACTGAACCAAGAGTTCACTAATGTAGCTAGACTGGCTGGACAGCAAACCCAGGAACCCTCTGCTACCTTGGATTTATATGTGTATGTTGCTACATTTGACATTTTTTACATGAGTGTTGGAGATATGAACTTAGCTCTCCATGCTCACATGGTGAAGGTCCCGACTGACTGAGTTACCTCTTTAGCCTTGGTAATACTAATATGCATAATTATTACATATTACACTTAGAGAAACACAGAAAGACAATAGGGAGACAAAATATAGAATCTCAGTGTCTGGCTAAATGTGTTCTCCATAAGATTACTGGATGTAAAATAAGTAGCTATTTGAGAAAAAAAAAGTAGAAATCTGTCTTCAGAGAGAAAAGCCAGTAGGTAATGAGGTACTTTCAAGGGGGAAAAGAAAGTGTGTATTTCTATCAGGGGATATAGCATGAAGAAGGAACTAAGGATCTGAGAACTTATGCTGAAATTGAGTAGCTAATAGGAGATCTGACTCTTAAATTGGCATGCTGCTTTCCTCAGTCATGTTATGGAACAAGGGATTGAACCAGTTCAGAAGTCTCAGATGAGGCAGAACCAATAGGCGATGGTTCAGTGTGTCTGTATTAGAGGCAGTGGGCCCAGGTAAGAGATGCATGCAGACCAATAGAATCTGTAACCACATGAAGTGCAAGAAATTCCAACAGTCGAATCAAAGCAGCAAATTATCTATGAAGGCTGGAGAGATGCCTCAGGTGTCGTGTTTGCTACATAGGCATGAGGATCTGAGTTCTGATACTCAGCATTCACATAAAAAGTCAGGCAAGAAAGCTTGCACATTTAATTCCATTGCTGTGGAGGCAGACAGGAGGATCCATAAGACTGACTGCCCAGACAGTTTGGACAATCTATAAGCGCCAGTTTTAGTGAGAGAGCATTCTCAAAAATAGGGTAGACAATGAATTAAAAAAAAGACTTAGCGTCGACTTCAAATATGCAGAAATGTTCATGCACAATAACACATACACATGCACACATACACAAACACATCCCCGCCGACACACACATGCACAGACACAATTATATAGGGTAAATCAACATAATCAGCTTCCAGAAAAAAAATTAATTTGAGCTCTGGATGTAGCTAGAAGATAATATACACATAAAGAATCAGAATATTGAAAATAAAACTGGTGGTTTACATATACATAACAGTCCCAAGATTATGCTTCTGGTCCAGCTTTCCCCAGGTCTGTTCTTGCTACCTGTTTGCCTTCTAGCCTCATCAAGTGTCCTTGATTCATCCTCATTGTAACTCAGTTTCATGTTCATCTCTCCATCTTCCTCTGCTCCCTGTCCTGGATTTTAATGCTCATACCCCAATGCTCCTTATTTTTGTTTGAAATGCTTTTCCACAACCTTCACTCTTCCTCATTCCTCAAGACTTATTCACTCATAAATTCAGTCTCTCAAATGTGCAAGGGGCTCCTTAGGACACATTCTATCCTGTCTCTGTGGAGCTCATCATCTGACAGGACAGGCAAACAGACACCAACAAATAAGAATGGCTATTTGAGGTTTCGAAAGGACGTGTGTGACATGGTGAATGGTGCCTAGACTAATACAAGGGCATCTGTGAGAGGTTCCAAGAGGACAAGTTATCCATGTGTATAGTGTGAGGATGGATATGGGACAGCTGAGACCAGCGTAAAACCATTAGCAGATTTTTATTGGAAGAGAACTGGGTTTAAGGGTTGTGTGCTCTGAAAATTAGAAGGCCTCAGGCTTTAAAAGGGCTAGACGGTAGAGAACTTGCATAGAATGGGCAAATCTGAATTTTGATTCTCAGCATCAAGCAATAAGAAGCAAAGACAAAAATAGCAACAATGATGGCAATGATGAGTACTGGGAGTACTTCTGTTAGCTTTCATTTCTATATATATTGGCTGTGTTAGGTTCGATCAAATCCAGCAGAACAATGCTGCTATGAACATAGTTGAGCACACATCCTTGTAGTATAATTGAGCATCCTTTGGGTATATACCCAAAAGTGGTATTACTGGATCTTGAGGAAGGTTACTTCCTAATTTTCTGATAAATCATCATACTGATCTCCAAAGGGGCTGTACTAGTTTGCACTCCCACCAGGAATGGAGGAGTGTTCCCTTCACCCCACAACCTCTCCAACATAAGTTGTCATCAGTGTTTTTGATCTTGGCCATTCTTACAGGTGTGAGATGGAATCTCAGAGTTGTTTTGATTTGCATTTCTCTGATGATTAAGGATGTTGAGCATTTCCTTAAGTGTCTTTTAGCCATTTTAAATTATTTTGTTGAGAGTTCTCTGTTTAGGTCTGTACTCCATTTTTTATTGTGTTATTTGTTCTTTTGATGATCAATTTCTTGAAATTTTTGTATATTTTGGAGATCAGACCTCTGTCTGATGAGGGGTAGGTGAAGATCTTTTTCCTATTCTGTAGGCTGCTGTTTTGTATTGTTGACTATGCCTTTTACTTTACAGAAGCAGCATTGTTTGTCATAGCCAGAACCTGGAAACAACCTAAATGCCCTTTGACTGAAGAATAAATAAGGAAAATGTGGTATATTTACACAATGGAGTACTACACATCAGAGACAAATAATGACATCTTGAAATTTTCAGGCAAATATATGGAGTTAGAAAGCATCCTCTTGAGTGAGGTAACCCAGACCCCCCCCCCAAAAAAAAACAATTATCATATGTACTCACTCATAAGTGTTTTTTTAAACATAAAGCAAAGAAAGCCAGCCTACAATTCACAATCCCAGAGAACCTTGACAACAATGAGGACCCTAAGAAAGACATTCATGGATCTAATCTACATGGGAAGTAGTAAAAGATAAGATATCCTGAGTAAATTGGGAGCATGGGAACTATGGGAGAGGGTTGAAGGGGAGGGGAGAGGCAGGGAGTGGAGCAGAGAAAAAAATATAGCTCAATAAAATCAATAAAAAATTAAAAATATAAATTTATGTCAGTTTCATGTAACACACACACACACACACACACACACACACACACCAAACAAAACAGCAGAACATCTTAAGACCATACCTAAGCCTATACTGTACACATCAGTAGAGTCTTTTCTGAGTCATGGTATCCTTAGAATACGCTTGTGTAATTCTTTAAATCCACAAAAATCTTGTTAGTCTTTTTTAATACTAAGAAAAATTTAGTCATGTAAAGAAAGCTCCTTCCTAATGGTTAGGGATATTAACTCCTAAAGGCATGTTAATGATATTGTGAAACTGTGGTAGAATTTTATTTGACTGATTTGACTGACAGGTGAGCTCACAGGGCCATCAATGTGCTCACATAAAGTCATTTGCTGGATGAATTTGCAGTGAAATAGAGATAATCTGTCACAATGTGTGCAGTGTTCTGGGATCAATTCATGGAGCAGTCCTTTGTTCTTGAGTTTGAATTTCTTCCTAGTTCTAACTTCTGATGGTTTTCTGTATTTCTAGTACCCTATCTCCTACTCAGCTTCCCATCTTCACTTTGATTTGCTTTAGTGTTCAGAAGATGGAATACATTTTTTTGAGCATAGATGAATTCAGTGGCACTCTAGAATATGCTAAGCTGGACCTTCAGCATGCAAAGAGCACTCAGCTAGTAATTCTGTACACATCCTTGGATGTAACTCTGGCATGATATCTATACCTTTAAATAACCAGCAACAGAGATCTCTTTGATTCTAGAAAAAATCAAAAAAGTGCATTATTAAGTCATGCACTTAATAATGATGAAGGATGGTGAGAAAGTTGTAAATCTCAACAACTTGGAGGAGAATAAAATTCTAAAAAAAAATAACCTTCCCACCAAGTCACTATTAACACTCATGTGTTCCACTGTCACCTCTAATATCGCTTACATCTCCTTGTTGATTTTAAAGCACAATCTGAAAAGATAAATGAAGAAACTCTCAAGAAGAAAAATGAATCATCTGAGGTCTTTTTATTTTGATGTATTTTTTAAAAAGGAATATTAAAAATAGAAAGTGCTTTAGTGTTCTTTGTAGGAGCTCTACAGAAAATGAATGCAAGGTTTATGGCTTATTTTTCCATTTAGCTGTGGTTTCTTCGACCTTGGGTCCCGCCTCTATCTCTGTCTCCACCCCCATCTGCATCTCCATCATATCCATTTATGTCATCTCTTTTCTCATCTCCATCATCTCCACTTACACCATCTCCATCCTCATCCACACCCCATCTCCATCATCTTCATTCTTATTTCCATCTCTGTCTCCATCATTTCCACTTACACCATCTCCATCCTCATCCACACCCCATCTTCATCATCTTCATTCTTATTTCCATCTCTGTCTCCATCATCTCCACTTACACCATCTCCATCCTCACTCCCATCTCCATCACCTCCCTTTACAACACCTCCATTTTTCTCTCCTTCTAACTCTCCCTCCCCGTCTCTACCTATCTTCATCTCTACTCTCTACGTTTGTCTCTGTGTAATTTATTTATTTAGGATGTATCAGAAACTGGATGCTCTAATTTATGAGCCTGATATCATTGAGTTGGTGTAAGAATTTCTAAATAAATGCATTTCATCCTAAATAGAAAGATACACACATAGAGGAATTGCATAGAGAAATTCAACAAGATTGGATTTAAGGATGTGTCAATATGTTAGCCGAAAGCTTAGAAATTTGAAAAATATATTTTTACAGTTTTGAAAAGCTTCTTCTTTTCTAGGAAAGCATTGCATTTTCTGCCCTTTGAGCTTCTGAAGATTATTATATGTAGTTTATACTGCATGTGTCCTAGGCTCTCTCCTTTGGTTCCTAAAATACTTCATCTTACTCAGTAATGCTCTCTTCAAAGTGGATTTATTTCTAACCCTTTCACACATAGCCAGGCACAAAGTGATGTGCTTTAACTTGAAGTGGCCAGTGGAGGGGCAGGAAGTGAAGCAAGTTTTATCTTCAACCTTTCCATCAGGCAGTCCTAGGATTAAACAAATGAAAATGGACGTAGAGTCAGGTTAGGAGTGGTTGAGCAAGTTTAATTTAAAATATTTGTCCAGTGATTTCCTTGACTAGTTCCTTAGTTTTACAGGATAAATCACATTTTTTTCAAATTAATTTTTCACATACTTATGTTTACATATATGTAGGTAGGGAAGGTGGCACTCATTCCATGGTACATATAGAAGTAAGAGGAAAACTTGCAGGAGTTTGTTACCTCTTTCCATCATATAGGTTTCAGGAATGAAACTCAGATTATGTAAAGAAAACTCCTAACTGGGTGACAAGTATCTTTACCCAATGAAACATCATATCAGCCACCATGTTTTTTTCTGAATCAGTTTTGTATTCTCTTTTTTCTTATAATTGTAGAAAATAAGTATGTACCTAAGAACTGGTTGATAGTCATGCTTCATGAAGAGATCTGGACCACCAACATAACCTGTCATACATGCAACCTCTTCTGCTATTTTAGTTGCTTTTCCTCTTCAGTGCACATGCAGAAACTAAGTCTGTAGTTATACCAACACAACCTAGTATGAGTGAGTCTGAGCTTCCAGCAGAACAAATGGTGACTAATTAATGAGTAATTTTCCTATATCATTTATTTTAAAGATACCTTTTGTGCATTGGAGCCATCAGGTTAACAGCAATGCCTTGTGAATGGCACTATTGTGATTCTCTAATTTAGCAGAGGAAACCAGGAGTCAGGGGCTCAGAGATTGCTGATTACCTATCACTCTCGCCTCACCGCTCCACAAGGTAGAAATCTCGACTGCTGAGCCATTTCTCCAACCCTCTCTTTTATTTTCTTTGGTATCTTAAATGCTTAGGCATCTAAAACAAAATCTAATTTGTGTATTTCTTTGGAAGTAACTACCCTTTAACCTGGGCAGATAGTAAGGCAGGCTGTCAAAACTCAGTTCAGTAGGTGTCTCCTCCTTCTGTCAGTGTGGGTATGTTTCAGTAGAAACTACGGACAGTTGTGGAATCTTCCTGATTCCATCTCCCCTTCCACTTACTGGCCCGCTGAGCCACTGGTTTCCAGTGTATTGTTTGCATGTCATAGAGATTTGTGAAGGCAGAAAAAATTCTCAACTTCTGCTAACATTCTTGAGTCTGTGACATGTACTTAATTATTCCTAAACCAATTTCTGAAATCATGTCCTAAGGGAGGAGTGACGATTATGTAAACAGGATGCTTTAGAAGTCTGGCTTCTGTAATTGCACTAAGGCTACTCATATAATATTGTACCTTTGCAAAATCCACAACTGCTCAGAATGTAGAGAATGAGTGGCTGTGTGTGCCCAACTCCAGCTACTACAGCTAAAATGCAACCACTATTCCTAAGACTTAGAGAAAATAGGTGATGGAAAGATTGAAGTTCAAAGTGCCTGCCATTGGGCAATGCTCCCCAGACATGACAGGGTAGATTAACCTATGAAGTCTCAACAAAATGGTTGCCCAAACAAGACTACCATAATGACAGTGTTAGTTAATATGGGAAATTCCACATGGTCCCACCACTAGATGAAGATCTACAGGTGATCTGTGATTGCTGAGAAAGGGAGAATCAGTCTCCTACCATCTAATCTTCCACACAGTTGTCCAAGTCCAAGTGGTCAGTACTGGGCACATGTTGAGTGGTTTTGAATAGAAATGACCCCCCCAGAGACTCAGGAAGTGGCACATTAGGAGGTATATATTGGTGGAGAGGGTATGACATTGTTGGAGGAAGTGTGTCTCAGTTCAGTTTCTGTTGCCTACGGATCAGGATGTAGAACTCTCAGCTCCTTCTCCAGTACCATTGCCTGCATGCCTCTATGCCCTGTCATGATGAAACCTCTGAAACTCTAAACCACCTTCAGTTGAATATTTTCCTTTATAAGAGTTGTTGTAGTCATGGTGTCTCATCAAAACAACAGGAACCCTACATAAGCTTAAATGGATTTAGTATGTTGTATAAACATGTACTCATATATATATATATATATATTTGTATGTATGTATGTATGTATGTGCATGTGTGTGTTATACATGTAACAATGCTAATTAAAGAAAAGGTCCTAATTTTGGGAGGGGTGTCAATGGGAGAAACTGGATGGAGGAGGGAGCAAGAAGCAGGAGTGGTGTAGATGCAGTGCTCGAGTATAAAGTCCAAAATGAAGCGAAACCCTACCGGAAAAACCTTCCAATGCAATTACAGATTATTTTTGAAGGTCTTTAAAATGTGAAATGTTGGTGGAGCCGCCACATTGCATGTGCCATAGCTATTGGTTCCCACATAGAATATAGCTATAAGTACTGTGATAGTTACCATGGGATTTTCCCACATCCCCCCTTGAAACAGAGAGTTAAGTGACAGCCCTATCAAAAGAGAGATTTACAGGCTGATTTATATATTTATGTTGAGGGCCATCCCTCAGTGTTTCCAGAAGCTTCTCAACCTCAATCTATGTCACTTAAGAAGAAAATGCTGGGTTTGCAATGGAAGCCTGCTGATGTTCTGGTTAAGTCAGCATCTGCATTATGAAATGGAAAAAAACAGTTTGATCAGATATTTAACATGTTAAGTACTATAACAGTGGTCCTAGAGGAGGAGGCTACAAAAAGAAGTAGAAGAATGAGAGTATAGCTACTGGGTAAGCAGATGTGAAAAAAGACTTAAAAAAAAATAAAACCCACAACAGAGAAGTGGAACTTCCCAGTTTTTTGTTTGTGGAAGTCATAGAACCTTGAGCTATTAAATGTCAGACACCAATCTAACAGCATCAGAAATCAATGCTATCAGTCCATAAAAGGTTTAATTTCTCTCTTATAATCTTTGCCCGAGGACATCACTCACCTTGAGCATCAGCAAAGTCTTTCAGGGTGTAAAAGTTTAATTCTCTATTTACTCATTGTGATATTGTTCCAGGACTGTAGGAGCAGGCCTGACATTTAATGTCATACCTGAAAAAGATGCATGTCCCTCCTTTCCTTAGCCACCTGCTGTATTTCCCCAGCGGAGAGCAGAGCACTCACTGTCAAAGGCTAATGCACCGCAATGACTTAACTGTGCATGCTGGAGAACGCTTTCTCCCGGGATGGCCGACAGCGCAGTCTCCGTGTGACTTTCTGAAGCTGTAATTTCTTCCGCACCAAGGTGAACCACAGAAATGTTTCAGGTGTTCATCTGTTCCCTCCTGAGACAGTCAGCACTGCTCCTGCATAGCTTTAGGGCTGGGAGTGTACCAGTCATTGGCCACAGAATGACAAATTACATCCCTGCCACTATCAGAGCCTGGGCAGTGTTCACCACAGCATCCTCCAGATGGGCCTAATTAAACTATTAGCCAATAAGCAAGGTCTGACGGCTCCATTAGAAACTTTGTGTGCTTAAACAAGCAGCACAGAATGTATCTTCATCACATCGGAGTTCTTCATACATGCTGCCCAGCCCCACACATACAGTTTCCAAAGATGTACCCTGGCAGCACTGGAGGACCTGGCGGCCCTGACGGACATGCCTGGACTCTGACAGCCATTTTCCTTCATTTCACAAATCTATGGAGATACACCTTGAGCCATGTATTATTGTTTGCTCTGAAGGAGGGAAACCGCACTTCTGCAAGCTGATTGCCAGGGTCCTTTCCACTGTGAGCCCTATCCTGTCTGCTGATCTCATCTATAAAATTCATATAGACACTTCTCCTGACTGACTGATGTTTCCAGAATTATCTTATAAATCAGGAATGCTAATCCTTTGTATGCTAAAAGCAGTTATCAAACATACAGGGATTTTAGACAAATCTTTTTGCCATTTATAATAATTATTACCACCGAATGGCAATAATTCACATATAATGGATATTCATTCACATATAAGGGATAAAGACAGCAAGAACAATGTGGAATAGATCCCAAGTTTCTTGATCCCAGGTGCTCACAGATCTAGAGAGGAGCTGGGACTACCAGGACCTGCTCATTTCATGTTCCCTATGTCTTTGATGGTGATGACCCACATAGGAATTCTGATTCCTGGCTATTGAGGCTTGTCATTTAAACCCAACCTGTAGCTTCCCAGCAGGAGCTTGTCTAGGAAAAGACTGTTTTCCCCATCCTTCCCAGCTTTCAGTATTTATGGATCCCATGACATTTTAGAAAATCAGAAGCTGGAAACATGAGTCTTTTAGAGCAAGTAAATTAAGAAAATAATTTTTACATTTTTTTATTCATTTTACATACAAACCACAGTTCCCTCTCCCTTCCTTCCTCCTGCTCCCCTCTTCTTCCCCCAACCCACCCCTCAGAAAGGATAAGGCCTACTTAACCCCATCCACTCCTCAGAAAGTTTAAGACCTCCCATGGGGAGTCAATAAAACCTGGTAGACTAAGTTGAAGCAGGCCCCCCACCACCCAGCCGCATCAAGGCTGAGCAAGGCATCTAACCATAGGGAATGGGTTCTAATAAGCCAGTTCATGCACCATCTAATCAAATTGGTGACTATCCTACCTGTCATAATAAAACCTCCATCCAGTAATTGATGGAAGCAGATGGCAGAGATCCACAGCCAAGCACCAGACCGAACTCTGGGAGTCCAGGCAAAGAGAGGAAGGAAGAATTATATGACCAAGGTGTGTGTGTGTGTGGGGGGGTCAAGATAAAAATCATGATAGTGAAATCCACAGAGATAGCTGACCCAAGCCCGTGAGAAACAATGTTTAAAAAGTGTACACTAACAGGAAACTGGGAGTCAACCTCCCTCAAGACCCAGCAATTCCACTCTTGGGAATATACCCAAGAGATGTCCTAACATACTACAAAAGCATTTGTTCAACTATGTTCATAGCAGCACTATTTGTAATAGCCAGAACCTGGAAACAACCTAGGTGCCCCTCAATAGGAGAATGGTTAAAAAAGGTGTGGAACATATTTACATTAGAGTTTTACTCAGCGGTAAAAAACAATGACATCTTGAATTTTGCATGCAAATGGATGGAAATAGAAAACGCTTTACTGAGTGAGGTAACCCAGACCCAAAAAGAGGAATATGGTATGTACTCACTCATAAGTGGATTCTAGCCATAATTAAAGGTCTTTGAGCCTATGGTTCGTGATCCTAGAGAAGCTAAATAAGAAGGTGAACCTGAAGAAAATTATGTAGTTATCCTCCTGGAGATTGGAAGTAGACAAGAGCGCCAGGCAACCTTGGGTGCATGGGGGGTGGGTAGGTTGTTGGAAGGGGAGAGGGTTAGAGAGAAGGGAGTACGGGAGGAATGGAGAAAGCTGGGGGATTAGGATGGGGGAGGGAGGAAGGATGGATATGGGAGCAGGGAAGTATATATCTCAACTAAGGGAGTCATTTTAGGGTTTACAAGAGACTTGATTCTAGAGGGGATCCCAGGTCCAAGGAGAGATCCCCAGATTATTCTCTGGACAGAGGAGAGGGTGCCTGAACCGGCCTTGACCCATAACCATACTGATGGATATTTTGCATATTACCATAGAACCTTCATCTGGCGATGGATGGAGATAGAGACATAGACCCACATTGGAACACTGGACTTAACTCCCTAGGTCCAAACGAGAAGCAGAAGGAAAGAGAACGTGAGCAAGGAAGGCAAGATCAGAGGGAACCTTCACCCGTTGATGGACCGAGATTGAGACGGAGACCCACACTGGAGCACTGGACTGAGCCCCCAAGGTCTAAATGAGGAGCAGTAGGAGGGAGAACATGAAAGGCACCCCATGCGTTCACCCATTGATACAAGGGGACTGATCTAATGAGAGTTCACCAAGGCCAGTTGAACTGGGACTGAACGAGCACGTGATCCAACCAGATTCTGTGAATGTGGCCGGATTCTCTGAATGTGGCTGGCACGGGGACTTTCTGAGAAGCCATTGACAACGGCTCTGGGACTTGTTTCCTCTGCATATACTGGATTTTTGGGATCCAGTCTGTTTGGATGCTCACCTTCCTGGACCTGGAGGGAAGGGGGAGAAACTTGAACTTCCCACGGGGCAGGAAACCCTGACTGCTCTGGGGGGTGGAGAGGGAGTGGGGGGAGTGGGAGGGTGTTGGGAGAAGGGGTGGAAATGGAAACTTTTATAAATTAATAAACTTTTATAAAAAAAAGTGTACACTAAGAAACAATTGGAGAGTTCCAATGTTCAATACATCAGGAGCCCAAGTGGCTCCTCCTCATACTGCCATAGTGCCTCACCTGTATTCCACAGCACTCTCATCCCGTCTTTCCTTGTCTTATGATAGACTATGCATCAGCTCTTCATGCGCCTGCTCCCACCTCTCTTCTGGGCGGCCTACTGTGGACTGATTGCGCCCTGCTGAGGTCTTACATTTGAAATCCTAGCCCCTAGGTGGTAGCTTCAGGATACAAGATTTGGGAGTGGGCGAAGTCTACACAAACAGGATTAATTGCCCTAAAAGGAGACCTTAATAGTTTTCTACCCATCTTTGTACATCCAAAGACAAGAGATTTACTCATCTGATAGCTAGGGAGAAGTCCTCAGCCCAACCAGTAGTTCCCCAGTCTCCTAGCTGGGAGAAATCATTCTTCTGTTGATGTATACCTTGTCTGTGGGAGTTTCTTAAGGCAGCTGGGGGAGAGTAAGACATCACCTAAGAATGGACAATACTAGCTCCATCCGTTCACAGTCTGGGTCCTGTCCTATGACCAATCCCTGCCTGCTCGCTTATCAGAGCAAAGGCCACATTCTTCACAGACTCCTAGAAGAATTTTGTGACTTTTGTCAAGTTCCTTTCTCACCAAGCCTCAGTTGGCCTTTGCACATGAGCCTCAGGGTTTTTTTTTTTTTTTTTTTTTCCCTTGTGGCTGTCCAAAGTCAAGGATTCTGGCTTGGATACTCTCCTGTGAGAGCGTCTTCTCTGGGGGCATGGAGATGTTTTCCTATTATGTAGTGCTGGCTTAGATTTCACTTTTTTTTAATATCCTCCTTAGCCTTGCCAGGCCTCACAGTTCCTGCTTTACCTGAGCTCCCTCCTCTCTGGGCCATGCTCTGCCCCTCCCTTAGTCCCTTGTGCACTCAGTGTTTTGCAGGAATTGCAGTGCATACCTCCTTACCCTTGTTGTTTTCTGTACTCTGCCTCCTTCCTCTAGAGCATAGCTTCCTCCACATGGGGCTTTCTCTCATTTACTTAGACGTATTCTAGTACGAATTCATCCTGGATGCAGAGTAAGTCCTCTTCAAGCTGGTCTTGAACTTACTACTTATGGTTCTGAACTTCTGATCCCTCTGCCTTTTCCTCCTGAGTGCTAGATTGTAGGTATGCAGTACCATGCCTGGTGTATGTGGTGCCGGGGGTTCACCTAGCCTGCGTGCTAGGCAGGATCTCCACCAGCTAAGCAATATGCTCTGCTCTAAAAGTATCTTTCTATCAGCACTATTTGGTAATGACAGACACATAGCACATTCATGACTGTGCTACCTTTCAAGGAAGGCCTTCTGGAAGGTCAGCCCACTCCTTATTAGGGAGTACTAAACCTGCATCTTCTGCCTCTGTTTTCACCTTCCTCGGTCTAGCCTCTGGTCACACTGGTTCAATTCAAGTATCCATGATGAAACATCAAAGTTCTGTTGAATTCATTGGTAAGACCATGGTAGCTGAAATGCCAGTGTTTTTTTTTTTTCTTCATTATACTTTATTCTGTTTAAAAGACAGCTTTAATTTTTGAGGAAGAATGCAGAGGCCACAGAAAATCTTTACTTCTCAATGCAAGGAATACAGGGAAAGGCAGGAGAGGATCAAGATGCGGGGGCAGTTGGAGTCAGCAGGTTCAGTTTTTCTCATGGGTTTCTTAGCAGGGCTGCTGAATACACTAGCATCACCATCGTGAAAGACAAACATTAGGACAACTCAGAGCTGTTAAAAGAATGCATAGCATGATATTATGGAAGATGGTGACCTCTCTGAAACCCCGTGGTCTAAGCCGACGACGCAGATGTAGAATATGGAAAAGTGTTTGCTGGCAGATCTTCGAATGGGCCTTTCTGGCTTGCATTTTCTCAAGGCTCATTGGGTCCATTAGGAGTAGTCTTAATTAGTAGGCTGAGAACACCTTTGTAATGCATACTTAATTATAACTAATTTACTATTGATTAACCATTTATCGTAACATAACCGCTGTCTTGCCTGCTTCGCCATCACAGTGAAGGGGTACCCACAGCTTCTCTGTTTCCAAACATTCTATTCTTTAGGCCAAAGTTCAGCATTTCAATTGATTCTAGAGAGAAGATGGAAATCCACTTTATAAATGGGGAATTATAAAAGCACAACTGTGGATTGGCTAATGCCTTTTTATTTTAAATCTCCCTAGTGGGCACAAATAACTTTGGCAGGAAACTCAGACTTAGTGTCCCATCTAACTTGTCAGAACTGAGGCCTGGAAGTTCTGACTGGCATTCCTATTCACGGTCACTGTTGTGGATATAAATTAGCTCCTTCTGGTGGGAGCAAAAGAAGGCACTTTTTGTGTTTAAACTGCATTAATTATGCGTATACTACACTGATTATTTTTAATAAAATTTATTCTGAGGGTAAGATGTAAGTTTTGTCAGAGATATGTGCTACTCATATATGCAATGTATTTCTCACTTATCTACTTTTAATTTAAATAATGAAGTGAATCTCTTTAAGAGTATGGCCTGAATGTAACCACAATCATTTCTTGGTAACATGTTTCTGATATTTTAAAACTGACTTCCATGCCTTTTAAAACAACAAGAATATAGCAAGTTAATGTTATTTGAGGTTCAATGTCATCCACGTGGATGTCTGTTACTATCCTGGAAAGAAACTCTGAAATAATTCCTTTTGGGTTAATAGAGTGTTCAGAAAAATATATTCCTATTGGCGGGTTCCAGATAGCCTCACACCCAGGGGTTCATAGCATCATTTTCTGTTCGTTGGTTGTCTTTCACCAGTTTTCTGGCACCCATGTCTAATTCTACTTTCCTTCTTTGCTCAATCTCCTAACTGAAAATAAAGTTTGTGCAAAATGTTTAAGGTGTAATAATTAGTTTGTTCAATTTTCTTCTGGGCTAAGTAAGTAAAAAAGGATAATTACATAAGACTCTGTGGTCTTCTGTGGTAAAGTATATTCCTTTGTAAGTGACACATTGTTTGTTTCATAAGAGGCCATTCTTTTAATAATTGTAGTTCATTGCTGTGACCTAGAAGGTGAAGATATGGCTCTTCAATACATGGGATGTTCATAGAATCTGGCTAAAATTTGAACTAGGGCTGAACTTCATTAGGTCAATGCATCTATTGTTACCACAATAATTATGAAAATCATAATTGTTATTTTTTAAAAATGGACTTATAATTTGTAGCAGATCCCTTTAAATTATTCTTCTCAGGCATTAGCTATTCTGTCGCCCAGAGAGGTAGTGGAGTTTTTTCCACAACGTGAAGTAGAAGCATGAGGATAGACCAGAGAAAAACAGAATTGACTTTTAAAAATAAAGATGTTTTAGCATTTTTTAAAAATTTATAAATTATTTCCCTAAAGTGCTGTTATTTATCAGATTTTATAATAATAAAGATGCTTTTGAAGCTTGAAATTTCTGACTAATTCAGTGAACTTGGATTTTACAATATCATATTCTTTTACAACATACACCAGAGAAAGCGCAAGACTTTTGAAAACATCAAAGGAAGTTTTCAGATTCAGATGTCCAGGTGGCAACTTTCTTCATATCAAGATTTTAAAAGATAGAAAAAAATGAATTCAGCAAAAATTTATTAATTAACGCTCAGAGGACATTCCAACTTCAATTAGTTGTTCTGGGGAGAACTGTAAATTTTGACTAATGGTCTCTCATGGCATACAGACAATGAGACTCCTCCTTGGGAAAGAAGGTGGTGAAGGACTGGTAGAATTCTTTTGTCTTTAAAATGTTTTCCTTTTATTAAGCCTGACAGAAATAATGGTTCATCTTCCTCATATTGGACATTTTCAGTAATTTCTTTTTTATTCTCTCGGCCTTGCACAGACTGTTGAGAAAATGAGCCCCACCGTCCATTTCACTTTGGAAATTACAAACTGCTGAGCCTCTTCCCTTTTACACACTATCCAGAGTGTTCAATAGAATGTGGCAAAGGAGCCGCCCTATAAACTAAGTACACCATTTTAGAACTTCAGGAGCTGAGAGCCAACATAAAACCTGCTTTTGGTAGGAAAACAACGATGGGGTGATAGGAAAGCTGGGAAGCTTCCTGGGAAGCCAGCAATGCAACCTTCATCTCTGTCTGTTTCTTCTGTTTCTTCTTATTCCGTCGGATTTAACACAGGAAATAACAGCACTGAAGTGCATAGCTAAGGAGCAAGAGAGTCCCGAGGAACCTTGTGGGGAGTCCTTGGAAAGCAATTCCCTCAAAGCTGAAGCATTCCATCCTGGAGGGATCTCCTGAAGACAATTCCCAGGTCGCAAGGAAATTTTCATGAGTTGCAAACCCCATCCCTCCCCACTCAAGGGTATCTAAGCAGTAAGGCCTGCTTCTGAGAAGACATTCTATTTCTGACCTGTTGAGCTGTCTCCAACTTATGCCAGATATTTCTTGACATGGTTGGGTTTGAGTCATCCTTAATCCTGTAAGTAGCTCCTCCTGTAAGCTCATTGGTTCTCATTGTTGGACATTGGTAGAATTGTTACTTTGTTTTCACTAGTTCCCAATCTCGGGGCAAAACGACATTTGTTTATGACTCTCTACAAAAAGTCACACAACAGGTAAGTGAATCTTTTCGAAAGAATCCTTTGGCCACAAGTTCTAAGAAACTACTTTGCTCCTGTTTGAATACTTGGTTATGAACACAGTCACAGATGTGCCTGAGGTTGGTACAACTTTGACATACGCATCTCAAATGCAGCGAGTGAAAATGGCTTTTGTGTTATGTGCTTTGAGCTATTCCCTTTGTGTGGGATTCTATTGTTTCAGAGCTGCCTGTCAGTATTATTATCCCGTGAAATCTCAACAGAAGTTCTGCTTCTCTGTCAAAAGTGCCAGTCTGTGATTCTAGCCAAGTGGGGAGAAAGGTCCTTTAGAGACCGAGTTGTTTTTGTCAAAACCAGACACTGTGCTTCTGTTCAAGTGAATTCACTCAAGTTGTGGTTAACACACACACTACAGAGAGTATGACATGTCAAATTAACAGCTTTGCAAATCTCCTGTTAATTGTCAGCCTAATTAAAAAATTGCTAATTATAATGTTTATAACTTCAAATAACTGTTCAGCTATAAAGTATGGCCTGTCAGGTGTAAACAGGGGACTGGAGGGAAAAAAAATCAATCGACATCTGTTAATTTATCAGCGGCAGTACACCAAATTGAAAAATGGATTGCCTATTGCACTGTAAATCTGCATTACGATAAAAAGACCAATTCATTCAACACCTGCTTAATAAATGGTAATGGCCATCGTTACTGGCTTGCCCTAGGGTCTCTGCTTATCTAATTCCCATCCTGTTTCAGAGCAGAAGCAAACACAGACCAGTCACACAGACAGCATACAAGACCCTGCGTAATTGTGCTAAAGAGAACCATTTAACAGCTCACACTACCAAGAAATAAAATAAAATAAAGTAAAAAGGAAATACAATTTCTAGAATGAAATATGCACACAAATTAGGCAGTAAAAGTGTGAAATTGCTCCTCCCTGATAGGATCCTATCCCAAAGACCCACTACTTGGTCACCTTAGTCTGAATTCTCAAAACCTGCCAGATACTGTCAGATTAGAAAGTAGTACAAACATCAGATGCTAAAACCTATATAATTCTAGTCCGGTTTTGTGTCATTCACCATACAGAAAATCTACAATTACAAGATGCCCTTGGCAGATGCTTTGCCAATGCACTAGATTGTATCAAATAGGGTCATTTTCCAATCTAGCCAAGCTTATCCCTTTTGTGTCTTGTGAGCTGCTGGGAGTAGGAGCCTCCTACTTAATCCCTCTTTCCCTAGCAACCCGTTAGGACCTGTAGGGAGAAGAGGATGCTGTACATTATCCGCAAGCTCCAGCTCCTGCTTCTCTTGAGAACAGACACAAAACATTGACTGGAGGAGCAGTCACAGTAAGTTATTATATAGTTGTTAACAAGCACTGTTGTTGCCTGGTTTTAGCTTTTATTCATTAAAAATTCTCTGATATTTTTATTTCATGTGAGAATTACATTAAGACAGTTACATAGGTCTTATTCCTGGGAAGTTTTCAGGCTAATGAGAATAACACACCAAACTAAATTTAAAGGGAATGTTGCCATTTCTGATGACAGTTTTAAGTCCTTGTGGGAACTCTTGTCAGGGGTCAGTAGAACCGTGGGTTTTCCTTTATCACACCTCAGGCTGACCATCTGAATATTCCAGGAGCAGGATGACTAATTCCATGATAACTTTCCCCCTGTGCTTCTCAGCTCCGTCACCGAAACCTAATTTATCAGGTGATCAGGAGTGTAAAATGACTAGTGAGCTGGTAACAAGCTCAGTGTGAATGCTTTGTCTGCCTCAACCTGTTGCTCTTCTTTCCCTGCTCTCTGGCTTTTCCATCCATCCAGGGCGTATTTAATCCCATTCCATTTCCCTGTTGGAGTCATCTTATCTGAGTTATCATCTGACACAGGTTTCTTCTTCTGCACACCTACAGGTAGTATGGCTTTCCATGTTTTCGAGGTGACAGACAGCTCTGTCCGATGGATTATCTTTCATTCCCATCCTCAAATCTACTTGTCTTATCTCTTTACAGGAGAGAAAGAACAAGGATGGCTGAGTGTTGCCAGGTTCTTTATTCTTATTGTCTTTATTTAATTGAACGCTTTTGTTTATGTTCTCATCAATCTGAAGAGGCAATAGGAGAGAACTGCAAGCAACTAAGGAATTCTGAGAGTAGAATAAATAGTCTTCTCCTGGGAAGAGTAAACCAAATGCTTAGCAAATACCAAATTTTCAGCCCAGGAAACATACATACAAGTAACATTAGATGGGCTAATCGGATAGACTGATTCATTAATAGATATGCATGAATGAGAGCAAGGGAGTATATAAGACAGGTTGGAGGGAAGAAGAGGGGATATTACATATATATGTATATATGTATACACACACACACACGTGTGTGTGTGTGTGTGTGTGTGTGTGTGTGTGTGTGTATTTGGAAGTTGTAGTAAAGAGTGATTCCAGCAAAAACAGGGAGTACAGCAAAGTTAAGAAAAACCCAACAGGGAGAGGCTGGGAGGTGATAGGCTAAGGAGTAGGCACAAAATTAAGCTCTAAAGAACTCACAGTCTATTATCAAAGAATAAATAAGTCCAGTTACAACATGCTTGCAGTCAGTTTTCAAAAATGCTGTCAGATAATCATTCTATTCTCATTGGTACTTAAGTCACCACATTCACAAATGTCCCTATATCTCACAGGCAAAATGAGACAGAAAAAAAGACAAGAACTTGTTGCTCATATTTTAAGACAGTTGTTCTCGACCAGCGGGTCGTGACCCATTTGGGGCAGAATGACTCTCTCCCAGGGTAACGCATCAGCTATCCTATATATAAGATAATTACATTATGATTCTTAACAGTAACAAAATTACAGCTATGAAGCAACAACAAAATAATTTTATGGTTGGCAGTTATCACCACGTGAGGAACCAATTAAAGGGCTGAAATTAAGAAGGTGCTAACCATTGCTCTAAGAACTGTCCTCTGCTCCCATCAAAGCACACTGCCTTTAGAGAGGTAAACAGATGGAGAGAAATCTATCAGGCCAAAGGAAAGGAAAGAGCTTGTAGTAAAGCCAAACTAGATGCATTAACAAATAAAGCCCAAGTTGCAGTGATTTGTCCCAGCACATGAGTAGTAAGTGGAATAGTCTGTTTTTGACACCCATGTCTCATTTGATACCCATGGAGTTGAGTACGTTGCTTGATTGAAGGGTTTTGTAAATATATTTGGTTTCTCCTGAAATAGGGAGATGCCCTTGATAATAAAGGATAATCTAATCACCCTCAACAACATGGAATTTTGTCTCTTTAAAATCAGAGGCATTGTAAGCTTTGTCCAATCCACTGTAGTTAAGGCAGTCATGGGGAAGTAATACAGATTCACTCAGACAACCCTAGGCTAACAAAAAAGGAAATGAGGCTTCAGTCTTATAGTCTCAAGGACATGAAGTTAACCATCATCTTGACTGGCTTTGGAAGTAGGGCTCATGTTATCTATGCTGTGTTTATACACTGCTCAGACATTTATATACACAAAGATTATAAACATCAGCAAAACGCCAGAATATAGTCTAGGAGAACTGCTCATTAATCAGACAGTGTAAACCATGATGTGCTGAGAGTAGCTATCTCTATACAGACATGCGCTGAAGCATAGTTGAACCTAAATCAATTCGGCATGCATGCAACTCCTTCTAAATGCCACTATTATCACTTGACAAATGAATTTGCTTAACAAATTTTTGTGGCAAATAATATAGTACTTTAATCTTACGTGCATTGCATTTGTGCATGTTTGTGTGTAGCACATGTGTGGGGGTCAGAAGACAATCTTAGATCTTGTTCTTCACCTTCAGAATGTTTGAGACAGGATCCCCCTTTTGTTTCCCACCATTATATGCGCCAGGTTAGGTGGCCTGTGGGTTTTCAGGGATTCTCTTGCTTCTGCATCCTTCTTTCCATAGGAGCACTGGAATTCTGGACTTAGATGTCCATGCCTTGTTTTTCATGAGTCTTAGGGGTTCAAACTCAGGGCCTCATGATTGCTCAGTGAGAGCTTTAACTACTGAGCAACCCCCTGCAGCCCGACTAAAGTAATCAATTGTAAATGAAAAGTTAAAAGCAGCATTAGGTTAACAGAAATTTTAAGCAGAAAGTGCAGCCACACTTGAACTCTCTTCTTGCACACACATTTTTCCTGCTTATTAACAGCTTATACCAGTGTGGTACATCCCATAGATGAGGAAGCCATACAGAAACATTGTGTTTAACCTAACTTGTTCTTCTTTCACTCAGTTGGTCATAATGGTTGTGTGGTGTTAAAAATGTGTAACAGCTGTCATGGTATTTTAAAAAATATTTTACCATCCTAAAACATCCTCTGTTTTGTCCATCCAATCTTAGCCTCCAAAGTCCCTGTGAATGCTTTATCTTTTTTATTTACTACTTCAATTGCCTTGGCAACGTCAGATGTCATACAGTCAAAACTATACATAGAATGTCCACGCTGCCTCCTTTTATTGTGTTATTAAGTTTCCTTCAGTTTTACAGGTTGAGAATTCATTTCTTCTTTAGTTATAAATAATATCCCATTGAGTGGATAGGCTATAGTTTTTTTCACTTAGCTATGAAAAGCATCTTAATTATTTTCAAGTGTGGCAAGTCTGAATAAAGTTGGCATAACCATTTATGTGTAAGTTTTTGTATGGATGTGAAACTTTTAACTCATTTGTGTTAAGACGGAGCAGTGTGGTTGGTAGACAACATGGTGAAGGTACATTTAATTTTAAAGGAAACTATAAAGTTGTCTGCCAAGTGACAGCACCATTTCACATTCGCACCATCAGTGAATGAAACTCCCTGTTGCTCCGTTCAGAAGCCGGACAGACCTAATGACCCATCTGACACTGTGATCAGGGCTTCCTTTGGGGGAAGTGGCCCATAGTCCAGGGAATTAGATTTACTAATATCATTTCAATGAGTTACTAAAAGAAGTTACCTCTCCTTCTGTATATGCTATGTGCTTGGGGAAGGGGAGATTCATACTCTTCACCTCATTTAATCATCTGGAAGCCTTGCTAGGTAGCTACTATTATCTCTCGCCTGGTGATAAGAAACTGAATGCAGGAAACGTTATATAACTTCCCAAAGTTCTCAGTCAGCAAATAGAAGAAGTGGAAACTCAAATTAAGCTGACTCAGAAGGTTGTGTTCTTCCTAACCCCTATCTCTTTTGATCACACTATGACATTAAGTATTTTCTGAAATGCTTTCTCAAGCACCATCAAGGGTCATTCTATGCCTAGCTGAGTGTGCTGGCTGGTTTTCTTAGAATAAACTGGGTGAAGAAACCCAGAAAGGGGAATCACACCTGGGAATTCACAAAACTAACAGAAAATAACCATGGGGCTTCCAGGCTACCACAGGCATCTTTGACCAGGAGCAATATAGAAAGTTCATGTACATTTATCACTAAAGTCACTAGAGTTATAACTTCTCTTAAGAGTTCCTCCTTTCCCATAGGATGTGCTAGCACTATAATTAAGAAACAAGAAGGAACAAAAAACCTTTGGTCATTGCTAACTTCTGACTTCAACATCTTTAATTTTGCTTATTTCCCCTGGCTCCTTTGCTTATTGCCCTAGATCTCTCCTTAATATTTAAAGCTTTGCATAAGAGATAATTTAAAACCTGCATGACAATTTCTAGTTAATTCAAAACACATGTCAGGCAGGGATTGTCTGCGGTCTTGTGTTTGGTCACTAAGAGGGGTTTACGGGCAGAGGTCAAGTCAGATGTATGGTGAATGCTTTCAGCTTGGGGTATAAAGCACCTTTGCACCCACTCCTAGCACACCATAGCTGAGCAAATCTAAAAGATCATCTGGCAAAATACTTGCTGCCTCCCATACACCACCTGCGGCTCAAGAGAGCTGATCCTTTGGCCCAGTGCCGCACCTAGATGGTGGATGGGTTAATGGCAGCACCTGGCAGCTTGGTTCCAATCCAGGATTCTTTCAACTCTACCCCATGCCAAGAAGTGATCATTGACAACAAGGGAAAAATATCAGCAGCTAGCAAACAGTACTGAGAAATTAACTCTTCTACATTCAGAATCAGAAATAGAAATTAGGGAGCATATACAACTGGTGTAGGGTTTGAGGGACTGAGGGATGGATGGGGTTTCTCTGGGGAGGTTCTTGGAAAACATTCTAACTTTGCAGGTTCCAAGCATCAGGTGTAGAAGACATACTTACCGAACAGCAGAATAACATCAAGGGATACCAGGGGATTTGGGCAGAGCAGAACAGAGAAAGAAGAGAGGAAACATGAGAAGGACCAATGTGGCTGAAGGAAAGCAGAGAACCACAGAACTTTCGCCCCTAACTGTCCGTGCATCCTGCTATCTATATGGAACCTTCTCGCTCACCTGTTCTTTAGACACAGCTCAATCTCAAGTTCGTATTTGTAGAAATAGACTTTCTTGGCTCTGCTTTCTATACTCTGTTCTTGAGTGATTCTTGTGACTGTACAGATCTGCACTGAGCGACAGGTCCCGTTTGCATTCCACCAATCACATTTCTCTTGCAAAGACGATTATTTTTTTTTCCATTATGAAAAACAACATGCACACCATTTCCTGCACAGCCTCTTGGAGTCTTTCCTATCACAAACATCTAGCAATCTTCTGTAACAGAATGTGTGCTCGGAATTATGAGGGCAATTTCCAATGGGCTGCGGTCTCCTCAAACGCATATCCCCGTACTGTTCTATTGCTTTTTCTTATTTCAGAAGAGTGTCTAAGCGCTGGAAATGCATGAATCTATAAAGATGTAATCTATTGATAAACTTTAAAAATTTCTGACTAGTCACGAGCCCTAGTGTAGGACAAAGGCAAGTATGGGTGCTGGTAAGGATGAAAGAAGGGGAATGCTTTTACACTGTTGGGTGGGGGTGAAGATAGGTATAGTCATTGTGAAAGGCAATTATTGACTAATTAATTAATAAGTGAGGCTATTGTATATCTTGCTTTCCCAATTGTGGGTTCATAAAGGGAACGAAATCAATATATAATTGAGATAGATGTACTCCAGGACGTCCTGCAGTGTTGCTCACAACAGCTAAGATACAGGTCAACCATACTATCTATTCATTGAGAAGTCGATAGGGAAAAAATGGTATATTTATATAATGTGGCATCATTTAACTATAAAAAGAGTAAAATATCCTTTTGTTTGTTTTGTTGTTGTTGCTTTCAGCATCGTGTTTGGGGCTGAAGGACATTCTATTAACTAAAATAAGCCAGATAAAGAAAGACAAATGTTACATTTTGTGCTAACATGTACAGGACAAAAATGCACATTTCAAAAAGATTTTGAGAAGACTGAAGGGCATTAGAAGCTTAGAAGATGAGAGAAACTGGGTGTCAAGAAGTTAGGCAGTAAACACCACGTATAGTTACGCTGAGTGGATTAATTCTAGCATTCTAGAGTGTAACAGATAACTACACAACAATTGTTCAAGTGCTGTAGAAGAAAGGAGCTTTAATTCTCCCAATATGAAAAAGGATAAATATTTAAGTAGATAGGGATGATAACCACTCTGATTTGATATTTATACAATATATTCATGAATCAAATTACCTCAGTATGTTTCTAAAACATGTACAATTATTAGTGTCAATTAAGAATGAAAAAGAAAAGAAACTTGCAACTTCAATAAGGCCAGTATTTAAAGCAGAAAGATTTGACAAACAGTTGGGATTTTGGGGCACTCTGTGTTCATCAAATGAAACTGTCTGAGGGCTTTATATCCTGGTTGCTAAAGTATTGAGTAGGACTTCTGGTAAAGACCTTTGTTCACACTTTCAGAATGTGTAGAGACTCTGAAATGCCCCCCCAACAAAATCTACTACAAACTTAGAGCTATTTTCAGGTATTATTATGAAATTAACATTGGTATTTTTAAAATTCTTTTGTTTGTTTATCTTATTGTTTTGTTTTATTTTGAGACAGCGTTTCTCTGTGTAGCCCTGGCAGTCTTGGAACTCACTCTGTAGACCAGACTGGCCTCAAACTCAAGAGATCAGCCTGCCTTTGCCTCCTAAGTCTGGGATTAAAGGCATTTGATACCACCCGACAATTATCAGTATACTTAAAAATACTCTTTGCATTTATGAATATATTTAGGTAAGAAATTATTTGCATAGATTGTCTCAAATAGATTTAAATTTGAAATCATAGATTTAATGTTTTTGTCTTGGAATGCTCAGAATAACAACCCAAACTTATAGTAAATGTCACATGATGATTTAGCAGCTACTGCAGGCTTGTACCTAAGGTCTCTCTGACTTTTTTCTTTAGTTATCAAGCCTAAAGCACATGTTTTATGAGGGTTAGAAAACATGCAAATATTGTATTTAGGTATGTTTAAAAACTTTACAGGCACTAGGATTTGGTGTGTATAAGTTGAATTCACACATCATGTAAGTAAAACTACATCAAATTAAAGATGGGGCTCGTTTAAATTACTTTGCTAATAAAAACATCTTCATTTTGTGTGTGAAGCAGAGATAGCTCCAGGAGAATAAACCATGCATTCGTAAACTGCAAATGAAGAAAAAAAATCAAACAATTTTTTGATCTTCAGTGAGCCCAAGCAATCCTTGTTTTTACAGCTGAATATTCAGAGGGATGTTTACTGTAATTGGAGAACACTTGGCAGTTTGAGTAGCCCACACTTAGCAGACTTCAAAAAAGGTTCTAAATTATTTATTGCAAACCCATAGATAAACAAGATAAGTGCTGTTCAATTGTCCTTTAAGGGCCCAAATTAGAGGCTTTTCTGGGCTATTCCTTGTGATTTCCGAATTTAATGATAAAATTCTGATTTTCATTTGTGTTAATATGCTCTTGAACTTCACAAAAGCCATCCTTCAACTGTAGGGCTCACCACACCATGCAACCATGCATTCACATTCATACACATCATGCATGCTCTCTCTCTCTCTCTCTCTCTCTCTCTCTCTCTCTCTCTCTCTCTCTCTTTCTCTCTCTCTCTCTCTCTCTACCAGTGTGGCACTATTGGTGATATGTTGAGCTATGACTGAATCAGTTCCCCCTTCTGTCTCCTTCGCCAACAATGAGACCCCCTCTATGGTCCCTCTGCAAAGTGATTGTTGTTGGCCTGCAAAAGCCAGTTTCAGCCACAGTCCTGCTGAGACTTCCTCCTTACCTGGAGGTCTGAATACCCACCAGCTCCTCTGAGAAATTTCCATCTACTACATTAATTCACCCTTTAATGTATTAGTTGGGCTTGGTCACTTGTGTTACAGTCATGTGAATATAGCGCTTCTTACCCATTTGATCAACTCCTATGATTATTAATTTTTTATATTTGAGGTAACATATTAGAATTCAGCTGCATGATGACTTTGCTTTTCCATATGTGATGTATTCAGGGCATCTGAAGAAACAGCTCAAAAGTTAGACACTGAGAGCAATGTTGCTCATTCAGTGGCAAGTACCTCGCATGCAGGTTCAGATATAATATTCTATCAGATAGAATATAATATGTTCGTGTTTTAAATGAACATCTAAACATCTATATTCTTTGTTTCCAAGCTTTTGATATTTTTAGTCAGCTAATTAGAATCAGGGGCTCATAGGCTT
This sequence comes from Myodes glareolus, assembly GCF_982192425.1. Lineage (NCBI taxonomy): Eukaryota > Metazoa > Chordata > Mammalia > Rodentia > Cricetidae > Myodes > Myodes glareolus. The sequence goes on along the minus strand of NC_142039.1, from coordinate 28,018,825 downwards.
CCTGACACTGAAGAAATGTGACTGAAAGCAGAGAAGATACAGGATTTCAAATACAAGTAGCCACCTGGAGTGTGGTGGGGGTAGTTCCCAGGGCCCACAAATGTGAGTCTGCTCCACACTGACTAAAGGTCAGAGAGTTTGAGCTTATTCTTGCTCTCTCAAAGTTGTTGACAACAGGTGTGGTTACAAATAAGTGATCCTGACCTAGGGTGTGGTTAATGAGTATTTTGAGTATACAGGTAAATCTGCTCCACCTGTCTAAAGGTCAGAGAATTCAAATCTATTCCTGCTCCTTCAAGCAGATTGGCAGGACGTTCCAGGGAGTGGCTGTCTGTAGAATAGTTGGTCTATTCCTTATATCATGTAAATGAAGTCTGTTGCTTCCCCCTCTCCTGTTTTGGAGTGAAGTATATAAGCATGTGGAAAATAAACACAGACATTTTCTTCCGACGCTGTTCTGTGTTTCTTTTATTTTTCTCATATCTCTGTTCTTTGTGCTTAATAATTTTAATCTTCACACTCCTACCCTGGAATTTGTGAATTCTGTCAAGGCTGGCCCCTGACAGATGTTGCCCCAAAGTGTGGCCTATGACAGGTAACTTGAGGAGAAGTCCAAGAGGTCACATGTGGACTATCTGTGGTATATTATTGTAGTGGCATTTCATTTGTATTTTAATAAATAAATCTGGCCTGAAGATCAGGGAGTAAAACAGTCCCACTGGTCAGCTTTACAGACCAGGCAGTGGTAACACACACCTTTAATCCCAGTAGCCACACTAGTTGCCACAGAAACTAGGCGCTTCATGCTTTTAATCCCAGCAGTGCACACCTTTAATCCCAGGCCTAAAAAGGATTATAAAAACAGGAGACAGCTCTCAGACACAGTCTCATTCTGAGATTCTTGGAGGCAGGATCACCATTTTAGACTGAGGTAAACATAAGAGCCAGGAGCTGGCTGCTTCGCTTTTCGGGTCATCAGATTGAACTCCCATTTTCTGTATTTGAATTTTTATTAATTTATTTCATATTATTACGGCTGATTTCCACAATGACAAGCCTGGCTTCCAAGTAAAGGGTGGTTTGTTCCATATATGTCTAAAATGTAGGTAAAACGAGCATTTTAATCTCTTAGAACATTGGAGCATTTAAAAACCTCATTCCCTACACAGTCTCCCTCCAGTACACCTTCTAATTAATAATTAATTTCCTAATGAACATCTGATCACTGGAGATAGCAAACGTTTTACCAGCTAGGCAGGGATGTTATTGGTACTGTTGGCAAATTTTGTGGATTCTTGTGTTCTGTGTCTCTTTTTATCTGGCAGACACTGACTACTATCCAGCATCTGGCCTGGTTTATCCACTGAAGGCTTCTTGGTGCCTGGGAACAGGTGAGTGTGTGGCCCTTTATAAGGTCCAGCTACCTTCCCTGTACCTTCAGGGCACTGAGGCTCAGCAAGGCTGAGATTTAATAAAAAGGTCATGGACTCTACACATAGATGTAGGGCCAGAATTCAGGTTTCCTGGATTGCCTATTCTGTTCTTGCTTCTTGTCAGCGCCCTGTGTGTGATTCTATATAGAGTGATTACAAGCCGGTGATTAGGATGTCTGTGCAGGCACCATGACAAGAAACGATTTCAGACAATGGGAGGCTCAGACGCCTGGAAGGGGTGGAGGAGGCAGGAAGTCGGTGTCACCGATAAATGGGAATTGCATTTATTACACGTCTGTTGAGTGAGTCAGCTACACACCTCCAACCTTTTTCTTATTTTGATTTTTAAATGGAATTTCAAATTCTTTATATGGGAAGAAAAAGAAAGGTCAACTGCAGGTAATTTCATCTTCCCTGTCATACATCCACTTTTCAAACATAATTTTCTGGGTTCGCTGTCTGTTCTCATAGCCTCTCCTTTTCCTTCTCTGCCAAGTGACAGCCCGTTTCTGGGGCAATGAGGATTCCAGAAAGGCGTAGTTGTCTGACAGTGCCAATGCTATCTGCTCACCCATGTGCAGAGACTTCTAGGAGTCTGGGCTCTGCTTCTTTGCCTTCATAGAACTATATCTTTTAAATCCCACCCAGGGGTTCATCACCACAATTTGTGAGGGAGAAGACACATACATATTTTGGGGTTTTCTTTGTTTATGAACCTGACAATATTTGTCAGTTCTAGGTCAAATGATGCTCAACTTGGCAATATATAAAATGAGCCATGGGTTGTACCTACTTTCATCCTTTCAACGACACACATTTGTGAGCTAACACATACGCTCAGGAATAGAACTCGCAATACTGAATCTGTGAAAAAACAGACCAGCACCATTTGAGCAGCGTCAAACAAGTCTTCCTTCAGATTATACCTGACATATGTCACAACCCTTGGCAAATGCTATCAAATCAGGAAGTTATATGTTTCACTGAAATAAAAGTCTAATTTTAAAAATTGTACTGTCCCATTGTATCCAGTCTCCTGCCCTCAAGAGTTGTTTCATAGCTTCAACTTTTGTCAAGCTGAGGTGTTTGTAGCTATTCTGCCACAAATATGTTCTGTAACATCAAGATGCCAGAAACTACCTAGATATTCTGCCATGCTCAGATTGTTGCCTAGTCCAATTGTCATCAGAGGGCTTCACCCAGCAACAGATGGAAACAGATGCAGAGGCTCGCAGCTAAGCATTAGGCAGACCTAGGAAAATCCTGTGGAATAGGAGGAGGGAGGAATATAGGAGTCAGAGGAGCCAAGAATACCACAAGAAAACCCACAGAATCAACTAACCTGGGTTTATAGGGGCTCACAAAGACTGAACAGACAACCAGAGAACTTGCATGTGATGAATCTATGCCCTCTGCACATAGTTTACCATTGTGTAGCTTGATTTTCTTGTGGGACTCCTAACAGAGAGTGCAGGGGATGTCTCTGACTCTGGTCTCTGCTTTTAGAGCCCCTTTCCTACTGGTTTGCTTCACCCAGCCTTAATAGAAGAGGAGGTGTCTAGTCTTACTGCGACTTGATGTACCGTAGCTGCCTGATATACATGGGAGACCTGCATTTTTCTGAAGAGAATGGAGAAGGAGTGGATGGGGGGGGGCGGGAGAGGGGAGGTTGGGGGAGTGATTGATAGAAGAGGGGGGAGAAAGGGGAAACTGTGATCAGGTTGAAGAAATTTTAATTAATTAATTAATTAATTTTTTTAAAGGAAAAAATGTTCAGAGTATGAGGATACACAGCTGCTAATCCAACTTGTCTTTCTCCTTTTTACTGGAAGGAACTAGGTTACTATTTCCCCCAAATAGAAAATTCCCTCCTAGAGGAAGAAAGGAGGATCATAGCTCAGGAATCTCAGAAAGTCTGAAGGTTCACAAGGCCCCTTCTTAAATTTATGTGAGCAGTAAGCAGTTGCTGAGGAGAGGAGGTCCTGTAGTTGCCTGTGAGTTGGGTATGGAGTCCCCTATAAAGTTGGGGAGGGCCTTTGCATGTTTCAACAGTCATTGAGGCAGCCTTAGTTCTAAACCTCACTGATTTATCGTTGGCTTCCTTGGGTGGAGCCATTTCTTTGTTCTGTTCTTGCTGCCTTATCTGGAGTGAACAGACATTTTTTCATGTTTCCTTACATCTCACAGCTAGTGTGGGGATCTGCATTAAAATCCTTGTTCATCAGCGTGTTTATTCTTTTTTTCATGTGGTCTTGCTACCATACAATTCCTCAATGCCAAGATTCAGAGCAACCCATGAAAGACAGCATGGAGTTGGCAGAAGATCGTTAGTCCCACACTTGTTGTCTCTTGTTAGTATCCTCATGTCAGTTGATTACATGCGTTTGCTGTCATTGCCCTTGACTCTGTAGAACTCCTCGGTTAGCATTGTGATGGATTTGATGCCACTATGACTTAAAAAATGTTGATTATATCACTTTTGAGTTTGTTTGACATTAAAAGCCAGGAGAAAACAGTAAGTACAGCCTCACATGAAACGGTGTCACTCTTGATTTGATAAACTACACACAAATCGTTAGTCCCAAACCTCAAGTTATTCGTACCAGGCCCTTTGCTCATGCTGTGGCTAGAAAGGTTAAAGAGTGCATGCTGTTTTTGATTTCTAGCTTCTAGATCAAACTATGATACATTTTCTTGGCAAGACCAGTCCTGAAGGTCATATACTACTCGCTAATCAACCTAGAGTATATAAAAGAGACAAAAAAAAAAATCGCATGGCAGTTTAGTGTCCAAGAAGCAAATCAAGGATCTGAGGAGATTGCTTCATGCCACTCAAGCATGGAGACTTGATTTCAATACACATAATTCATACAACAATGATAGGTATGGTGATTCCTATAGGTATTGCAATTCCAGCACTGCAGAGGCAGAGACAGGTGGGTCCTTGGGACTTTTTGGCCAGTGTGTCTAATGAAAGACCCTATCTCAAAAAACAATGTTGACAATACCTAATGAATGACAGTTGTGACGATCCACTGACCTCTACACACAGTTATATACACACATGTGTAGCCATGTGTTGTGGTATATTTGTTTACACTGTAAAGATATGTTTTTGCCAAGGTGCCTTCTGATTGGTTTAATAAAGAATTGAATTTCCAATAGCTAGGCAAGAGACATAGGTGGTCTTTCTGGGGTTAGAGAAGAAGTTTGACATGAATCTAGGTACACAAGAGATGCCATGGAGATGCAGAACAAGTTGGACATGCAGAGTGAGGGAGAGGTAAAAGCCACATGGAAGAATGTAAATTAATAAAAATATGGGTGAATTTAAGTTATAAGAGCTAGTGGGACAAGCCTAACCTAAAGGCCAAGCTTTCATAATTAATAATGTCTCCATGTCGTTATTTGGGAGCTGACTGGCAGGACTTAGAAAGACTCATTATATCTATGCACACTTACCCACATAGCATAACACACACACAGGCACACACACACACATGCATGCACACTTACCCACATAGCATAACACACACACACACAGACACACACACACACACACACGCATGCACACTTACCCACATAGCATAACACACACACACAGGCACACACACACACACACACATGCACACTTACCCACATGGCACAACACACACACAGGCACACACACACACACACACTCAATCACATACATATAGACACAGTCACTCACACACACACATACTCACACATACACACACACATACACACACTGAAGACAGGGAAATATGAATGATATCCAGACATACAAGTCTCATGGATGTGTTTTTTTGTTAGTACATGATGCCAGAAACAAAGAACCCGAGTCTAGAGATTTGAATTCAGAGATATGCATTTTTAGATACCTATGACCTGATAATCATTGCTTAATCTAAGCCAGTGTACCTATCAGTAATAACAGAGATAATAAAGCCCTTTTCAAAGGACTATTGTCCAGAATCAATGATACCATTTGTGAAAAACACTGAATGGGATGTTTTGCCCTTCTTTGATGATCGTTAAATAGAAGAAAAAACAACCAAACGAATGAGTTCTGACTACAGGGAATGATTGGTCTTAGTAGGGAGAGGAGAATAGCCCCACGTTCCCCAGCTTGAAGAAAGTCAGGTACCTGACTCTGTGCTGAGGAGCAGTTCAAGTACATGGGCTTTAGATTTCCACAGAGAATATATCTCTAACTCCTGTCAGACAAGGAACGCGTATGAAAATTCTTGGGAATTAGTGATTCACCCACTTGGATGAAGATGTGTATTGACAGGTCTATTACCCTGGGGCAAATCTGGTTGGGCATATGACCTATGCTTACAGAATTCTGGGTAGCAGGATCCTTCCCTGAAGGTTCTAATGCAGTTTAAGGCAAATTTCCCTTAGCTTGTACAGGAGAACTGTAATATGAAATGAATTAGGCAAAAACGGTTTGGAAGAGCTCAGGAGCACAGCATTAAGATATTCTGCTGCCAGACACTGACCTTTATTCTCAGCGCTAGGGGGGTAGGGGCAGTGGCAGGTGGATCTTTGTGAGTTCGAGGTCAGTCTGGTATACAGAACGAGTTCCAGGACAGGCTCAAAAGTTACACAGAGAAACCCTATCTTGAAAAAGAAAAACAAAACAAACCAACAAAATCTTTGGCTACTGAGGGCAGGGAGAGTCAATATTCAGATCGTCACAAAAGTCTTGTTTGTGTAGAGTTTGCAGACTCAGGTATTTGTAATATCTATTATCAGAGTCACTGAATCTGTGATCAAAACTTCCGTATGTACACACGCCCTTGGCTCAATAGCCTGTGGTATTTTATGTTTTAAAAATTTGTTCATGAACATTTTATGGCAATATGTTAAAGCATAGAAACCTCTTTAAAAGCAAGATAGATCATTAGTTTTAATACCCACAAGGCCTCAGAATGACATGTGTATGACCACATTAGACACTAAATGAACTGTGGTTTTTCCTCTTCAGCTTTATGATGACCATTTGAGCTTATTCATAGGAGTAATACATGGGGTCTTGCAAACATCCCGGGGATTGTTTAAATACGTCCGTAGACTCTACTGTCATGGGTATTCTGATTGAGTTTTGCCAATTTTTATGTTTTAAATGAGATCATTTGCCAAATCAACAAATGCTCACATGAAAACCAAAAAGAAAAAAAAATGAAATGTAGTCTTTGAAGCTGTGAGAAACTAGTCTCATTAAGCCTAGTTCCTCAGCACACACGAGTAGTAGACCTCCTCATTCCAGGATCCCTCTAACTGCCTGAGAACTTCTCTTATTCATCTGATCTGGTAAACAAGAACCTCTATAGTCACCAGCTAGGAGACAAGCCCTCCACAACCCCAACTGAAAATCACACTCGGACTTGGCTCAAGTGCCTTTCCCTGCTGGTCTACCATTTGCAAGCCTGTTATTTGTTGAGCTCCTTTACATAAACCTGTGATTGTTGTCTTTGGACTACAGCTGCAGAGAGCGAGCTCTGCCCTTGGGCAATGGAATTCTCATTTTGAATTAAAGCATAGAAATAGCTGCAACGAGTTTTACGAGAGCAGCCTTGATACGTCTTCTAAATATTGGAACCCATTGGAATTGGACGGACCTGGGCTCTTGTTAAGTCTTCTAAATATTGGAATCCACTGGAATTGGACAGGCTTGGGCTGGTGTTGGCCCAGTTGAGAAGATGACAAACATTTGCATCAAAACATGTGTGGGGTTGTTAGGACATTAGAGGGAGCTTGAAGCCATGGGAAAATCTTTGGTGAAAGGCAGCTGATATGTTTCCTTTGTAAGCATATAGACATGTAACAGCGAGACCTCCAAGCCATAATCTCTTGCTTAGACTCCTCTGCACCCAACATTTTGATTTAGGTTTAGGTGCACCTAACATATGGATCATAGATTCACATTGTAAAATGATTACTGTCTGCCCAGCATGACCTTCATTTGTCATCTCTTAGAAATTGCAACTAAACTGTATTTGCATAATATGCTCACTGTAATAATAGTGGGGCGGCAGCATCTTTGTGGTCACACCCAGGCAAACCCCAGTCTAGGCTGAGAGCCTCAGCGGATTCCAGAATCTCCTTGTATCCTGCTCCTCTCTGAGGACTGGGCTGTAAACTATGCTTCGTGTACTCTCCCAGAAAATCTTACCTCGCTAAAACGCTTGTTATATCGATCTGCTTTACACCCAGGAAACAACACCATTACGTCTTTTCCCAGTCAGCAGAGGGTTCCGAGCACAGGCTCCCTCTCCCAGCAAATTTTTCCCTGTAAGCCTTTTGGTTTACAGTAGCCTGGAGAGAGCAGGAGAACAAAGTGGATCACTTGGCACACACCATACCAAAGACCGGATGGTTTTGAAAGTTCAGTCCTGTGAGCATAAACTCTGGAACAGAGTCACTGCCTTGAAAAGTGATTTTAGCATCTAACAGAGGGACAACAGTCACACAGCAAGTGTCCAAGTCAAAATCCACATGAAGTGGAAGTGAGCAGCTGACTTTTCTTTTTTTCTTCTTCTGGTGTTTGGCACAGTAGCAGCACAGGCTCATGCATAATAGAACCAAAAGCTATGCAGTTCACAGCTGGGTCACTTGGAACTTGAACCTCTATTTTGTCTTCTAGGTCACCCCCTCTATATTCACTTGTCTTTCCTTTACAGCATCTCACGAACTCAGAGCCTGAGGCTGGGGAGATGGCTTCATCAGTTTAGTGGCTACTATAAACGTGTGAGGATCTGGGTTTGATTGGCATGCCTAAGTCAAATGTTGGTGAACAGTGTGTATTTAGAACTATATAAGCATATGCATATACACATATGTATGTAAAAACAATGAAAAAGAGGCCATGATTTAAATGAGAACCAGAAGTATATGGGAGGATGGGAAAGGAGGAAAGGGAGGGGGCACAATGTAATTATAATCTCAAAAATATAAATAATTGTTTTTTAGAAGTTGGGCATACTGGTGCTAGTTTGTAGTTCCACTGGGGTGGTAGGCACAGAAGGACCCCAGTCCTGTCAACTTAGCTGATCCAGTGATCTCAGACCAATGAGAGATTTCTGTATTAAAAAGCAAGGTGCATGGTGCCTGACGAAGACACTTGGTGTTGTCCTTTTTCCTCTACACACATGTAGACGCACCTGCACACACATGAATGGCCCAATGTCCAAAGAACCAAAAAGGACAATGAGGTCATCTACTTGTCTTGACTCCTTTAAGTGAGGTTACAGTTAGAAAGGTGATTTTTCATGGCTGAGAGATCACTTGCCTCTGGTGGGCCATTTTCACTTGTAGTTAATTCCAAATGGACATTTCTTTGTCTGTGGCCTTTGCACAGGAAGCAAGAGTGGCCCTTTCTCCTTCCGTATCACGTGGCTCCAATGTTTGGAAGCAGTTCTCTTGTTTCTGCACAAAGCCTCCTCTCCTCTTGTCTATCCTTCCTGTCATAGTTCTTTCCAGGGAATGTGTTGCTTCTCAATGTCTCCTCTAGACTCTGGCGCCTAGCATTGGTTCTGCTGGTTGCATGCCCACTAAGCACAAACAAAGCAGGAGACAAGGGTAACTCTCGGGACTCTGAGCTCAAGGAGACAAGCATGACTCTAGGGACTCTGAGCTCATTGCCACATGACATCCAGGCCAATGCCTATGGAAATGGGACATGACTGCATTCTCCAGTTAATTTCTCCTAATCTGCTACCAGTCACGATTTGGTCCAATTCTAACAATAAGAGGCACCTGCCCTGTGCTACATTTTCTGAGCGGTGGCTTTCAACAACAGATATGGGACACGTTCTGTTTCATCTTTCCAAAGATAACTCGGGTCACTGCGAAATGAAATGCAGAAAGGAGAAACCTTCTCATTCATTCTTAGAGGGCAGGTGACTCTACATTCCAGGTCGCCTGGACAGTCCCAGTTTATGCTTATTGTCCTGGAATAATTATTAATAGAGCCGTCTCCCTTTCAAAAGTGCCCTGGTTTGGATGATAAATGATAGGATCATCCTATTTGGAGGAGACTGTGCCGTGTGCCCAGTGGCAGAGGCCTTTGTCTATTTCCCTTGCTCCATCATATCATCAGACACATATCTTCCCAAGCAGAGCTAATTAGAATTTTGCATAAGTGGAATTACTAATGAGAGATTTACCCTTGTGCCATTATTTTGGCTGGAAATCTATCCTGGACAGAATGGTTGATTACAGTCAAGGTGATCAGGTGCCACTTAGTGAAACTCCTGGACCCTTAAAATCTCATTTTGTGTGACCTGGTTAATTGAGGTGTTTTCCTGGCAATGCCTCATTATGGCCAAAGAAGAGAACATTTAAACGACAGTGCTTAGATCACTGTCCACCATAACCATGTTAAATCCCAGATTTTAGATCTGCCAAGTCCACTAATCAAGCATGTAAGTTATAACACAATAATACATCTTGAAAATGAAATAATGTTATGGTTTGAGTTTAAAACTCCCCATGGGAAGCTCACTCGGCAAAGACTTGGTTTACAGACACTAGGATTTGGGAGACCATTGTGCCACAAAGCCTCCAACTTTATTAGTGAATTAATCCATCGGCGAAATCATAGCTGAGTGCTCTATTAAGAAGCAGACTAGATTGGCGGAAGTAGGTCACTAGATGTATACTCTTGAATTGCTTGCCTTGTCTAGGCCTTTTCTCTATTTCTGCTTCCCAACCACTATGATGTAAGGGCATGTTCTTTTCCACTCTGCCCTCTTTGTCTGGATGCTCTGCCTCACGCCAGGCCCACAGTATGGACCAAAGTCACGAAACTACAGGACCGAAATAAATCTTTCTTCCCTTACACTGCAATCTCAGGTACGTTGTCACAGCGATGTAAAGTGAACAGCATCTTGGTTAGACGGTGATGACTAAGTGTCTGCTTTCGGGAGCCATGATGATAGAGTTGGAAATGTTAGGCTAATAGGCCTCCCTGAGTAGAAAGCACGGGAAGTCAGAGAGGCCCACGGTGTAAACACAGTACGCTGCTCTCAGTGCAGGAGCCACCCTGCCTGTCTGCACACATGCCATTCTGACTTGTTTTCAACTGATTTATTTTGCTGCGAGCGACAAGTTTACCTAGTAGCAGCAATAGAATATTTTTTATGACCAAGCCACGGAGACCAGAATACATCCCTCTCAAATTCATTTCCTCAAAGCAGTCGACTCCGAGTCGGAGCACACACACGGCATGGTGCTTAATGTCCCCTTTCCCAACAACTTGGAGAATAAAAGTCCAAAGAAATATTGTCATGGCCATTACTATTTCATTTCTCCTTTTCATAGAAAAGTCCAAAACTTGAAGCAGTAAACTAATGCAGTTCAAAGAAAGAAAGAAAGAAAAAAAAAGCCCTAAACCAGGAATTAGAACACACAGATTCTAGTTCTGGCTCTACAATAAATTATCTGTATGACTTTGGGCAAATTGTTTGGCCTCAGGGTCATAGTTTCCCCACCTGTAAAATGAGGTGATTGAATTGGATAGTCCTGGGCTTTCCAAGGCAGTCACTGCTCTGCAATTCTCCCATGAGCAGAAGCTCTCCAAAGAATACTCTGGCTTCATACCAAAGCTTTTGTTACCCTCGAACTCCTGCCTCTACCTTCATGATAGCATCCAATAACACCGATTTCCTGTGCAAACAAATAAGCCCAAGAGGCTTGGGTGTTTGGTTTGATTTCCTGGAGTGATTCTCCTAGCCACGGAATCCCAAGTGAGAAGGCAGCAAATGAAAGCCATGATTCAAAGGCAAGTGCGTATACCACAGATCAGCCTGACGTGGATGGTAATGAAGGTAAAGACTGGGGCCAGGATGGACCACGTTAGGAACAGCATGTGAGGGTCAAAGGAAATACCACACATTCAGTGTTCTGAACGTGTGTGTGTGTGTGTGTGTGTGTGTGTGTGTGTATGAGTGTATGAGAACATCCATGTGGAGGCTAGAGGATCACTTTGAACTTTGTTCCTTAGGTACTGCATCTCTTTCATTTATCTATCTATCTATCTATCTATCATCTATCCACCCATCTATCTCTATTTATTTATATCTGTGTTTTGAGACTAGGACTTCCTTACTGGCTTGCAGCTCAACAAGTATGCTAGGCTAGCTTGGGGCTCAGGAACCTGCCTCTTTCCACTAGCACTGGGCACTGGTGTTAAATTGCCATCATGTCCAGCTTTTTTTTCTTTAATGTGGGGCTCTGGGGACCACACTCATCTCTTCTTGCTTGAAATCAAGCACTTTATCAATATAGGTATCTCCTTGACCCTGGCATTCTTTTTTTAAAAGAATAAAAAATAACAAATAGTTAGAGATCAAGCTATCCCCTAGCTCCTAGCACATATTAATTATTTACATAAATTTGAAACCACCTTCACACTCTTGATCACTGAGCTTGACTTGTGGAGGCAGAATTTCAGTGAGTCAGTTGCAAACAAAGATGAACTAAAACTCCAGAAAGATGGGGGAAAAACCACCCAGGACTGAGAGAGCACAGGCCATCAAAGATCCCCAGACTCTATCGTACAAAGCCAGCGGCTCCTTGATGTGGCAAAAACTAAAACACAAAATAACCAGGACAGAAAGACTGCAGTTCCATATTTTCCTGAAAGTTCTAGAGATCCACTAGGGTCTAACCTAGAAGAACAGCCATCAGATAATTTTCCAAACGATAATAAATTCAGGAACATAATGGGCACTGTTAGGAGAAAAGTAAACACAGAAAATGCCACCCAAATGTCTGTGTTAAGCTATCCAATAAAATGAGCAATAAAACTGTTAAGTGCCTCCTGAAGAAAATGATTGAAAAAGAACTTCAATATTACATGGTTTCTTCCTTTCTTCTCCAGGCTATCTGTTTTTTTTTTTTAAATCTGAACATGTCACAATGTGTAGGCTTCATTTCTGAATGTCATTATGATCTCCAATGATGGTTATTTTGATCCCCTGTTTCCTGATGTTAAAATTGTGTGCTGAGATAATCGCCATTTTCTACCTGTATGATGAGGAAAAGCATATTTGAGTCATTGGCCAAGTGTATTGAGGAATTGAAAACACTAGGTGAGGCTCTACGAAAATTAAATTGCATATGTTTAAAAAATGAAAAATAATCAAAATGGGCAGGGAAATACTTGAGGCACACTGGTTCCCACTACATTCATAATTAATAAGTTTAACCTATAGGAAGAAAAGTATGTGGTCATAAAAGGCTGTTGAATTGTAATGCGTAAGTTCATCATTACACAGCCCTTCAGTTCATCCTGGGTTAATTTGTAAGGATGCAGAGATGGTTATCACAGTACATCCCTTTCAGTCTTTTTCACAGTTTTCTTATGGTGTGCATATTTCTCCTGGATCATAGATGAGACATTTACTTGCATCTGTCCAGTTAAAATTAGAAGTAACACTAATTTTCCTATCTAGGTAAAGTCTGCTTCCAGAGGTATGTACATTTCCCAGTTTGAGTTATACGTCTCTTTGTTCTAAAGTGAACTTAGTTCTATAAATGTTAAACTTTTAAACTTGGCTTTTATTGACACCAATGTCATCTTTGGAATGTGGTTCAAAAAGAAGGAGTAGGGATAAAAAGAAACAGCCCAAGAGCACACCAATGATCTCTGCTTTTTTTTTTTTTGAAAAGGAAATGAAAAGAACCAGTGTTCATCCCTAGATTCACCCCAAGTGACTCAGAATAACTAGAAATGGAAGTGCCAAGCTCCCTGAATGTGGTCCTTGATGCTGGCTTGCAACACAATGAGCCACGTGGGTCAGAAGTGAGGGCAGAATTGGTTTATTCTTTGAGTAACCTGTGTCTTCAGTTCCAGGACTGAAGAAAAGTTGTTTTAACACTGGTTTCATCAATTTTCTAACACAGAGTCTAGACAACTGACAGCAACAAATACCTATCTGTTAATGTGACACCCCATTCTGCTTTGAAATGCTAGGGAGTGTAGAAATAAGAAAATATTACAGTATAACTACTTCCCTGCCTCTCCAAAATTTGTGGCATAGAAATTATAGCTTCTTTTGGATGACCAGAGAAATACACAGACGGTAAATAATGATGCAAAAATATATTTACACATTTAATAAGATGTTAAATGTGTAATGAACTCACTTAGCAAAGCTTGGCGTTTTGAATGGAGAAGACAGTTATCTGAATCATGCTGCTTTAAAGAGATCACAGGAAGAATGGCTTAAGCTAATATGAAAAACTGTTATTGGCTTATTAGAATTCTAGAGCTTGACATAGAATTTTATACCCTGTGCTCAAATCAGATGTGGATAGCTCTCCTCTAAGAGCGTAATGCATTTTGTGATTCTAAAGAGTATATTTGAGTGAACCAAATACAAGACAAAGCAGTGAGCATTCCCCCAAAGCATGGGACAAAATCGCGTGTCTGTCACTTGAAGATAGTAAGTCCAATCTAATGCCTTTGAAATCCATGACAGAGAAACAGGCTTTTGTCTGAGATGAATTATTTGAGAGGACATTAAAACCTGAAGCCACACTTCTCACCCATGAAATGATGTTTATTTTGTTTGTTGGTTTTTAATTTTTTCTGAAGTTCCACAACTTGTAAGTATGTTTTTAGAACTCTGAGAAGCAGTGACTGCAAAGTATTTGTCATAAAATTTGACAGTGAATTTTACACAGAAAAATTTGTATGTGTATCTGTGCTTGCATGTCTCTTGATACTTATATCATATTCATACATACATGGTATCATATGCACACATACACACACATGAGTGTGTGTAGTGTGTGTGTGTGTGTGTGTGTGTATGGTTTGTGTATCGGTTATTTAAAATAGTAGATTGGTGTTCCCTGATTTTTTTTTAAATTGAAGAATGAATGTATTACAAGCTAGTAAACTACAAGGGACTTTTTTTGATATTTCTGTTTTACACAGTACAAAAAAACAAGACCATAAACATGGAATATCTCAACAGAAAAACAACAAGGGTTCAAGCACTCCTTTGTCTTGACCTTAACCTGAACACTTATATAGACTTTTATATTTTCACAAATGGGAATGGCTTTGTCAATCCAACTTATTAATTACTGCTGTATAACTTGTTGTGCTATATAATATGCCCAAACACTTTTTTGGTTTTAGCTATTATGTGGTACCTTGTAAGGACAGGTTTTGCTTAGAAAAAACTAACTGGTACATAAGGCTTTCAAATTTTAAGAAAGTGGCAGAAATTCTTTATGATTTTGAGTAAGAGGTGCCCCAAGGTCAAGCAAGCACCTGGTTCTAATTCTGCTTCCATTTGTGCATATAGACATGGTATTGGTAAACCAATGGTGATGAATGAAAGACAGAAAACACCAGCCCTTGCAGACAAGAAAACATGGGGTTTAAGTAGCCAAGCCAGGGGTATATTAGCTATCTAGCAGCTGTCTGTGTTTCATGTGAATGTGTGTATTATGCATGTATATACATTTGTATGTGTGCGAGTTCGTGCATGTGTGTGTTTCTATGTATGCACAGAGGCAGATGATGGAGAAGCAAAGACACTAACCATTAAAATAATCACACTACTATCATTGTAATTTAAATTTTTTCAGGGACAAATTTCAGAAAATTCCCATTTCCTTTTCTAACAAATCAAAGAAATTATTCTAAGTAATTGTTTTATTTTCTATTTTGAAATGTGAGATAGTCTTTCTATACTTATATATAGCACAGATTCAACAGAGAGAAAGAAAGCATATTGTGGGGACGGTTTCATGTTTTTTTTTTTTAAACTAGAAACACCAGCAGATATTTAAGAAATAGTCAGTGGTGGGGGGCATACCAGTCCTGAACCACAATTAGTACTACTCTCAGGAATCATCAGAGAAATTTTTCTCTGCAGTGAGTGGTGCCAATAACTGTGCATGAAACATGACTGTAGAAGGCTCAGCCACAAGTGGGCCATTGCATTGCATCCCCTCACCCACACTCTGGTACCATCACAAAAGAAGGAGTTAATGCGTCTAAGAGCCAGTGATCAAGGAGGATCAGAGAAGAGAAAAACAACATCTTCTGGACTACATAAATCTGTGTATGTGTATGACAGTCAACATTCTAGCATGGAGTAGGAAGGTGGTCACAAATCCCCGCCTCTAACCTGGGGGCTAGGATAGCCAATGGTTTCTGGGGGAAGAAGAGTGAGTTTTCTTTAAGAGTGTAGCTCTTGATAGGTCATCTATACCCCAGTACATGACACTATTCCCCAAAATATGTGGAAAACACGAATTGGTGACAATGGATGACTAAAGAAAAGGAAAATAAAGTGGAGGGCATGAAGTTAGCAGGAAGAAGGAGCTCTGGATACATCTGAGAGAAGTTATAGGGAGAGGTTAGGGTAAAGAAGGCAATCAAAATACATTATATGACATTATCAAAGAATTAATAAAAACATTTTTAACATGCCAGCATCTAAAGGATCCTGCTGAGACTGCTGAGAGCTGGAATGAGGTTCTGACAGCAGTCATTATATCAAAGCAAGCATAACAGACATTTGTAGATCTTGGGTGCCTGAGCGGCCTCAGCTACTCCTCTGAAAGGAAAAGGTGTGTGCTTGGCTGATAAGATTTTAGATCCATTGAGAAGCATGAATTTTTTTTTAGTATGACTTGATCTGGGTAGGACATTTCCAAACTTTCTTAAAGTTAATTATCCTAAGAATTACATCTCCTAATCCTATACCTTCTTTTTTCTTGTCTTTAATCTTTAGAAAATTGTGTGTATGCATGGGTGTGTATCTGTGTGTGGTGGTATTTTGCTTGAGTATATGTGTAAAAGCCGGCATTAGAACACCTTTCTCAATCACTCTCCACCTTTTCTTTATTTGAAGTTGGGCTTTTCATTGAATCCAAAGTGAATCCACTTTGCACAAAACAATAAGCCATCGGTGTCCACCTCTCTCCACCTACCTAACACTGGTTATAGTTGTGAACTTTTGTGTCTGGTGTTCAGAATGAGTTCTAATGAGTTGAATCCAAGTCCTCATGCTTGGGCAGGTAGTATTTTATTCCCCGAACCCTCTCCCCAGCCCATCCTTTTTTTTTCTCTTTTAATCAGGTCAGGCTTGAGATGGTACATGCTTCTCAGTGAAATAAACCTTGGCATTTGAGAATTGTTAGACATTTTACCTGCCTCTCAAATTTGTCTACAAAAACAAAAAGCAGAAAACGTGAAGTTGGTGATGGAGACTAGTGCTTTACTTCAAAGGCTGGTACCAATAGCTCGGTCACTAAACTGCAGGTGCTGAGGTGATGGCCAACTATTCTATGGCCTATTCCGATAGATAGCTAAGTGAAATGAATGTCCTTGTTATAAACTGGTTGGAATGAATCAACTGAGTTGAACAAAGAGAGGATCATGTGCTGAAAGTTAGTACCAAATAGGTTTAAAGTAATCATACTTTGAAAGCTACAGCTGCTGCAAGCTCTTGTAATCATGAAATTGATGAGCAGTTAATTTGCGTGAAACCAGAGAAAGGTCTAATGGTGTTTAGGTGATAAGAAACAAAAGCCGCAGGGTGCTGATAGAGCCCATCAATCTTTCGGGAATAGCTGAACATTCAGCACATGGGTAAGGAAACACACAAGACTCTGAATGAAGTGGGCTTTGGTGTGCAATTAACTGATGTGATTGTGTACCCCTGTTTCTGTCTATGGGTGCATGTTATTTTGATAATTAGCCTGCTTGCACGTGAAGATCAGAGGCTATGCTTTAAACTGTTTTATGTAGTGGGCACATTAATAATATTTTAATGCTAATGATATACATCCAGAATACTATCATTGAAGTAATACTAATATGAAAAAATGCTTATTGTTGAACATTTCAGAAATGATAATAACCCAAAGAATAACCCCAAATTATGAGCTTAGATGTATGAATGTATCAAGTAATTAATCATGATGAAATCTAAAATGAAAAAATTAATGCATTTGAGACTTATCTCTTGTTTACTTGTCATCTATGCTCCATGTGTCTAAAATCAAAAGTCTGATTTTTCCTCCTCCTCCTCCAATAAATAACTAACGTGTGGATTTCACACAGCTTCTTTCTTAATTGTTTGAAAGAAGAGTTTCTTAGAATTTTGAATTAGCTCTTAAGGCATAATTGTTATTTGAATATTCTTCCATGGCTATATGCAAGAACAGATTTTGTACACAGTGGTGAACAAAGGCAAATTAACATTCCCTGGATTCCCAAACCAACATAATATTGTGTCCAAAATTCTATTCCCCAGATTTCCAGGTTTAAAGTTAACTCTGCAAGAGAACTTCATGGTCCTACTTTGTTGATTTTATAATATAATAAAATTCACTTTTGATTTAGCAAACTAAGCTTATAATAAGACATGTAACCTACATTGAATTATTAAAATATTTTCATTGGAAAAGAAAATTTTGTGATCCAAATTTTCCTGTTTAAAGACTCAGAGATTCCTGGCTTAATTCTGGCTACTGCGCAATGAATGGCCTGCAACAACCTGATCAAGAGCTGAGATGGGCCCTGGGGATCCTGGAATAATAGAGTGTAGGTGACCCAACGTTTAGACATGTGGTGAGGGAAAGGAAAGTCACCTCCTCCATTCGGCTCCACTGCATTAGAGATTAAGGAGGCTTGAATAGGTTGATATTAAAATTAGTAGAGCATCCATAATGTGGCAGCCCTGAAGAGAACAGACTCAGTGTTTGCATGTCACATGTGTCGTTGGATTCACAGTCTCTTTTCAAAAGACTGTGAGCAGATGATACTTCATTTAGAATATCTGATTGCTCTTCAGTGAAATCTCTGAGAAATGTCTCAAAATAATAAATATGCAAAATAAAATGATGAAGCCTATTCTGCTGCATAAATAAATAAATGATAAATAAATAAGGATACATAGAGGGCCTGATGTTCTGGACAGACAGAGAGATGGAAAAATAGGGAGCTTTGATTTGAAGAAAGGCTTCCTTGACTACCCCAGCCTTTTCTCTATCCCCATTTTTTTGGGATGTGTGACTTGCCCTTCTTTCAAGAGTGAATTCTGGGTTCTCCCAGAGGTAACCCTGGCATTGAGAATGTCAAGGAGAGATGGTGATATCCTAGTACCTTGTTTTTCCCCTGTACTTCATACTTCCAGTTCAGATGCAATAGCATTCCAAGTTCCCTGACATTGAAATTGTCAGTAAAGATCTCAGAACCATGGTTCCCAACCTTCTTAGTGCTGGGAACTTTTAACACAGTTCCTCATTTGGGGTGACCCCCAATCATCAAGTTATTTAATTACTACATCATAACTGTAGTTTCGGTACCATTATAAATTCCAAGAGATTATCTGTGTTTTCCAATGGTCTTATGTGACCCCCGTGAAAGGGTCATTCAGCCCTCAAAGGGCTTGTGATCCACAGGTAGAAAACTTCTATTGTAGAATCTCCAAATCATCAATACTTCTGGATATGTTCTAAAAGTTAAAAAAATCCTAATTATACAGTAAATACATATTTACAAAGAAAACAAATAAAGCTCTGTGACAAACTTTTTAAATTTTTTAATATTATTTTTTAAATTTATTTTTTAATTTTATTTATTTTTTAATTTTTAAAGTTTTTTTGTTTGTTTTATATGTTCAAATGTTTGGCCTGTATGGTTGTATATGTGCCATGTACATCTCTGGTGCCTATAGAAGCCATACGAGGATGTTAGACTCTCCAGAACTAAAGTTACAGGCTATTGTAAGCTGTTATGTGGGGTGCTAAGAACCAAAATTGTGTCCTTGCAGAAGCCACAAGTGTTATTAATTGCCCTGTCATCAGACCTCACATAATGTTTTAGATGGGTGACCACAAATAAGCGGGTGTTCTGAAAGAGTATATTTCCTCATAATAATATTGTGGTCCTACTTTGTGTAATACTCTATGACGTCTGTATAAATGATGACCTGCAGTTGGCCTGGCCTAACTGCTTTAAGAGACATGTGTCAAGATTTTTCAAGTTAGAGTCTATGGCTTCTGGGGCACAATGTGCCTTCCAGTTCCTGAGAGACTGTTGCACTCCCTCAGGCAGTGAAACATTCGGGCCACTTTGTGTTTCTCTGTATGGTTCCTTGGAATTCAAGAAAGCACTGAAGCTTGGCAGGACAATTGGTTTTTGTCATTAATCTTGTGGACCCTGTAAACTTCGCAAATATCATTGTATTCTGGAAACTACTAGCTGTATGGATCCTGGCAATTTCCACTATATTCTGTTTCTGATATAGGTATAAAAGTCTGATTTCTATCAGTAAAATCATCACAGTCTTGCTGTGGCCCCTCCAACCATCCTGGTTTAATTCCTCCAGGCCATATCAAGTAACCTTGGACTGGTAAGTAAGTGCTTACAATGACCAAATTGTCTAATGGCTCACTGGACAAGCCACATCATGAAGAGATAATCACTGTATATATGTTGAAATGTATTTCACCTTATGTGCTCCATACCCTGTACCCCAGAAACAGAATAAGAAATGCTTTGCCCATCACCCTGCCTAAGTCCTTTATGCCCAAAGAAGAATGTATGTTTATATGATATACAAAATGTTAAGACTCACCACTAACAGGTTACCCCAAATACATCCTGGAGAACATCTAACTTCAGCACATATAGACTTGCCCTTGTGTTTCATGGTCATAACTTATTCCATGATAAGGAATAATAAGGCATGAAATAATTTATTTGCCATTTTCCTCTTGACAAGCAGGCATTTAAGTGGACTATTGTGGGATTTTTTTCAAGAAATGACTCAATAAACATCCTTGTTCAACATTTTATTTGTAACATATATGCATTATCACAAAATATATGCAGTGCATGTCAATATGAAATTGTTGAGTTGATGATTAAGTGGATTTTAATAGCTAAAATTTATTCACCAAGTTACAGGAATGTTAAGAATTGTCTCTTTTCCTACATATCTGCAGCAATTTTTAAGAGATACGACAGAAGGTTCAGATTCTACTATCAAATTTACAAATGATCCCTGGAAGGAAACAGATTTCCCTCCCTCACAAACAAAGCTTCCCTGAGACTTCCTGCTGTCAAAGAGCTGGTGGGGCTGGAAAAAAACCCAGCACATTGTACAATTTGCCAGCTATTCTTAGGCAGTAGTCAGTGGAAGGATCCAGAGAGGGGAGATTAATTTCCATTGTGAATTTGCCGCTAATGCCACACAGTTCTGTGGAGAGGTATGTTTCACAGCTGCAGAGGCATGCGCAGAGTTGAAGCTTAAGTGATGATAGTGTGCTGTCTACGGGGCAGAAACACAAAGCGTTGTGTTGATATTTCACCAATGGAAACAAGCTGCCCTAGGTCTAAGTAACTATTGACACATCTGCTTCAAGATATGAAACACAGATTTTTTTTCCCCTGTGGTCATGTGTTTTTGCTGACCCAAAAGCTTTGGTGGGAAGGAATAAAAGACCCACTTTGGATCAAACAGTGTGGTAAGTATGGGGTCACAGGAAAGAGTTTCAGAATAAAAAGTTGCATTTGGTTAGGACCATGAGACTCTCAGTGGTAGACTGGCATCTACTAAAATTCTACAATGCAGAGAGTTTTTTTTCTTTTAGATTTGTAAAAAAAAATCATCTGAAAGTGAGAAAATAGCAGGGAGAGAAAGGGGGAAATGGCATGTGCTTCCTTTTTTTGCCATTCTTCTTTAACATGATTTGTCTTGGTATATATTCACCATATCTAGTGTTGGGTTGGGTTTCATAGACATTTCTGTCCAAGTCCACCATGTAATATATAGTTAAGCCATTATCATCATCCTCTTAGCCCGAGCACTTCAGAAACCAGTATGGAAGTTCCTCAAAAATCTGAAAGTAAAACTACCTAATGACCAGCTATACCATTCCTAATTTATACCTGAAGTATTTTCCATCAGAAATATCAACCTTTAGATTAATAGAGAAGAATCTGATTTATTAAAACTATAACAATTGCTTTAACTTAACGGCAGCCTACAGCAGCTGAGGATAACTATGGATACAGCCTAGAATACAATCATAAACTTCCTGAAAATATGATATTTTTGTTTTGTTTTGTAACTGAATCATAATGCTGTTGAGCAAGAGCTTTGTAGATGATTGCATCCTTTTTCATGGTCAAAACTTTGGATATGCCTTCATCCCCGAAGAATGGATAAAGATGGGTCTGACTGAGATAAGTGATTTTGAAGCTGTCTTCTGACTTCAGGTCATTGGGACAAGTGGACAGCGCTACTGGTAGTTTCCAGTTCCATGTTAGCAGAGATAGTTATGGACTCAAGTCCTGGGGTCTTGACTTAAAAAAAAAAAAAAACAAGCTGCTGGCAGGTTACAAAGGAGGGAGGTGTGCTGGGATAAAAATTTAAGGGAGACAAATCATGATGGAATTCTACAAATCAGATATTACAGATGGCTATAATTGACTTAATAATACCTTCTCTCCTTGGTAGATGGAGATCTCTAAATATTTTTTCTTGAAGCAATAAAAATAAATAATAGGTTATAGATATGGTTCAATGGTTTAGAAAACTTGATGCTCTTCTAGAGAACCCAAATTTTGTTTCCAGTCAACTCACGTCTAGTAGCTTAAACCTCTTTACCAACTCCAGGGGTTCTGAGATCTTTGGCCTTGCAAAGCAACTGAATTCATGTGCGCGCGCGCGCGCGCACACACACACACACATATGCGTGCACGCACAAATCATAAACTGACTAAGTGGGATAAAGTGAACTATGGTAGCTATGTTTAAAAATATATTTTAGAGTCAAGAAATAACAAATATGGAATATTTTGATCCAAGATTCTAGTTTGAAACTACAAATAATAATTAGCATGTTAATGATACTAACAAATCATATTCACTTAGATTCTAGTTCCTAGAATATTCTTGGCCTGGTTGAGTAATTTTTTTCACTCTGTTTTTTTTCCTTCTCATTTATTCCATCCCTCCAGGAGAAAGCCCGAAACTCCAGTTTTTGGAAGACCCTCCCTCCATTCAGTTGAAGTTTTATGTCATCATCTGTAAGTTACTGGGCTCATTGGTGTGTTAAACTCTCAGGTATTTGCTAAGCCTTTTATCTCTAATTATGCAACACAAAGACTCTCCTATTGGTGAAGATGTGGGGACACTAAGGAATATGCAAACCCGAGTTTCCTAACTTAAAAGGGTCTTAGAAGAAATCCTTGCCCTGCTTCTCATTTTCCAGCTGAACAATCTGAGTCTAGGGAGATTAGCGTGCTTTGGCACTCTCAATGCCTGGTCTCGAGAACAAACCCTGCGAGGCAACTGCTGGATGGTGAAAGTGAGCAAGGGTGCTCAGGACATCAGAACAAGTCTCTACACCCCAACCCAACATACTTTGATTTCCCTTATCTCCTTTTTGTTATAATTCACATGTTGTAACTCAAATGAGTTACAAAATTAACTCAAATGAGTTACTCAAATTAGTTACCTAATTCTAAGTAGTTTTTAACCCTGTGATGAAAGCTAAACAAACTACTAATTTTTTAGGCGATATTTAGAATTACTCAATTTAAAAGAACCCAATATAAGGTATTATTTCAAAAAAGAAAACCATAAATACCCTAAATACAGATCCACAGGTGATAATATTCTATTAGTAAGATACTGAAATTCAGTTGGGGTTCTTTGACGATTGCTCATGACAACTAATGTCATATTAAGTATGGAAATATGACAATCTCCTTTGAGACACTAACCTAACACCTTCACTGCAGAGGTAAAAATGATGAAGGGTTAAACTCAAAATGTCATTCATGTTTACATAGTAGTTATATTATAGAAATGAAAGGAAAATAACATATGTCCTAGAATCCCCTTTGAACATGTTTTAGAATCCCCCTCAAAGGGGGATTTTTTGGGGGGGGGACTGTAGAGTATCTCTTTCCTTTCCAAATTATTTTAGGAACTGATATTCAGGTGGGCTTGCCTGATATTCATCAAGGCTTGCCTACAAGCAGGCTGTCAAAAAAAAAAAAGTCAGTGGACCCTTCTACAGGTTTTTCTAGAAGGCAAACTACAGAACACCAGTTGCTTAGGACATAGCAGACATTGCATAGATCAGAGATGCTGGAGCCAAATGGCTTCTGGAAGTCTAAGAATCTCTTAATGAAAGGTTTTGCACTTTAATCTACATAACATTAAGGAGCATATTGCATACAGACTTCCCACATTTACTTGATTAGCAGTAAAACAATTTTGCTTTTGATTTATATTTATTCCCAAAGAGTTTTTTTATAATATTTTATTACAAATATCATTGATCAGGGAATATTGATTAAGCTTCAGTCCTTGGTGTGAAACTTAAAGCTTCTGAAATCCATTCTTATGAATAGCAAATCATTTTATATATTAATTAGGGCAATGTGCTACATAGCTAGTTCATTCTTCTGAAAACTCTCAGGTGGGCTTTGCATTAATCTTTTCAAATGGTCAATGCAGTATAAATAATGCAGATGTTTATTCTGTCCCATGAATATTGAATTCTGACTCTTACTTGTTCTTTAATTGAATACATATTGTGAAACTCTATATTTATCAACTGTAATAGCTAGCCACACCTTTTGGTCACTAAATTTGTCTGAACATAGAGCTCAGTGTGATGGATATCCTGGTGATATTTAGAAAGAACTTCGGTTTCTGGTTTTCTTTGCAGTTTAGTAAACCTAGCTCATTGTACATTTTGTCAATATATAGGATTTCCTAACAGACCCTCAAACTGATTAGTCCTATTAAATATACTGTAAAATGAGAGAACCAAAACTAATGTAC
This sequence comes from Myodes glareolus, assembly GCF_982192425.1. Lineage (NCBI taxonomy): Eukaryota > Metazoa > Chordata > Mammalia > Rodentia > Cricetidae > Myodes > Myodes glareolus. Next base: position 27,994,533 of record NC_142039.1, on the reverse strand, counting down.
CCTTGGACAATGAGGAGAGCAAAACAGGGCTGGAGAGATGGCTCAACAGCTAAGAGCACTGCCTGCTCTTCCAAAGGTCCTGAGTTCAGTTCCCAGCAACCACATGGTGACTCACAACCATCTGCAATGAGATCAGGTGCCCTCTTGGGGAAGAGACCTGGTCAGTCATCCTCATCAACTTAGATCATAAAACCCAATGTGGACAAGTTCAACAGAGCCACCATACATGGGCTGCCCATGCTTGCTTCAGTACTGCCAGAGCACACATTTCATTAAATTTCACACTTTTAATATGAAGCTTGCAAGCAATGAGAAGGTCCTGAGGCAGACTCATGTGGAGAGTTAGTGGACTTTTGATGGCTGGGATGGGGCATTTTGCCAGAGCTTGGTGTGCCCTGTTAGGTAGGTGCAAAGCAAAATATTCCCAGTTATGTAGTGCATCACAGTGATTCATGTTCAAGTGAAGGATTGACGTGATGTACACTTGTAATCAGAAGGCATGTACCTCACCATAGCTCTGGGGCTACAAGTGGTACGAGGATTTGCAAGGCAATGGAATGTAAATGTCAGTTAATGTCTGATCCTGGACATTTTGCAGCTGAAAGAGTTTCAGCAGCACTGAGTGAACTGGCAGTAGACTAACTCATCAACAGATCTGCTCTGGAAATACACAGGGCTTCTCATAGCTCTCCTGAAGCAGAGGCAACGCTTTCCTGCAGAGTGAGCATCAGAATGCTGCTTACTGGAAAGAATGGCACCCAGGGGACTTATCAGACCTGGTTTAGCCTCTAAGCCTCACTTTTGCCCAGTGTGAAGCATGGGGGCACTACTGATGGTCTCTCCTGAGCCTCGGCTTACTCATCCGCAACAGCCAACATGAGTGAGGAGCTGAGCACATACCAGCAGCTCAGCCATTATGCTTCCCATCCCTTTTCCTGATAAGCTACTTACATTAAGAGCAATAATCATCATTGATTCAATCCCTCATTTAATCAAGTGTTTATTGAACAATCTCAAAATGAATATAGATGGTTAGATAAGTGAGGCAATTTAAAAGGAAGTTTAGAGCTAGGATGTGTGTGGGTAGTAATATGTGTGTTGTGTGTGTAGTTGTGTGTGTGTGTGTGTGTATTATTCACTTGGACAAAAATGTGAAAGAGTGTGTATGTTCATGTTTGTTCATGAGTGTTTCTATGTGCATATACATGCTTATATATATACACCTGTGTGTATATGAGTTAATAGAAGTATGTGTATACAAACACACAGTATGAATGTACATTTTGTGTATTCAAATGTGCATGTACATGTGTTCTGTGTGTAGATGGTAGAAGTGATGTTGTAACAGACTATGTATGTGTGTGTGTGTGTGTGTGTGCCTACATAGTATATTCTTTTAAAAGCAATGGAACAATAAGAACTCTTGCTTTTTGACATTGAGAATATTCATTCTCTAAATAGTCTTATTTCAACTCAAATTACCTATGCTGTGATTAAAACCCATGTCCTATTGCTTTGTGCGCCAAGGATATTTTAGCACAAAATAGTAGACATTTACCTGTGGGAGAAACATCTGCTGAAACTATTTTCCAGGTGAGCTAACCAGAGGAATGCATCTCAGCATTGCTGTAAGAGCGTTAGGCTCATTTTTATTTTATTTTTTTGTAGTTATATCTTTATTCATAGTGTAGGTGTATTTATATGTATATATATATAATTCATTCTTCTCTCATACAATACATCTTGACTATAGTCTTTCACTCTTTCCTCCCCCAAGTCCCTCCCTGCACCTCGCCTCTCCCTCAGATCCACTGCTCCTCCATTTCTATTCAAAACAAGAGTTTCAAACAATGCATTTCCATTCTGTTTACTGCCTCCCCCAACTCTTCCCTGAACCACCCGTTTTCCAACGTATCCAAATTTGTGTCCTCATTTAAAAAAATTAATTGAACCCTGTTTGTTTTGTTTGTTTTTGTTTATTTAATTTGTTTGAGTCCATATGCTCTTTGGTGGGTGGCCACTCACTGGAGTATGGTCAACCTTTGGGAGGAGCAGGTGTACCCTTAAAGAAAGCTGACTCTTGTAGCAGCTATCAACGGCCAATAGCTCCGCAGCTCGGGATGGAATCTTGTGCCCACCGCTTCTCTCCATGCTGGGATTCCGTCTGACTTGAGCTTGTGCAGGTCTTGTCCATGCTGTCACAACTGCTGTGTGATCATATTTGCTGTGACTAGAAAACACGGCTTCCTTGAGTTCCTAATGACTTTTCATTATGCCCGTAGATTAATGCATCTCTCATCATGTATCAGAGAAGCTGCTCTCTACCACAGATGGTAGTTAACCCACAGACCCACAACTGGTCAAGGCTCAGAGAAAAGAGACCGTAGAATGCTCTGCCCTAAGTGGGACACCTGTATCATACCCTGTCCTCCCAACTCAAGGATCAGTTATGTCTGACATATTTCAAACGGCCCTGGTGTGGAGCATATTGAAGCTTGTGTTAAGATGATGGGAGGCCACTTCAGGGAAGGGAAATTTACTTCCTCTCAGAAGCTCTAGCTATCAGAACCTGTTCTGTTTCCTGTTCTGAATTCCATGGTCTCCAAATGTCTCTCTTTCTGCTTTAATTGACTCTAACTTGGCTCTTGTTTGAACAGGTGCAACCCAGGATCTGCACAGGAGCCACACCTGCAGAAAGGGATATTTTGCCGCTCTACCAACTCCCAACTCCCCAGCTCGCTCTCTCCTCTCTCTTTCTCTCTCTCTCTCTCTCTCTCTCTCTCTCTCTCTCTCACACACACACACACACACACACACACATAGTGAGAGAGAGAGAGAGAGAGAGAGAGAGAGAGAGAGTCAGACACACACAGAGAGAGTTATATCCCTCAAACCCATGACCACATGACAACATTGTCACTATATGTAGGTTCTCTATTGGGGTTGTAAAATAAAATAAGAACAGGGGAACATAAAAATATCTTAAAGTCAGCATTTTGTTAATGTGATCTTATTTTCTTTCATTTATTCCTGGGATTCCACATAATAGCCAGTCATTAATGTACACCAAAAAATGTGTAAAATAGATAAAAGAGAACACTGTTTAAAAGTACCCCATGACTGGACATATTTATAAGACTTATTTATGAGAAGAGAGTAAAGAATATAGAAAAAAAGCTATGTACAACCTCTCTAAAACAAAACAAAACAAAAACTTAAGGCACACCGAGGAAGTAAGAACAGTTTTAGGCACAGACTCTCCAAACATGGAAGAAAAGCTTCAGATCATATGCTCACTCCTCCCCTCAGACGGCTTCACATGTCCACCCTCAGCAAGGACAAGACTGAAGAGAGCGATTACAGCTTCATTCCATGCTCTGAACATCTCATGCTGTGTCATGAACTCCAGGCTCCTTCATAGAAAGAGATCCAGAGCTAAGTGCCTGCTGTGTCCTGAAGTGAGTGATATCAGGATGATAGTAAAAAGTCCTGATGGACTTCTTCAATTGGCCCTTTCATGCTTCAAATTCCCAAACTCTCGGCAATTTTCTTTCAACCATATTCATACTGAACCTTTGGATTGAATACCATTCTAACGGAGGGTTAACTTAGATGAGACCACAAAGGGGAAATAGAGTAACCAAGTCAGGAAAAGCTGAGGACGGGCAGTTGCTTAGCTCGTTCTCTGCATGGAACCAAACGGTGGCACGCCAGTTCCTTCTGTTCAGTCAGCTGTGCATGTTCTTTCAAAATAATCAAGCTCTCCTACACAGTGCACTTGAAGAAGCCTCCTTACTCCCCTCCTCATATGTGGATCTTCTTGCCCTGTTTGCTAATTTCTTACACGCTCTGGCCATCCTCGTGGACACGCCAGTCGTTTTCTGCCTTAGTTCACACTCAGCTCCTCTCAGAGCTCTGCCATTTCACCTTGTCTTTTTTTTCTTTTTAATACCAAAGCAGGAAAGTATCCACCTTGAATGCTCAGTTGATTTAGGCAATTTACCCAGACTCTAATACCTCATTTAACAAACCCAAGTACTTTAGCCTGGTTTAGGACCCACAACAGGTAGTTTTCAAAGGAGCAGTAGCTCACAGAACTCCGAATTCCTCCACAAGATGATCATGCAACTCCTTTTGTGGTCCCCATTATCCCTTGTCACTAGTGAGTTGCCTCAAATGCCTGATGACCCCTCTTTCTCCACAGTATAGACTAAATTAGTCTTGGACAGTTTTAAAGGTCTTGGATGTAGTTATATCCTCAAAAAGCTATACCATCTCTAATCTACTCTGGAATATCCATTTGAGTGTTTTATGATATAACAAATCCCCATCCTTATGAATATTTGAGTAAAATATTATTTCAGGTAATTTCATTTATATTTTACATTTGCATAACATTAAATTCATTTCACAGGAGACTTTTGGCAGTCCAAAGATTACAGCACGGAGTGAGTGAGGGGAGTTTGAAAGATACAGTAAGGAGTAAACAAGAATTTATTAAAATAAAAATTTCAATCAGTGATATGTTAAGGAGTTAAGAACATACTCTGTCTTAAATTTATCCGCAGCTTCTCTCTCTCTCTCCCTCTTTTATGAACAGCCAAAATCATTTGTTTTTATCATGCCAAAGGCATGTGCCTGCACATTATTGGGGAATCTGGGTCTGATGTCTTTTGTCTAAAGGAAACAGAGGGGCCCAGAGGTCATTCTTGTGAACATGAACCATCCACAGCAGAAATCCCCTCAGCAGCCTGTGAAAGTGGTTTTAGTCTTTCAGATACACCTGTAAACACAAAAGCAAAGAAAACAAACAAAATAAAAAATGGAGTCAAGCTTTGTCATTCTGCCTTCCAGTGAAATGAAGATCCCCATTGCTTGTCAGGGTAACAGTATGTCGCTCATTAAGTTTGTAGGGCTCAAACATTCCATCGCTAATACTTAACTGAAGATCCATGCCAGTGTTAAAGCTGGCAATGAGAAGTGTGTAAGAGCCAACACTTGATTTCCAAGCAATTTTTGATCCTGTGTTTTACTAGCTCTAATGCCTGGTTCTAAGGGAGCGTGACAGTAAAGGTACATGCTGCCACCCAAAACGCCTGGAAGTTAGGATATCTGGTGTTCAATTTTTGTATGACTTTTATTTTGTCTTAAGTTTTTTGTGATATTCTGACATCCCAAGATTGCAGAAGATGTTGTAAGTGAATTCCAAAAGTTTCATGCCCTATATTAAAATTTGAATTATTTGTCATTTTATCTTCTCATTTTTCTTCTCTGAGGTACTAGTCCACATAAATGTCTAACCAACCATTAACTCTTATTAGTAAAGTTAAAGTGAGCAGCAGCGATGTGATTGACATAAAACACTGACCTGCTTTCATTGGCTGCAAGATGGGTGTGTATGGGGCTAGCCCTCTACTTGTGTCTTACTCTAACTGCTAAGCAGCTGGCATTTTCCAGGTCTGCTCTGAAGTGCCCACAGTACCTTTCCTCCCCTAAAAGCCATCAACTCTTCAAAGGTGTGCCTGCTGACGTCACAGAACTCCTGCTTCTTACAGCCCAGAAGCTGAGATTCTATGTTTGTAAAAAGGGAATAAGAACTGAGGAGAGCTTTGGGTGAAACAAAAGAGGAGAAGTGTTCCCATGGCTCAGACTCCTACCTCCCTTGCCCCTATTTCCTGAGTAAGTTTCCCCATTATGAACACAGGGAAGACAATCTATCAGTTCTTTTATGTGTAATTATCCTGTTTATAGTACAGCCACCTCTCCTTTTCAAGATAACAGATTCAAATGATGTCCAATAGAGCATCTCCATTTTCTTTTGATTCTGTCAAGTATATTTATTTTAAAAATGAATTTGGAGACAAAATATATTTAATTTTATATAATATGTATTATATAAGTATATATATATATAAACTATATAGCACAATTGTACAGCTTTATGAAGTAACTTAGGCAGTTTAAATCTTGTTCCTCTGTTGTTATCTTCTTCCTGTGTGTAAGGTCAAATCACACACTGAATGCCAGGGTTATTACTGTTTAAAATATATATTTTACTAATTAAAAAATTTCATACATATATACATTGTATTTTGATCATATTTACCTTGTCACTTTTTGCTCTAACTCCTCCTAGATATATTCCCAGTCTTAATCCCCCAAAACTTTATGTTCTATCTTATCTATCTATCTATCTATCTATCTATCTATCTATCTATCTATCTATCTATCTATCTATCTATCATCTTTCTATTCATCAATCTCTCATCTATCTATCATCCATCAATCCAGCTTGTGCTTCACATACATTCTCAAATGTGAAACCATCCATTGAAGCATGGTAGACTTACAAGTGACCACACTTTCAAAGGAAATAGGTTCTTTCTGTCCCATAATCCATCAACTGTACATAGCTTCTTAGCTAAGGATGGGGACTTGAGGTCTCACATTTTAATGTGAAAATATCATCTCTACTAATGAGTCAAGAGAAAAAGACAGTGAATGAAATCCCATTGAGGCAAATACTGTAGCAGTCACGCTCTTCTCTGTCCATACATAGTGGTGGTGCACGCCTTTAATCCCAGCCAGCACTCGAGAGGCAGAGGCAGGTGGATTCTGTGAGTTTGTAGCCAGCCTGGGCTACAGGAGCTAGGTCCAGGACAGGCTCCTAGGCTCCAAAGCAACAGAGAAACCCTGTCTCAAACAAACAAACAAAAACATAGTCCACAATAAAGTGTGAACTGTATTCAGTAAAAAACAGTTAGGTTTTTTTTTAACATTTGATATAAAAATTTTTATATAACAATAAAAATTGTTTCCTAAGGTTTTACTGTCTTTCACATGGAATTCCTTTTAAAGATAGTTTCCTAATTCCATACTCCTGACCTCAGTCTGCTCTTGTCCTTTCCACACACAGCACTGCTTTCATGGCTTCTTCCTGATATCTACCTCCCCTGAGCTAGATGGGGGGAAACTGAGGAAGAAAAGGACAGAGATAATCACTGTGGTTCTCCTAGTTCTCACTGATATGCTTTTCTGGAAATTTCTTTCTTCTGTGCACTTTTACATTGCACAGTCGTGTTCCATTTTGTCTGACTTGCAAACTGTTCCACCCTGCAGCCATTTCCCCACAGTCCTATTATTTTCAAAGTACCATTTATGCATTTTAGTAATTTTCTGTTTTTTCCACTTTCAAGTCTTCCTGATTTTTTTTAAAAACATTGTTTTTATTTGTTAAAACAGTGCCTAGAAACAGCTGCAGTGGCTGAACATGTATCAGAAAGTAGCCGATGCTTGGTTCCATGTCTGATTTTAGATTAGGCAAGCTGGAGGGCATTGGCCATAGATATAGCACTATGTCAGTGGGCTGGATTTGGCTTTCTTAGAATTTTCTAGAAAAATACCTCGACTTCTCTTTTGGATGTGTGTTAAGTAGACATTTAGCTCTGAATGCTGTGCAACTCAGGTTCAGGATGAAAGCTGTTTCCTTCAGGCACCACGGAAGTTGAGCTTATCCCTGGTTTGTTCTCTACCTGTGGAGCAAACCAGACTGACTTATGCAGACAAAGGAGGCAGCCCCCAGTCCATAGGTGGACTGAAGGGGATCTATGAAGAGCTGTGACTACAATTATTTTTCATCATGAAAAATATTGGGTAAAAAGTCCTTACCTCACACAGAGATGTCCAAGACATAGGCATCTCTACGAAAAGTGACGTCCAATCTTGTATGCACCAGGGTAGAATGATAGATTATGAGTTTGGAGCTCCAACAGTACTTGGTGATGTTCTCTATGACTCTGAACACGTGGGTTGTTTCCTGTCCCTTGCAGTTGCCATTCTGCCATAGCAAAGATTGTAATTTAACCTGACTTCATCTAGTGCATGTACAAAGTGACAGCGTAGAGAAAGTCAGGAAAATTCACTGTGTTGGAGAAGAAAGTGAAAAGGAACGCGGTAAAAACACTTTACTCGTTTGCATTTTCAGGGCAGGTGCTCACACCAAGCTTTGGGTTGCAAAAGCAGTCTGCCTCTCGAAGATGGAGCAATGCTGTGCCGTGCTCATTCATGCTTTGAGTCATAACAGTCAGCTGTGACTAAACCTGCGCTGATTTTCCTATTGAAAGCAAAGGATAAGTGTATGCACACTGGTGCTGCTGAGGCTCCTGCAGGGCTGCCCTGTGTTAGCTGCCAGCAAGTACCCACGTTCATTTCCTCAGGATAGTCATGGGGAACTTGTAAATAATGCTTTCTCCCACTGCTGCGTTTTCCCAAGGATCTGAAATACAGTATGTTTTTTGTTTTTGTTTTTAATGTAGTAGTGGAGACATAGCTCAGCTTTAAAGATTGTTTGTTGTTCTTACAGAAGATCCAGCTTCAGCTCCCAGCACCCAAGGATGCTCACAATTTTCTTTAACTCCAGCTCCTGAGAGAATTCAACACCATCTTCTGGTTCTTTGGGCACTGCACATATATGATGCACTCACATGCAGACATATGTTTGTACACCAATACACACACACCACACACACACCGAATAAATAAATAAATACACAAATAAATATTTTTGAAAAGCCTTCATACATGTTGCTACACACTCTTGAGAGCTTTGATGACTGATTTTTAATTTAGTTGCAACACTGAGTATTCCATCTAAGCAAACACTACAAGCCACTTTAAAGCAAGCTCCAAGCTGTTAATGTGAATTTGTAGCACACCAGAAGCTCTAGAGACAAATTAATAAACATCTGTGATTGATACATCGAAACATTAAGCAAACTAGAAAAATCAGCCTGAGATTTGACGGGTGACCTAGAATCATTGGAAATATTTAGAACCAAGCTTCTTTCTTGCTATGTTAAGGCATGGTTTTCTTTTACTACAGAGGAGAAATGATAGCCTTTCCTTCTTGGATCATTACAAAGACTAGTGAAGTGATTGTCGGAGAGACAATTGTCAGACAATAAGTGAGCATCACATACCAAATCCTTTCTTCCCTACTTATTATTCCTAAAGCCCACACACGATGAACTCACTAGCCTGTGGGCCATTTTTGTGACCACTGACAGCTCTGGCTGACTTCCAAGGGATTGAGGGTGTGGTCTGCAAGTGAACAGAAAGGGAGAACAAGGGTGGAGAGAGTAAGTGCATGAAGTCAGGAACTTGGAGAGTGACTCAGAAGAATGCTTTAGTAGAAAGAAATAGGGGACTTCAGTCTCGAATTCTGACAAGCATCCTCATCTTTGAACTTGGAACACTAGGTGGTCTGAAGTAAAGAGTCCCAACTCTGTGATCATTATTTTTAACAATGTGTCTTGCTCTTTGGATTGCATAAGCTTCCTTGTTTAAGTTGCTAAGGGAAGATCTATGTCTGCCCCTTTCTACATCTACTGTCCAGTTGTTTATTGATCTATCTTGTAAAGTGATGGTTTAGGCTCTGCACAAATCATTGCAATTTATGCCAATTACAACTAATTAATAACAGACGATTGCTTTGGTAGGTTGCAAATCATTCATTGCTAGTTAGAACCAATCGAGGCGAAGTGTAGTTTTTCAAAGCTATAGTTGTCTCCCATGTCACGTATCATCATGGTAGAGTCTATTTCCTTTCTCATCATGGACATTAATTTTTTTATTCTTATTAGGATTTGGATTCCAATAGGCAAAAAATAAAAGTTTGGTAGCTTGTGATTATGGCACACGTGATGGCTGTATATCCTCCAATTTTCTTTTGTATATTTTCTTTATTTTGGGCTGATTTGGAGGCTAAGCAAGTTGCATTATTTTATTAGATAGAATGTTTCTCAGTGTAGGAGGTAACCAAGTTTCAAGGAAGCAAACTTTTGAACATATCTTCAGAGTCAGAGAGAAAGAGAATAGGGACCACTTAAACGAAGTTACACACTTGAATTCTGGGCTCTCCTGTCACAATGGGGAAACTTGCTACCTGACTCTTACAGCACACTTCAATTCCGTATGTCCCTCTTCGTCCCCTTACCTCCACAGAGGAACTACCTAGCAGCTCAGCTGTGTTATTGAGATGTTTCAGCGTGAAATTTGTTTTTCCTCAGTGAACTTTAAGCAGAAATTCAAGTGCCAAGTCTCTAAAGCCGAGTGGGGCGATTAAGAGATAATTACTAATTATGCTAATTTGAGAAGTTGCTGCTATTTTCTTCCCTGGTCATTTTACGTGCAGCTCTCCTGAGAGAGCAGTCCCCTCACTGTGCTAATAACCTTCCCTCTGAAGCATTTGGTAGAGGACAGAGTGTCCTAAACGTCTAAAACCTAAACTCAAGGCTTAGCATTGATCAGAAAGTAGAGCAAGACATGGCGGCATTCCTAGGGCAGTCCACATTCTCACTGTGAAGGACGTTTACTGATTATTAACTTGTCACAGGCCAGGGATAGTTACTTTCCTTTATAGTCACACCAGAAGAGTAAATTTGATTTTTAATATATTTATGCAATTTCCCTTGTGATCTCTGAATAGTAGTAATGAATTCTGAAAATGAGAAATCTTCTTCATATCCTGTCGCAATGAATTAAATGCCACAGGCATTGTGTGTCTTTGATAATTACCATAGTTTCTCCTCAAAAGTTACTATTTAAAGGGAATATGATGGGTCAGCAGAAAACACTATGAATCTCCGTGGGGTTGAAGTTGATCAGGCAAACTTGGTGTCTACATTTAGAACACGTGTACATAGATGCTGTCATGACTTTGTTCTACCCTATTCCCTTTACCCACAAGTGAGTGAAGAGGACAAGGACTCAGCTCATCACATATCCCACGGAAGAAGGATTCTGGCCTTCTCTTGTGCATCCATCTATTATTGCAGACCCTAAGGTCTTATGAACTGCTGTTGCTTTCCCATCCCACTCCTGTCTTCAGGACACTTCTATCTTACTGACTGGAAAGACCACACTGAGACTTCATTATCTTCCCTTACATTATTTCTCAATCCACTCAGCCTAATGTGGAGAAGGTGGCTTTGTCATGGTATGCCTTGAACTCTGTTTAGAACACCAAACATTACATATGTGGGATGGATCTGAGGTACCACTGCTTCCTGTACTTGTTAAGAGACTTGTAGCTTAACAAGAGCACAGAAAACAATGTCTCCTGGGAAATCCAGGCTGAAACACCTCCTGTATGAAACTTAGAGACCGAATCTGAGACTTCAGCTCTGAACAGAGTACCCTGAAGACAGCTTCTTTTCCTGGTCACGACCACTATTGAACTTGGGAGCATCCTCACAGTTAATCAGGACACCAAAAATTGATGATTGATGTGTTTCATTAACTTGCTCTTTGGTATATAATACGTCCTGATAGAGGATATTTCATGAAGGTGTTACATTATAATTAAAAAAGAAAAAAGGATAATATGACGATGGGAATATTTGTAACTAATTTACCAGCTGATTAAACTCAGCTGGTCTTTTAGTTTTCTATTATAGTTCTAATAAACGGCGAGCTATAGTACTCTTAAAAGTGATGACTTACTTACCTTTTTCTTCATGAGAATAAATGATAGAAGTACTTCCCTTCTCTCCATGTCATTGTATGTCTACAAGAGCAGCTTTGTATTTTATAAGAACTAGGAAGAAAGGGGATCTGACATTTCTAGGTTACCCCAGATTGTAGTGGAATTCGCAATGCTCCTCAGAATTTGATGCAATTCTGCACTGTACTTTCACTCACTGCCTCAACGAGGAGTTAAAACGTAGATAAACTGTCTGAGTGTTTAGCTGTTTATCTTTAGATTAATGCTTACTTTTGGTTCTTGAAGATTTTTCAAGCTGCCTGTAATTGATATGCTAAAAATGCATTAAATATAAAAACCTTGCGGCTTGAAAGATGGTTTAGGAGGAAATTGCACTCGCCATCAAACCTGATAATCAAAGTTGGATCCTTGGAATCTATATGCTTTAAGAAAAGAACTTACTCCTGCAAGTTTTTCCCTGACCTCCATACACAGGTTGTGGCATAATCTCTATACAGCAAACAAACAAATATGCAAATAAATATGATATTAATAATAAGAAGCCATGGCTGTAATGGTGTCTCACTTGGTAAAATTCTTACTGCTGAAGCATAAGGACCTAAATTTAAACTCACAGCACTCCCTTGGCAAGCCCAGAGCAGTGGCATCCAACTATCACCCTAATCCTACTGAGGCAGACAATGGTCCAGAAGCTTGCTGGCCAGGCAAACAGCCTAGCTGATCTGATGAACTCCATGATTAGTAAGAGATCTTTTCTCAACAATTAAGGACAATGATAAAGACACCTGATGTTGAGTCTCTTCTTGTCTACACACAAACACACACATACACGTATACATACACAAATATGTTCACACATACAGCAGTCAGACAATAATGTAAAAATATACACAATTATGCATGCCTAAGTAAAACTAAGCAAATGTAAGGGACTATAGTATTATAAACTACATTTAAAATAGACCTTAAGTTTATGCTTCAAAGGATCAAGTGACAAAGACTAAGCTCTTATTTATGAGTTATACTGTGCTTATATCTTGGCATATGACTGATGTTCAAAACTGGCCTGTACAACATGGCCAAGCAGAAATGCAAGTATAATTTAATACACCTGGAAAAAACTTCATAGGCAAACAGTGTATAATCTGGTGAGCTCTTTTGTATAAAAGTGGGGAATAAATCCCAAAAACATAACAAGTCTCATTCCTTTGCTTTTGCTTTGCTTCTCTTCTGCATGAGGAAACAGGTATGTAGCTAGTATGCTGACACTCTCAAGAGGAGCTGGCAGTGACCTCAGTGCCACCTAATGGCATCAGTAGGGCCCTGTCATCCTCCCAAATAGCTTTCTCAGTTACTAAAATAACATTAACCTTAATAACTTTCTACAAAAACTGAATTACATATTGACAATGAAATTCCTTAGTGGCAACAACATGTTTTTGTCAGTCCATTAAATCTTTGTGAAATTGCCTATCATATGATTTCAACTAAAGGCCACCAAATTTCAATAGGGAAAGAAATCCAGCTAGAAAGCAGAGATAACGTCCTCCTTGGGTTATCAGATCAAATACACCGAGCACCAAGGAGGAGGGCACACCTACCTGGGAAGGTTGACAGAGTAGGAACGGACTGCACAAAGTCACAGTGGCCGGCTTATTTCAGAAAAACTTGTGATGACTAGTAAAACTAACGTGTGTGTGTGTGTGTGTGTGTGTGTGTGTGTATGTGTGTGTGTGTGTGTGTGTGTGCGCGTGCATGCGCACACCTCTTCATCCTTCCTAATTCTCTAGAATTAGGAAAAGAAGCTTGGTCCATACTATGTACTCTTAGGACATTGGTTTAAAGTGATAATCAGTTTAGTAAACAAGTAGCAGATGGACGAGAGAAGACAGAGGAATTAGGAGAAATATAAATGATCCTCTTAGTATACTTGAAAGCTAATTATTGATATATTAGCTTTAATAACTTTTTTGAAGAAAGAGAGAACAGTAACTTTAAGGGCTTTGGATATGTACTCTGCTAGGGATCCAATCCAGAGCTTTGTGCGTGGCATGCAAGCATTCTACCAACTAAACTACATCCCTATCCTTAGATTAAGATTACGAATGAGTCACTAAATATATTTTGGTGTTTCTTCTCTACTATGTGAGTAGTAGATTTTGGATGACTGATAAAAGAACCTATCAAGGTTATTTCAAATTCAATGTGATTTTTAAAACATTATAAAGGAAAATTGACCCCAAGCGCCTAGGGAAACAGATATGGAAGCATTGCCCTGCAGAAATAGAAACAAACAAAGAGAAATAATCTAGTGGGATTCTGCTGTAGTTTCACTTTTTAGTGCTTGTCTAAAATTCCATGACAAAAGCAACATACGGGAGAAAGGATTTACTTGGCCCACACGTACAGGTTATAGTGAATCACTGTGGGGAAGCCAGGGCAGCAGGAAACTTGAAGCCACTGGCCACAATATATACACAACCAGTAATAAAATAATGCTGTGTATTAGTGCTCAACCATTCTCCTGCAGTTCAGAATCACCACCATAAGGAATGGTGCCTTATGGAGCTGAGGGGGTCAGCCTTCCCTCCTCAGCTAATGCAATCACAGCAGCCCCTCAGAGACATGCCCATAGGTAAGTCTAGAATCTAGACTATCCAGCAGTTAAAACCGACCATCATGAGTTTCCCATCATGATCTATGCATCTATTGCCTTCAGTTACCAGATGAAGACTTTGTTGCTTCCCCCACGGGAGGCCTTACCCTTTCTGGGTAGTGGATGGGAGTGAGTTGGGAAGATGTTGGGAGAGAGGAAGGAGGGGACAGAGGGGAAACTGTGGTTGGTATGTAAAATGAATAAAAAATAAATTAAAAAAAAACAACCCTCATGGTGACTGAGTCCGTAGCTCAATATTCACTTTCCAGCAGCTTTCGCCAAGCCTTGCTTGGTTTTATTATGCTTTAAAATTCTTGAGAATAATACAGTATGTTAGTCATTATTTTTCTCAGGTTTAAACTAAATTCCTTAATGTTCATCAAATGATGATAGAAAATACCTGACCACGGTAAAAAGACTGGTCCAGTTGCAGAAGTGAGAAGTTTCTGAAGATTCTCAGAAAGATTGGGAGCCAGGTGACTATATATCAAGGTTAATCTTCCAGCCATGCTGTTCTTCCCCCAGCTACTGAATACAAGCTCTGGGCACGTCTACTAGGGGACAACCTGGATCCTGCCTCATAATTCAGTGCACTGTATGATACCCTCTTAGATACTCCTGCTCTAGACCCTGGCCAGCCCACTGGTTTCTCTAGTTAGGAAGGCAAATTTAGATTCTGAATCTTTAGAAAATAACCATTAGCCAGACAATCATTTATCTAATATAGTTAGGGGCACTCATGACGAAAGTGTTTAAAAGACCTAAAAATATTATAATTTATAATATTATATTTTATTTATTATTGTTTATAATAATTTATATTATTATAATTTATAAAAAGAAAACAAGCATTGCTGATAAACTGAAAATTTAATACCATTTACTTAGTATCAAATTCCATTATAAAACAGAAACTTCTGGAACTACTATCTGATGACCTAAGCATTTCCTAAAGGCTATCCCATTGAACATTACTGTTTAGCAGGATTTTCATGTATCACTTGCTCCACCAAAATTTAAGGTTGAATTAAGTATAGGAAATACAATATGTTACTCTTCCTTAGAGATAACCAACATGCCTCATTTCTGAAAAGTTTCCAGCAAAACTTGTTAAGTTTATATAAATCATAATATCTCAAGCTCTTCTTTTAAATAAATATACCTTACACAGAAGTCCATTTGGAAATTTTATTTCATTCTGTGGAAGAAATGGTATACCATAAAACTCATGGCAGATTTAGGATCCTTAACTCTCTAAGGGTATCGCTCTTATGAATATAAAGGAGCTACTATGGAGAAAATGTCCAAAAATGAAACAGTCTGGGAAATAACCCTAAAAAGTTCACACACATCTTGGATAACAATAAACTATATGTTTAATTCACAAGGACATACAGAATTAAAAGCACTCCTAGAGACAATATTCTTTTGAGCTTGAACTTGTTAATTTTATTTTATTCAGAATCTCTCTCTCTCTCTCTCTCTCTCTCTCTCTCTTTCTCTCTGTGCATGTGTGTGTATGTGCATGCATGCTTGTGTGCATATGTGTGAACATGTCTGTGTAGATCAAAGGCGGTGTCTTCCTACCTAACTTTTGTTAGGTAGGGTCTTTCACTTGATATGGAGCTTACCCAGTAGGCTAGGCTAACTGACCAATGCACTCTAGGAATCTGCATGTCTTCCCTTCTCAGCACTGGGAATAAAAGCACAGATCACCATACCCAGAGTTTCACATGGGTGCTAAACTCAGGTTTTTGCAATTGCATGGCAAATATGCTAGGGACTGAACCATGTTCTTATTCCCACCCACTTTTATAAAGTAGGAAACAAGGCACTAAGACATCAACTGTTTTTTTTTTTAATTTTTGTTTGTGAGACAAGGTCTTACACTCTAGTCCAGGTTGACTTGGAATTTATAAGAATCCTCGTGCCTTGTTACCTCACATTCCGCGATGATGGATATGAGCCACCACTTTCAGTTCTGATATCAATTTTATCAACATTTGATTTTTTTCTCTCTCTACCAAGAATTTGATGTGAATATTTTTCCTTTTTTATTTCCACTTTTTGTCCATTTTGTTTGTTTTGGAAAGTCTTTGCGTTCCCTCCATTTACAGAAGGTTTGGCTCATTTCTTAGAGCAATTCTGGGACGGAATTCACAGGCCTGTGTGTATGTGATGAGGATGACATTAAAGCTGTCCTTTGAGTCACGTGGTCAATTGACCTGGATAAGGAGTAGCTCTGGACATCCAGGGAGGCAACTAAGTATGTGGAGTGGCACAATTCTGATTGGGGCACATATATCCTATCTTCTTCATTGTGCCCTGCAGCCTAGCCTCCAGAGCTGGATCCCTCAAGAAGCACTCTGATGCCCCCATGGCCACTTCTAGATTCCGATTTAGGAAAGGTACTAGCCTCACTCAATGCAAATGCAGATTAAATTGGCTTTGAAGTTGGAACATGGTGGTACTTGACAATTTTTCAATTGCAAAATAGAATTTAAAAATTAATACACTTTAAAATATCACATTTCATTTTAATGACAATTAGAAAAATATGAAGCAGAGAACTCAAATTCATAAATAGGACAGTGTTAACAAAGAAAGGAAGGATGAGTGGATGGATGGAAGGAACGGAGGGAAAGAGGGAGAGAAGGTTAAAATCAGAAACCAATAAAAACAATGAAAAACCCAGGCTTACATTAACATTAATAAATTTTTGTATATGCAATAGTAATAATCATGCTCACTTTAGACACAGATTTTGATGCTGAGGTACAAGGAGCTATACTTTAGGTAAAATTATAATCTCTTCCAGTTCCTTGACTCCAGGTCCGATCTTTGCTCTATTCCTAGTTTATGGCTGGCATGAACCACATAGAACTTCTATTTTCATCTCCTGGTTGATAAGACTGCTACTCCATCCCCTTGTATGTAGATCACTGCAGTTGTGGAACACTGGAAGGACAGTGCACACTCAGTACCACACCAAGACCCCTCTTGCTCCTTTTATTGCCTGCCTTTGTGTGAGTTCACAATGGAGTCCATCAGCTAATGTGGAGCTAATTCTGGGTCCCTCTTTTACCCATTGTAATAGGGTTCAACACCCCATGGAAGAAAGGAGACAGGGAAGAAGTATTAGGAAGATGTAGAATGTGGCTTCTCCGAGCATCTGTTGGAGCAGGTGTGTTGGTGGGGGTCTGACTCAATCAACTCCAGGTATATGTAATCTCAGACCTGCTTAATATGCAAGTCACCAGTTTCCATCAAGAAAATTCCAGTCTCTGCACTCCCAGAACAATGCTCAGCTTTTGTATTTTAACTTGCATCCAAGGCTCACGTTTAGAGAAATACAAGGTTCGTGAAGCATGGGGATTGTGTTCTGTGCATTTGTGGAGATGCTAAGCATTTGTTTTCAATCTGTCTCATAGCAAAGAATACATTGAAATCCATTTTGATTACATTGTAATGTTATATTTCTCTTTTACATAATTATATACTTTGTTCTTTGGAAAGTTCATTTTTTTAAACTTTTATCGATTCTTTGTGGATTTCACATTATGCATTCTGATCCCACTCATCTCCCTATCCCCTCACATCCACCCTCTGCCCTTGCAAACACCTCCCCAAACAAAACCAAATTTAAAAGAAAAACCAAAATATTTTTATTAGCCTATTTTTTATGTATCCTCAGTACATTCAGGGTATCAAAGACAAATGTAGCCTCCAGTTGCTCCCCAATTTGGGAATCTCATCATCTTGCCTTCCTTTCTTTTAATGCAACATTCATACCAACCTGTTTAAGTAGAAAAAAAATTTCACCGAACCAACTGTTTTTACATGCATTTGATACGTAATCTTTTTGACAAACAATTACTGAAACAAAAATCTTGTGTTGGGCTTTGTCTTTAATTAGCATATGTAGTGAAATGGAGTGATGATTGATTTGACTGTCAGTATGATTGCTTAAAAAAATGCCTAGGGAATGAGTGAAGCATGGATTTTGGTATGTCTATGAGGGAGGGTTAAAGAGATTAACTGAATGAGATTAAGAATGGCCCCCTCCATGTGGGTAGAACTGTCCCATGGTTTGGGTTCTGGGACTGAATAAAGGTAGGAAAAAAAAGCAAGCCAAGTATTGGCATTTTACTTTTTCTGCCTCCTTGCTTACTGATATGTGAGGTCACTGAACTGTGAGCCAATGTAATTCTTTCCCACTGAAGTCCTTTCTTTTTGGTAATGAGAGAAAGAACTAATGAAGTTATCAAAGTATCAGTTTCTGAGTTTTTGGAAATACCATGTGATTTTCTGTCAATTCAGTTCTGTAGTGAATGAATAATGAATAATTAGGCATTATTCCTAGAAAATTTCATTCTGTAGGTATGTTCAGGGAGAGATTTACTAAAATATATTATGAAACTTTTGGTGAACTAGGTTGGTCATCTGACTTCTGGGGCAGCATTTGGAACATTCCTGAAAATGAGGAGTGGTATAAAAATATATAGGTGAACAATGTAATATTTGCTTGTTTGTACACTTTGTGTGATATCTTGAGTGCTTCTACTTAGAGGTCATCAAATTTTAAGGCATTTGTCATTTTAAATATACAGTGAACATGACCCACTTAGTCTTCCCCATTTCTTTGATAAAAATAATTTCAAAATTTTAACCCAATGTGTGACTTAAGAAGGAAAAATGCACTGAGCAACTTTATTTTTTAAGTCAGTCCTCATTTGAATGAGGGAAGAGATTAATTAAAGAGCCTGAATTTCAAGCTCATGGGTTTTGCCTTTCTCAATTTGAAGAGATCTCAACAGAACGATTGAACTCAATGATTCAACAAAGCAATTAATTCGTTATTATCAAGACTCTGTAGACATAATATCACTTCGAATACAGGTAGTAACAAAGAGAGAAAAATAAACTAAATTATTGCAGGAGGTGAAATCATACTGAATATTTTAAGATCAGATAAAAGAAACATTCATGGTGATATAATTTAATCCAAAATGGACAATGTCAAAACACAGACATTAAAAACGAATGTATCACCTTACTTTCAAATTTACCCATGCCACTTTGATATAAAAAACACATATAATAAATAACCTGATGTTGCTCCACCTCTAAGTAGAATATGGAGTACAATCATCACACACACACACACACACACACACACACACATTCATGTGTGCACACACATACACACTCAGAGTTAATTTTGCAGCATAAATTAACTTCTGCTGCAAGTTTGTTGGTATTTTAGTCATAAGAGCATTTGACATGTGTTTGTCCTTCGTACGCAAGGCTCTCTCATTCGTGGATCTTACTAACTATGCACTTAAAATGTTTGTAAAATTTACGTTCCTGCTGAATTTATGCAGTAAACTTCATTTTCATCCTCCAAATAGTTCATTATAGCAACTACATACATCGCATTTACAGTGTATTTGTTATTATAGGTTATCTATATGAGCTTCAAAGTAGACTGGAGGGTTTGCAGAGGCTCTGTGAAAATTCTGTTTCACTTTATGCAGAGAACCTGAATATTTAACAGGGTTCTGACACCAATCCTGTGTAAATATTAAGAGATAGATGTACGGCAATTTTTACACATTGCTACCATATCTTTAGAAGCCAAGAGCCTGTAGCAGCCAGATGTATAGGCTGCCATGTATAAATCAGTTTAATGTAAATAGTGGTGGACCAATGCCTAAACTGAGCTTTGGGTCTCAGGCCCATATAATTTTCTCTTCAGCCCACCCTCAGGAATCTTTGTCCTAGTTCTCAACTGGGGGGCCCTATGTTTCCACAAAAGGACCCAGGCAAGAACCTAAAGAAACTAACTCTCTCTACTTGTTTAGGGGCATGAAGAACCTTCATATTTTCATTTCTGGGGATGGGTTGACATTCCTGGATTTATTAGACATAAAATGTCACTACAGAAAAAGTCAAACCACAGAAAAACTACCTGTGAGTGTTTATGTAAAACAGCTTTATAAATAAAGTTTGAACAGATGGGGAAAGCCATTTCAGTTAATTTGTATGTAATGGAGTTCATGTATTCTTCTGAGAGTGAACCTCCTTTTGTTATCTGGTGGGCACACAGTCTATATTTTAGGATGGGCTCAATGACTTTACCTCTCTTCTTCAGGATGGCACACCAAGAGTCAATCACAACAAATTGAGTTCAAATGTACTGTTTGACCACTCTGCATCTGGATTTGTCTCTTTAATCTACTTCTCATTTGTTTGCTAACTACATCTGAAACAGGACACGTACATTTACCTACATATGTTTACTGAGGGTTTCATTTTTATTTTAGCCTTATATTGCCTGCATAAAATGAGAACAAACTTAATCTAGAAAACATAATCATTAAGCTTATTGTTTATGCATCAAAGTAGATGAAAATATACTGTATGCAAGCACCAGAGACACATGTAATGTGAGGGTGGGGTGGGGTGGGGTGGGGTGATTCATTTTAAATTTAAACACACATTAAACAAAATATCTATTTAAATATGATAGACACATGGCTGTTGACTTTAGATGCCAGTTTCTTCTGAATGGTAACATGTTTTCTTTCAATTGCAAATGATTAGCTAAATTGAATATAACAGCATTGGATTTATCTCTACTTGTCTTTTGTATGGTGTGTACATATGTGTGTGTGAGTGTGATATGTACATTTTGTAGCATATTTATTTCCTTTTTATTTATTACTTGAGTTAAAGATTTTAAACATTTAACTCTGATCTTTATTGCTTGTATTATTTAAGTGAACAGTGATTAATAATTATTTTGAAACTCAATAATCACATTATAATGAATGATATCTGAAAAGGAAGATGTTTGTGTATATTAATTTAGTTCAGTAATCTATAAGATTTCCTTTAATCTATATGTTAGAAAATTGTATGACTGATGCTACCTGGGTAGAGAAAGCACAGGGAAGGTATACATAAATTGTGCATACTTGAATGTATACACAGGCATAAGGACAAACGCAAGCACCTACATCCACTCCACATATTACTGGTAAGGCAATGTGAACTTGGTTGATATTCTTCAGAATCTTCTTGGAAAGAGAAGTATAAAACTCTCCCCACAAAGTTCCTTTTATTATGACTCTATGTGACAGCTGTTAGTAACATATTGCTTATGAGACAGTTGCTTGAAAATCAACATGGAGAAGTCATCATACAAATCTCTTAAGTGACAATTAATTCTATTGCCCAGAGATTATACTTTCCTGAGTTTTGTGGGGTTTTTTTTTTGCAAAATATTATCTCATGAGTCTGTGCTTTACTGGTAGTCTCTTGTATATATGTGTTCAATTACACACTGTTGTAAGTAGCCTGCTTGTTGGTTCCTAGCTGACTGACCCCAAAATAATCACACAAAAACTGAACTGTATTAATTAAATCACTGCTTGGCCTATTAGCTCTAACTTCTTAATTGCTAAGTCTTACATCTTAAATAACCCATCTCCATTAATCTGTGCATCACCATGAGGTCGTGGTCTATCAGCAAAGTTTCTACACATCTGTCTCTGAGAGCAGCTCCATGGCTTCACTCTAACTCCACCTTCTTTCTCCCAGCATTAACTTTAGTTTTCCCTAACTACCTCTATTCCCTGCAAAGGCCCATGACAATTTCTTTATTAATCAATGGTAAATACAGCATACAGAGGAAAATTCCACATCACCTCCTCTTTTCTGTTTAAATAAAAAAGTTTTTAACTTTAACATAATAAAATTACATATAACAAAACAGGTATCAAGCAAGAATTACAGTTACAATATTTATATATACTCTATATTTTATCATAATTAAGGAAAACTATAACTATAAATTCTTCAACTCCTTCAAAGACTCCAGAAGGATATAATATTATCTAAGTAAACAGGAAGTACATTGGAAGAAACACCCAAAACTCTAGAATTGACAGAGACTTCTCACTGCCTGGATGTTCACCCAAAGTTCTTCTGGACTGTTGGGGCATCCATCTTCAGCCCATAGGACCATAGCATCTGACAGACATTCCAATGAAGCATGAAATTTCAAAGACAGTTCTAGTGTAGGAGATTCTTCTTTCTATGTGTTGCTTTCATTGGTTGAATAAAGAAAACTGCCTTGGCCTTTTGATAGGGCAGTCCTTAGATGGGCGTGGTAGACAGAACACAGAATTCTGAGAGGAAGAAGGCAGTGTGGCAGATGCCATGAATCTCCGGCCCAAGATGGACCTAGGTTAGGATCTTTCCCAGTAAGCCACAGTCACATGGTGATACACAGATTTAATAGAAATGAGTTCATTAATATGTGAGAGCTAGCCAATATGAAATTAGAAATAATGGGCCAGGTAGTGTTTAAATGAGTACAGTTTCTGTGATTATTTCGGAGTTAAGCTAGCTGGGCATCGTGAATGCAGCCGGCTCCTCATTACAACACATTTCCACCTATATTGGCAGTTTTCAGTCACTTTTTCCTGCAGAACGTCTGGCAAACACTTTCATGAAACAGGAACCCTGAAGGACTGTCTCACCTTTAGTCAAGTTCATCAGCCATTTCTTTGTGAATCCTGCATGTCCAGCTCATCAAGCAGTCCAGGCAAGAGCAATCTCTTGCCTAAATGGCTAATGAAATCCACAGGGAGCCTCTTCGATGCCCATCTTCCTCTTGAAGTAATTGTTGCTGCCAAAAGCAGATGTGTCTCACTGTCATGAAAAGTCCCAAGTTCTTAAACATTTTAAATGCCATATTCTGTAGTATTTGAAAGGTTTGAAGAATGCCTATTCATCTGAAATGCATCTATGAAAATCTAGCAAACCTAACTAACATGACTACAAGCTTGACTATTATAGATGATTATCTATTAACCTATATTTCCCAATTATACATTACATTTTCAAATGAGCTGCACAAACATAATACCTTAGTCAGGAGCAAACACACACACACACACACACACACACACACACACACACACACACACACATAAAATTGACCTTAAATTTGCAGTAATAAACCAAGATCCATAACCAATGCAAATTTCTATAGCATATTCCCCTTTAAATGTAAAGAAACATTTATAAAAAAATATTTGGGAACATGGGCATAGTTCTTCTCCAAACTTCTTTATGCTGTTTATTAAGCAAAGTAATTTTTGTCGGGTGTTCAAGACAACCTTTCAGGAGGTTTTGGTCTATCAAACCACATTAACCTGGAATGAATCCACAGGTTCTCATCCTCTGTGGAAACAAAAGAAGAAACTCTTTTCCAAAGCATCATATCCTTAGATCCAAATTTTGAAGTCAAGAAACCTTTAAAACATATACGTAGGTTTAACTTAGCAGCCCATACAATAAAATGTCTCTCTGTACTTAGCTCCTTCACATTCAAAAAACTCAAAGAAAGCACAATAATATACATAATCCAAACTCTCTGTATATTTTTTATTCTTTACATGTCTTATTGTTTTTTTACTCCTTTTAATCTGTCTATACTCTGCTTCTTTAAAAACTTTGTTTTATTTTTTTAAAAACCACTTATTTCTTTTTACAATTCTATATACTCTTTTTCTTCTATCTCCCAAGCCTCCATACATTTATTCAACACTGTGACCCATTTAGAGGTCTTTTATGACTGAAACAGCCCTATTATGTATCTGTAATTCTTTACTGTCCAGGAGTGCTTCTTAAAATGCTAAGAGTTTCTTAAAAACTTAAACAATGCAATTTCCAGGGCAAATGTGGCCCTGCCTACTTGTCCTGCCCAGTCCAGCATGAGGAGCTGCTCCTTGCCTCTGAGAGCCATGTACACTGCCCCATCTCTAGGCACAGAGCCAGTTCATGTTGCCACCAAGCAAGCCATAGCACATTACTCACAAACCCCATTCAAATACTCCATAGCTGGACCTCCAGAAAAAGTCAGAGGTTGTACTGGCAGCACACCCCAGAAAGACAGTATTTCAAAACCCCACCTTTTTCTCTGTTACTGCTAAATCAGAAAAACGTCTCTTAAAGGAGCCATGGCTCTGCTTGCTTCTAGCAAACTGAGCCCACCCAAGAAAATGCCGCTACCAAACCATGCTTAACTCTGTTCTTTTGTGTCTAAAATTCCTTTTTAAGCTTTCTCAGGTTTCACATGGATTTAGTCTACCACATTGGCACATGAATGCAACAGAGTTTTCTTTTGTGTAGTTGTCTGTGAGTGGGTATGGAGACCAGATGTTAATGTGGAGTGTTTTCTCTATCACTCTCCACTGTGTGTGTGTGTGTGTGTGTGTGTGTGTGTGTGTGTGTGTGCACGTGCATGCAAGTGTGTGTGTGTGTGTGTGTGTATGTGTGTGTGTGTCTGTGGGTTATGTGTTTGTAAAGGCCTTTCACTGAACCTGGAACTCACTGACTTATTACACTGGCTGGCCAGTGATCTGCAAGGAGCTTGCTCTCACCTGCTCAGCACATACACAGATATCCACATCAGCATTTTTGTGGGTTTTAGGGATCTGAACTTATGTCCTCGTGTTTATGTGGCAAACACAATTCACTTCATTTTTTTCATCTAGTTTTCTGAAGTGTTACTTCCAGTCTCTTGGTCTCACTTCCCTTGTCCATAAAAAAATGTTGCTTAGCTATTTATGCTTTAAATTCCTTTTTACATCAAAGGGAAGAAAAATCATGAGACTAACTGTTTGTTGGAGAAAAAAAGGTCATCACAAGGAAACACATCTTTACCCTCTTTTCAGAATGTTGTCAATTCCCACCACTGTTAACTAGAACTGGGAGAACATTAGAGAAGTCAGGGAGATGAGGAAACAAGACAGAACAAGATAAAATTCACAATCTACACATCACATCATTGGGTAGCCATGGATATGACAAAACAATAAAGGAAAATGTTCTGGACATTAAATGGATCTGCTATTAATTCAGTTCAACAAAGATTTACATCCCTGAAGATATTATAGTTTATCTATGAGCAATTTTAAAGTGATGAAAACAGTACTTATGAATTTGTAGAGGTAGAGGTATTATTTCTGGAAAGGATTCTGATAATACAATCTGGCTTTGCTGTCTAGGAAATGTATCCAAAGTAACAGAAATGTGATATTCTGGTTGCTAGTGATGAAGTACTACATGAGTCATGGTTTTATAACCTTAGAAGAACAAAACTGATAAAATGATTGATTAGAGTGGCTACAGGCTGCAATCCAGCTAGTTTAACAATGGATGTCTACCAATAGAAAGCCCACAAATCCAGTATTTAGTTCTTGAGGCTGGATGTCACAGTTGGTCTTCAGCTGATGCTGGAACCCTGAAGAAGTATGCTGTAATGCTGGTGAAGGAATGCTTTCCAGTGAGAGGAAGGTCAGCAGGCAAACTGCAAGAACTTCATTCTTCCACATCTTTCATATAGGCTGCTAACATAAGTGTGACACAGATTAAAGGTAGATCTTCCCACCTCAAACATTCACTTGAAAGGTGGGACATCCCATTTTCAAGTTATTTAATTAAGGAAACAATCATGTACAATAAAAGAACTTCTGGAAGCATCATAATCCCTGACTTCAAACTTTACTACAGAGCTACAGTACTGAAAACAGCCTGGTATTGACATTAAAACAGATAGGAGAACCAATGGAAGTAAATCAAAGACCCAGATATTAATCCACACACCTTTGAACACCTGATTGATGACAAATAAGCAAAAATATTAAATGAAAAAAGAAAGCATATTTAACAAATGGTGCTGGCATAACTGGACATGTAGAAGGATGAAAATAGACCCATATCTATCACCATGCACAAAACTCAAGCCCAAATGGATCAAAGACCTCAACATAAAGCCAGCCATGCTGAACCTCATAGAAGAGAAAGTGAAAAGTACACTTGAATGCATTGGCACAGGAGACCACTTCCTAAATATAACCATAGCAGCACAGACACTGAGAGAAACAATTAATAAATGGGACCTCCTGAAACTGAAAAGCTTCTGTAAAGCAAAGGATGTGGTCAACAAGACAAAATGGTAGCCTACAAAATGGGAAAAGATCTTCATTAACCCCACATCAAACAGAAGTCTGATCTCCAAAATATATAAAGAACTCAAGAAATTGGTCATCAAAAGAACAAATAATCCAATAAAAAATGGAGTACAGAGCTAAACAGAGAACTCTCAACAGAGGAATCTAAAGTGGCTGAAAGACATTTAAGGAAATGCCCAACATCCTTAGTCATCAGAGAAATGCAAATAAAAACAACTCTGAGATTCCATCTTACACCTGTAAGAATGGCCAAGATCAAAAACACTGATGACAAGTTATGCTGAAGATGTTGTGGGGTGAAGGGAACACTCCTCCATTCCTGGTGGGAGTGTAAACTGGTACAGCCCCTTTGGAGATCAGTATGCTGGAGGGGTTGTGGGGTAAAGGGAACATTCCTGCATTGCTAGTGAGAATGCAAGCTGGTACAACCCCTTTGGATATCAGTGTGATGATTTCTCAGAAAATTAGGAAACAATCAACCTCAAGACCCAGTAATACCACTTTTGGGTATATATCCAAAGGATGTTCAATCGTGCCATAAGGACATGTGATCAATTATGTTCATAGCAGCATTGTTTGTCATAGTCAGAACCTGGAAACAACCTGAATGCCCCTTGACCAAAGAATGGATAATGATGTAACCCAGACCCAGAAAGTCAATTATCACATGTACTCACTCGTAAGTGGTTTGTAAACATAAGGCAAAAAAAGCCTAAAAATCAGAATCCCTGAGAATTTAGACAACAATGAGGACCCTAAGAGAGACATATATAGATCTAATTTACAAGGGAAGTAGAAAAAGACAAGATGTCCTGAGTAAATCGGGAGCATGGGAACCTTGTGGGAGGGTTGAATGGGAGAGGAGAGGCGGGGGGGGGAGATAGATGTAGAGCTCAATAAAAAATATTATATATTAAAAAGAAGATCACAAACAGGTCTATAAAAATGTTAAAAAAATTAAAAAAAAAGACAAAAAAAAAGAAAGCCCCTTGACAGATGTACCTAGTTACTTGGGATTTAGTTAATTCTAGATATAGTCAAATTGACAACCAAGAATACCAGTAAAAAGTAACTTAGTCCCAGATTATGTATTTAGGAGATCTAACATGTCATGCTCAGCTTGTGACAGGATTTAGAAACATGGTGTTTGAAGAGTGAATTACTCAACACTTTTGCAATTGTATTTCAAAGCCTACTACACATCAGAGACAACTGTTATATGGCTGAGAGAAATTTCTAGATCTTAGAATAGACAACATATTTTAGGATTAAAACTATGTGCACAAATATGTTGCACCAAGAATCATTTGCTTCATGCTATGCTATAATTTCTATGATTATAATTACATTTATGCCAAGATCTTGACATGCTAATTTTTTTTAATTCCATAAGCTGTTATCTGGTCTTTTGTGTAGAATGATGCAATGTGGCTACCAGTTGAAAGGCTCTTTGAGTTTGAAACAGCATTATATATCTTCAGCCAGTTCATGGTCATCTTCAAATGTTAATTATATGAAATCCTCTCAATGATCTTCTTAGGATGTGGTGTCTTCAAGATGATGGACATGCACATCACTAAGTTTCCTCCTGAAAACTGCAATGTGATGACCTGACAAAGGTCATGAGACAGTAGCAGCATGCTGTGAGGTCTCTTTTCTGTGCTTGGTCTTATTGTGTCACTTGTTTCTACTAGTTCTTTGAAAAGCTTGGGGTCACATGAAATAATAAAAGAATTAGATGAGATAAATCCCCTGTTCAAAATATGGGACTGGGATTGTAGAGGTTGCTCAGTGTTTAATAGTCTTGATCTTCTTGAAGATGATCTGGGTTTATTTCCCAGTCCCTCCATTTGGAGGCTCACAATCATCTGCAACTCCGGTTCCAGTGTATTCAACACCCTCTTCTGGTCTCCATAGGCACCTGCACACATGAGATATACATACATACACTCATGCATACACCCCCATACACCTCCAACCCCCACATATATCAAAGTGGGGAACTCTAGCCCATTTGATCCACTGTGGGAGTACACTGAAATATCTATAGTTCAGATATAAATTCATAGATTTTTTTTCTTTAATTTATTACTTATGCTCTTCATTTTCTGATTATTTTTTCTATTTCCTGTTATTAAAAGTCATGGTCTGTTTTTGCAATGAACTAAGACTAGGACATCATTCTTTCTTGCAACATTACGTTATGACAAATCACAAACCATTAGATCAGAGTCACACAGAAAACATTTTAGTGAGTGCTGTGGATCCAGGATCCAAGAGAGATAGACCCAAGATAGCTCAAAGACAGAAGGGTTTTCCAGAGCAACACCAGAAGGGAGGAATGGAAGGAAGAGAAGTCCTTTCAGTATGGAAGATAATCTCAGGGCATTGGTGCGTGATACTTGTAATGTTTTCAGTTACAGGTGTATTTGACACTGGTGATAAGAACTCTGACATAAAGTATTCCTTCATAATAGAGGGACAGGAGTCAAGTCTTCCTGAGATTGCTGAAAGGACAACCCAGCTAGAAGGTGGACAGCAGAGGGAACAACCAAGAGTGAAAAAATCGAGGACCATTTTCTGAGAGATAACTACCAGATTTAATACGCCATGCTTCCATATTGAAGAGGTATTGGTGCTAATATCCAAATCATGGCCAATGTATAATTTAGTCAGGTAAATATATACAAATAGTAAGTGACCCGCAACTCTTTGTTTGATTTCAATTTAATCGCTTTACACTTTTAACTTCTATGATGCTCAAGTTTTTAAAAAAAAACTAAGAACAATTGGAAATCAATATCTAGAGGTATCTACTGCAGCCAGTATCTTTGTAGCTACAAATCACAGGACAATAGCTTAAGATCTACTAAAGAATTTTGTCATCTGATACTATATTTTGGGGGTGAGTTCTATATATGTCTCCTGCTTGTACAGAGAAAGAAACAATAGATTATAGACAGGTAGGTGAGTGGCAGGCATATAAGATAAAGGAGACCAAGGAGTGAGCCATTTAGTTAGAAACTGAGGGTACATTTAGTGACTTTCATGTTTTTTTTTGTAACAATCTATCTTATATTGATAATATTGAGTGGAACGGGAGCGAGTGCCGACACCTTTACTGATGATATAGATGAACTGTACTTAAATTGCATTAGATAGATGGGTGTGTGTCCCACTTGACATGACCTCCAGGCAGAGCTATCCTGTCCTTGGTCACAAAAATTGCTAGTGTATTTTACAAGCAGGAGGCAGCAATTTAAGTTACTCTCTTTGTTTTGGAGCCAGGATTTTGTGTTATACAGTGGCTAGTGCACAGATTCCTTTTCAGCTAAAATGGTGGGCTAACCACTTGTTCCAGGCAAGGGATGCTGTCGCATAGCTGTATATCTAGGAGCATCTAGGAGCGGGGACCACCCTCTTACAGAGATGACAGGTGCTCAGGCTGGAAGCAGGATAAACGAAGCAGAGAAGAGAAAACCTGGCGTGACAGCAAAGGCACTTGTCTAAGAACGCTGGCTCCGGGAGAAAGACTCCAGGTTCTTTTAGTTTTGTTGGGTCTGATGGCTTCATTTCATTTCTTACATGGGAAATACTGATGAGCATTGAGCATGCCAATCATCAGGAGACTAATTCTGCAAACAATAGAAGTGAGCCGCCCACGTTTTCTGAAAAGGGAGTTTTGTAAAATATCTCTTCCACGTAAATGTCAGAGAAGGCAGAAGACATTGGGATCTGATTTCTGGGATTCTGAGCAGTTTTCAGAGCTTACATTGTTTAATCTCTACTGTTTATCACATGACTGGCAGATAAAAGGGTCTACCAAATGGTTGGCGGATGGATAAACCCCAGAGTTACGCTGCTCTTCTGTAGAAATAAAGGAGACAGAACATTTTATAAATAATTCTACAGCAAATATTTATTGATAATGCACAATGCTATTTCTGGGTTAATTTCAGAGAATACAAAGGAGCACACCAGGATATCCATGTTGAGGGATGACAAAGAAGAGTGCAGCAACATCCTCATTCAGCCTGCACATTCCTTCACACACATGAGATCTGAAGAGTCAATTTTTTTCCTAGATTACATTGTCCCAAAGATGTATGCAGGTTGTCATTTCACAACCCTCCCTGATTTTCCCTTCCCATAGCTGCCATAGTTCACACGATCTAAACATATCTTAGTAGAAATCTTCTGTTTTCTGATTATTTCTTTTAAAAAAAAAGTCCTTTTCAGACTATGTTTTAATTAAAATAGAATTACAACACTTTCCACGTTCCCTTTCCTACTTGGAGCCACACCCAGTTAGCCTCTCTGAGAACATCCCTCCCACCACGACTTATTTCAAAATTGACATTTTTTTTCACAGTGAGTTTCAAAAATTTAGAGGTTATTTTGTCTACATGTATGCTTGTGTACCACACATGTTAGTATCTTTGGAAGCCAGAAAACATTGTTGGATCCCCTCAGACTTGAGTCACAGATGGCTCCGAGGGGCCATGCAGGTGCTGAGAATTGAACCCAGGTCCTGTGAAAGAGCAAACAGGTAGTGCTCTTCACCGAGAAACCAACCCTGAATCTCCTCCTAGTGAATGGACATCTTTTATGTTTGACACCAGAGAAAGAGTGGCAATGTTATATCTTAATAGCTGAGTTTTATAAGGAACTTTTATTTGAAATAGTAAAAGAAATACAAGCTATACTCAATTTTATAAAAGCAACTCATCCTACTTAGTGGCTTTTGTTTGAAAAAAAATTATTGTTTATGTTCATCATGCATGGGACTATAATATATGAGGATAGTTTAATGTAAGTTTAAAGTATATGCTGAGCATATTCTTCTTAAAATATCACACAACCCAGTATTACATGCAGTCATAGTAGGTTATTATCACTCCCTGCTTTCATTTGATAAGTTGGATTTGTATTTTTATGTGGAATATAAGCTTGCCGAAGAGCACTATATCAACTTCTTTTTATTGGTCTTGGTAGCATCTATATTATATAAACCATACTAGGAAATGCTGATATGTGTACACATTAATAAGTAAGTAGATTAGTAAAAATTATCAAATACTGTTCTTGTCTGCATACTCATACTGGTTTATGGCAAAATTTAGCAGTTCCTCACGCAGCAGAATGGAATAGGTTGGCTCATATTTTTAAATCATGTATCTTTGTGTAATAAAAGCTACACAAAGTAAAAGGTAAGAGGGAAGAACTTTAACCAAGCTTAGGAAAATGTACTATAAGTTACCCCCCCATTTGTCTTTGGTTTGTGAGTTCTTTGTCCTTTATTAAATCCTTTTGTACAAGAGTGTTTTTTATGATGTAAGAAGATGGATTACTTTTTATTAGTAGCAAAGACAAGAAGATTTATTTTACTTCATGTGAAATATGCACAAGGAGAAATTTTAATTGTTGATCCCCTGGAACTTTTGCAACTAAACAATTATTGTTTCCTCAGAATTATGAAGTATAACCACAAACCACTATCATTTTCCTAACATTTCTCAAAGTGTTTACGCTCTCAGATATAGCTAAGATTTTTATTGTATATTATTTCTTTAAAAATTCATAATAGATAACTAGTATTTCAGAGTTGACGAATCTTTTAACATTTTAAGATTCAATATTTCAATAAATACATATTCCATTTTAAATCTTGAGCGTGGCATTTCTCTATGCCACGTGCATATATTCGCAGTCTACACAAAGCATACAAGCACACAATTTAACGACTTGAATTCCATTCATTAGCTACACACAAAAGCCACATCATGATTCAATTTTCATTCAATGAAAAAGTGGATTTAAAACTCTGCTGATTACATGAAATGATATGCATGCACACTTAAATTTGTTAGCCTTAATAATAAAAGACTTTTCTTCCTATGAGCTTAGTCAGTAAAAGTATATCTCTAAATTTTAGTTAGTACTTAAAGTCTACTCTTTTGCTAAACCCCAGACTGAAGTTGTATACTGATATTGGAGGAGTACATTACCATACGGCAAAGCTACTTTTAAGCGTGGTATTATTTGCTCTGTGTGTATTTGAAGGGCTGTCAAAGTTAGCTTTGCTATTGTCTTGGAGTTTTTCAAATGTTTGTGATATTATATTATTTTACCTAGACATCTAATAAATGCTTTTTTTAAAATCATGATTATTTATCAAGGAGAAAATTTGAGATATATAATTATTTAAATTTAAAAAAATTAAATTGATCACATACACTGCCTTTAAAAGTCACTTTATGTTAGAGTTCTGGTAGAACATTGATGATTACTTGTCCTTCCGACTATAGTAATTATTTAGGGGCTCAGCACAGATAAATGTTTCAATATTTTTTGTTCACCTAAGGATTAAGAAAAAGTATTTTTTTCAGTAATTTATTTACTCATCCCTCAAATTTATAAAATAGAGTTTAAGAAACAGTTGTGTGTGTACATTTTAAACAGTTAAACAGTTTGGGCTCTTAACCTTCAACACAGCCTAACATCAAGAGGGTGGGCTTCTCCTTTAAGACCCCAGCTATTTTCACAGCCACAGGCCCAATGTGAACTCAGCAGCTGTTACAGACAGGGATGAGTGAACCCAGCTAGACTTGGGGTTTGGAGGAAGTCAAAATCTATTTTGCTGACGTTTCTGTCATGTTTATTAAATTGCATTCTTCAGAATGCAATTAAATTTTTGAAGAAATATTGCTTTTACACTGAAACACACTAACCAATGAAGTTTGAACAGCACAGTTGGTTTTTTTTTCCAAACAATTAGAGAAATCTGAAGCATGAGAGTCCCACTAACCGATGGTGAGTTTTGAGGAATATTAAATTCCCCACCTTTGTCTCATCCTGACCCTAAGAAGGAATTTGCCCAGATTAGCATATTTTCCATTGAAAATAGGCCTTGATGGTGAGAAAAGATGTCCCCATACATCCGCCCTATTTTAATACCACATTTGTGCAGACATATTTGAGAAATCATGTAAGACATTACAAAATGATGAGGCAATGAGAAACAAGAAGCAGAGATTTTATATCCAATAAACGAAACAGCAAAGGTTAATTAAATCTATAGAATTATCCAAGGCACATTATGGGTAAGGTGTTTAAAAGCATCACACACTAATTCATTTCAAAGTGTTATGATGATCATTTCAGCATTAGATTCACTTCACCTACTCAAGACTTCAGAAAAGAGAGTTTAGGAATGTATTATGAATAGTTTTGTTTTATGTATTATTTGAATAGCAAAATAGCAGCCACAGAAAGAAAACTTGGTCTGTGACGTGAATGATTTTTCTGTTGTCACTGATTAAAAAATGTCCAGTGGTATGGCTGGAACCTTGTTGTAGTTTTGTAGTTTAGGTGTCAATGTAAGAAGCAGGTACTTAGACTGAAAACAATACCTGCAACACTGTCTCTGTATTCAGACCTTCCTTTCTCATCCATAGGAGTTTTTGCTTTGCCAAGGTGAGACAAGGTTTTCGGTGACTATTCAGATTGGAATGAATTAGCAGTTAAGCAAACATGACTGTTCTAATTGTCCTTTACCCTGGAAGCGGATTGTCAGATCCACCCTCAGGCTCAAGATTTGAAGTACACAGAGCTTAAGAAACACATTCAATTCTCAACTTTAAGACGTTTGAGCATAAAGTTATCTGAGCATAAAGTTGTCTGGGTACTTATATTGTATTCGATTTTAATTTTAAAAACAAATATTACTTTTCATTGTTCGTAGGAAGGCTTTATTATCAGACATGGTTTCTTACTCAAGTATAAGATAATTTTTATGTCCTTCATATAAACGTAAAATTTATACCTGTTTGCTATTTTGAAAAATTAAAAGAAGCATTAACTATTTGACAGTTTTATAATTTAGCACAGGTGATAATAAATTCTAATATATTTGCATTTAATAGCACAAAGGGGGCAGTTGCTGGCTATTTTCTACTCAGAAGCAAGATTGAAATGGAATTCATTCACAATCAATAAAAGAATAAAATGGAATTGTGTTACTGTCTTTCATATTCAATAGCTATAACTAAAATAAAAGATAATTAAATATCCAGCATATATTTAGAGGACCCAGGTGATTCCAATTAACTCTTTATAAAAATATACATAATTCCCCAGAAAAGAAAGTCTGTTGCCTCTGCAAGTGGCCAGATTCATTTCTGAGAAACTAAAATTCCGTTAAAAGGCAAACAAGTCAGCTCCTAAGTGGCTAACGCTTGGATGTGATTCCCGGGAAACTGGATTCACTCACACATTTTCAGCTGCAGATTTAGAGCTTAGAGCTACGCTTTAGACTTTACTTACAGCCATGCAGGCAGCCAGACGCAACAGCCCTTGACGTTCTTTCCTTCTAAGTAAAATAAGAACAGAGAGGAAAACCTTGAACCACAGTCATTAAACACAGATGCCTTGGTACCAAGCTAGCCAGGGACACAAGTAGATGCACAGATCTGTCCTGGAGTTTGCAAAGTCTAAAGGCAGCTTTATATTTGCTTCCCAAGTTCTCACAAGAGCCTATCCAAATTATGTGTATTCAAAATTTAAAAGGAACTGTTCCCCCTGATTTATTCTCCTTTAAAAAACCCCATGTCCCTCTATTTGATATTGACACATTAAGTAAGTTATAATATATTAACAGCAATAAATAAGCAGCTGTACTTACACAATCAAGAATTTATAGCATATATTCCTCTAAGCAAAGGAAACCATTTAATTGAAGAATAAGGGTTAGTTTAGATTCATGTTATCTACAAACCCCAAGCAGTAAGAATCAGGATTGTGACACCATCAGCCAGTGTGCACTGTTGTGTCTCTTCTATTTACTCGGGTTTTTATTATTTTCAATTATTTTGTGCTCACATGAAACCACATGCAAATTATTAACATTCAATAGTTAAACTATTTTGTAATGGGCATTCACGATTTTCATTGCTCACTTGTTCATTTTTGTCAAAGTGGTTAAGTGCTTTTAATATCTTGTTCATGATAAGAAAATATGCCCCTTTACAAATCTTGCTTACAAATTAGTATCACCCAGATTGGTCACAGCAACATTTGTTTAGAAATAAAGATTATAAATGACCAAGAGTCAAATAATGCTGTTTTTTTTCATTCTTAGGGTATTTCTATACTGCTTTTGTTGTAAAAATACATACTTTCAATTTCTAGAATTTTTTGAAAAGATAGATATAAAACCGCTCCAATATTTGTAGTCTTTACTGCTTAGATACAAACATACACATAGCAATATACGTACACACAAACACACAGGAAGATACATATATGCACATATAGGTTTTAAATTAAACACAAAGCTTTCAGAACATGTTACCTTTCTGTGTCTCATAAAATAGAGTCTCTCACTCTCCATTTCTTTATGTAAGACTTACTATTCTGAGATGGCTTTTTACAATAATCATCTTGCTTCTACTTAGGTAAAAATACACGGATATCATACTTAAATTCTAAATTCAAGTTCCCCCATCATACCTAATGCCCTTGAAGCAATCTCAAATTACTGTTTTTACATGGGTCACTAGAAACCAGAAGCACCAATATAAATTTTAAAAAAAGGGAGAAAGAAAGAAAAGGAAAACCCTTCATGCAATTAGATCCTGACTAACGGTTGGTTTAATCAATTTGATTTTTATCCCTAAATCCAGTCCTTCCTCTTGAGCTGTCAGTGAACGAGATAAGAGCCAGTGGTGTAGACGGGCTGTCTTTTACCCGCCGAGATGACAGCCACATGGATTACTAAAGCGTTCAGGGGATAGAGAGCAACACGGCCGCTGCACCCTCATCCAGTGCGCAATCTTTCTATTTCATTAATTTTTCATGGAATTTCATTTCCCAACAAGCCGGCGTCTGCCGTCCACCTGCTCCACTTACTATGTCCCCTTTGCCAACTTTTTATTTGCATTTCACAACATTCTCAGGCTGCTCCG
This sequence comes from Myodes glareolus, assembly GCF_982192425.1. NCBI lineage: Eukaryota > Metazoa > Chordata > Mammalia > Rodentia > Cricetidae > Myodes > Myodes glareolus. The sequence goes on along the minus strand of NC_142039.1, from coordinate 27,958,359 downwards.
CTCCTCACCGCCTTGCTGAGATTCCCAATTTACTTTCGTAGATCTGCTTTGTGGGGCTGCTTCCAAAATTCACACCCAGACCCTCTAAAGATCTGTAACCAAACCACTCTGGAACAATAGCTCATTTCATAACAACTTTTTTGTTTTCAGTGCTCCAAAGACTGACACATTATGTGCCAATGCTCAACTCAGCTGACCAGTCAGATGAGTGTCTGCATACTGTTTAGCTACTTCCCCCAAAGTCCTTTCCTAGTTGGTGGAAGATGGATACACTTCCCTCTGTCATGTGTCCTTCAGTTTACCTTGAATGGGTGTCTGTTTCCAATCTGTTTCCAAATAGGTCTATATTAAAAGAGATTTTTGTTTTTCATTCAGTAACTTCATTTATTTTGCATATGGGCTGTACATTTAAATATTTTATTTAAAAATGAATTTCAGGTCAATGTATATTTTCTTTGGGGAAAGTACACTAAGAACAAAAACAAGAAATAGAAAAGCAGATACACAACACAGAAAATATATACTATTTTAATAAATGAGACTGTCAAGGTGTATTTATGAGACTCCTCAAATATATTATCCTGACAGTCTATGGTAAGGGATTAAATTTTAAGTGATTTACTTTTCTGTACTGAACTATTTTGAAAACTATCTGAGTGATCTGCTGTTAACAACAATTTATTTTTAAAAAAAAACCACTTTGAATCTTAACCTTTATTTTTTTAAGTTAAAATGAATTCTTTTGCAATATCTACTTAATAGTTGCAATATTTTCTAATGAAAGCAGAATTATCCTTCAAAAAGCAAGGAAAACATGAAATTGTTTACAATCATGCTGTATAATTCTACCAAGAACGATAAAAAGAAAGTGCAATCACTTTGTTTGCTCCGTGAACTATTGCAGGCAATATTGTATGGGTAGCTAATGATGGCAGGAGACAGCCTTCATAATTACCTGTGCTACCATTGTTTCCCCAAAATGTCTAATTGACAGCAAAGGAGGATAAACTGCCACACTCCACACATTAATGTGTTCTGTCCTTACTTTTACACAGGTACAAAAATCAAAAGCTTTGCCTGTTCTTCTCAGTGTACTTTTATTTAGCTTGTCATTGTCTCATATAAAAGTAAGATTCTCACACTTTCCATTTGTCTAGACAGTGTAAACCACACACAAACCATCCCTAAAAGAAATCCTAACTGAAACACCACCAACAGAAAACAAGCAAAGGTGACTAACACAAGGTCTCAGCAAAATGTAAAGTAGATGGGGGTAAGGAGATCTCAAAGAATTTTCTTTAAAGTTTATCTGGCAGAGAAATGTGTGCTTTTGCTAGGTAATCCTGGAAGTAATATTCTGTGCCTAAGTTTTCTTTTAGTTTTTGATTCTTTAAAGATATGTATTACTTCCTAAGTGGTAGTGTGACAGAAACCCACCCTGTGAAATAAAGGACCCCATTTCCAAGGTGATGGATTGCACTTGCCGATAATCATATCCTATCATTACCATAGTTAGGCTGTAGTTAGTGTTTCAGGTCAAAACTGTTGGATCATGGAAAGCATACTGTACCAAAGACACTTTTCAAGGCTATACATGGAAAATAAAAGAATCTTTGACACACTGACCCGCTGAATGCTATGAGGCATTAAAAAAAAAAAACTGAAGCTTGGCTGAGAGATGAGCTGGGAACATACACGCACACATGCATTTATCATAGCTACATTTCTTAACTTGCAAGAATAATTTAACACATTATAATCAGCGTCTTCCATATTTACCCAATAACCTCTCTAGAAATCCTTAACTGTCTCCCATGCATGTCTGGGTTTTCATGATGGACAGGCTTACAATTTGAAGCTGTGCTATTCCATCTTGGTGAAGATACATGATCATTAAGATAAAATTTAAAGACATCATTGCTCTTTATGGAGCAGAAGAAATGTGCATTTGTCATATAATATATTACAAATAAACTTATCTTCTCGAGAGATGTAAAAAATTATTTACTATGTCCTGTATACAAGTATCCTAGCCTTTATTTTTATCATATTTTGTTAACTTTGCCAGCAGAAGCAAATATTTAATAATTTCATTTGACTGTCCCACCACAATAGCTGCTGGCAGGTGCCACCAAAAAGGCCACTTATACACAGGTCTACACACAATAGAGACTGGTATATGATTGCCTTTGTTATGAAAATTTGGAGACTTACTATCTTAAGAATTACAAATATAGTCAAATTTACAAATACTTTCTGTAAAATTTTTACTTTGGGCTGTTTCTAGTAAATAAAGACTTTCTCAGATTTTTTGAAATTTCCTTCCAAAATGCTTTTAAGTTAGTATGCCTTATACTTCAGGGTAAGGCAAATGAAGGGAGACGAGAATTTTCTGCAGCTTCCATTTCTAGAGACAGTGTTATTGTAAATATTACTCCATTTGTTTTGTTCTAAATAGTTAGACAGACTATAAAAATATCAATTTTTCTTTACTTCTTTTAAAACTGACCTTCTTTGTCAAACTGTTGAAAGCTATGGTTTTCTCACTATTCATGTCATTTTTAGTAGTACATAGCTTTAGAAGAAATCAGTAAGTCAATTTGAAATCATTTTCAGATAATGAAATGAACATCAAATACATTTAAGCTGCTTATGAATTCAAGTACAATTATAAAATCAGCCTCCTTGTGAAACCAAACGTTCTGAAACAATCAAAGGCAGGTGTCAGCTCTCCTTTGCTCTCAGTGGTCTTTTCCATTATCATAAGCAAGGACTGTTTGCTTCTGACATTTATGTTTGGTTAATTTGTGTTATTAGAAATCAGATTGGATGCAGGGACTGCTAGAAAACACCTCTGAAACAATTAAGAAGAAACTTATCTTAGGCTATAGATATAGATTCTAGAAGGGTTAGTACAACCACCACATCTCACAATGTATTCTGCATGGGAACAGTTTAAAAATTCCAACTTACTTAAGTTGTGTCTGCTCTGCATACCTCTAGGAACACTTTAAAAGCTAAAAGAAAAACAAAATACTTTCCAGATACTGGTAAGAGCACTGAACTTCCACCTACTCACAGTCAAGTTCCTCTCTGAAAAGGAAGGGACAGCTTTGGGACCATCTTTAAATACATCTGTGGAATGCACACGGGCTAAAGAGGAATGCTAGGGCACCGCCTATCACGTTGGAAGAATTGCTAATTTGACACAAACCCTTGTGTGGAATCCCTGCAATTGTGGTGACATTGACTAAGTTCTGAGCCACCCGTTTCCAACACTATCTTTAACAAGGCACAGTCCGAGTTGGTCAGCTGCAACCTGCCATCCGGTTGTTCATCCTTTTCTTTTTTTGCGAGACTTAATTTTCTTTCTTTTCCTACCATTAATACACAGCGTTTATTATTATTATTATTATCATTATTATTATTATTATTTTTACTGGCAATAATTTCTGCAAGGACGTGCCTTGTCCTCTTTGTCTATGCCAGTGTTTACACGACCACGAGATATTTCTCTGAGTTAGAAAATATATATATATAAAAGCCAGTCAATTTGGGAAGGAGATTGTCAGGGTTTTGACCTCTTTTTCCTCTGAGACAATTTGGATCTGAGGAGCTGGGTCAAGAGCTCATTCCCTCATTTTTATGTGTGTTGGCTTAAGTGAGTGTTTCTTTTGGCACCCTCTGATAATGTCGGATCCAAGAGTGTCTAAGTGCCAGCCTTGGGTATCCAGTAGGGACGGTGGTACCCAGAATACAAGCATCAGAGGGTGGATGCTCCTCTCTGCTCAGCCCTCTCAGCTCCCTTCTCAGTGTCTCCTGCCAAACATCTTCCTCTGAGCAGCAGGCTGGCTCGCTGTACCCTCCGGGCTTGGGGAAAGACCCCAAGCTATTTACAAAAAGATTTGAACTCTCAAGTGCCCTACTGAGTGTGGACATCCCAGGAACATCCTAAAGTAAAGACGACAAGCGGAAACCTACAAGCGGCCACCGAGATCGCAGGAAGGACAAGGGGGAGAGAAGGGGGAGAGTTGCAGCGGGCACCAGAGCGCACGCACCGAGAGCTTCTTACCTTTCCTCTTGGACCTCCTCCTTCTTCTCCTCTTGGATTTGCATTTGAGTTGACTGCTTAGCCCTCCAGATCCTCTGCCACTGCTCCCCAGGACAGATGCCATGCCAGTTGGGAGACTTAGAGAAGAGTCGGTCCTTATTCAATTTCGCCTTTCTTATTCTTGCTGCGGTGGCTGCTGCGGTGAGTATTTCTGGCTTTCCAAATCAAGTAGCAGGCTCACTTTTTAGGACTGGGAATGCTAGCAAGCACCTTCTCTTTAATTGCCCCGTTCCTTGGTTCTGGAGCAGCTGAAAGCCTCGCTTGTGCGCTGAAAAGCTCACCCCTTCCGTAGGCAGAAAGCTCTGGGAAAGATTCTCCCGCGCATCCTGAGCGCCCCGGAGCTCTTTTCTCCTCCTCTGGGCTCCCAAAGCAGGGCTGCTACTTTTGCGCCTCTGCGAGTTGTTTGGCACCATCCACTTTAAAGCCAATCACGCAGGGAGCTCGTCTATTTGCTGCTGCAAAGTCTAATTAGATCCAATCACAACTGTCTTCTGGCTCTGACATCAGCAGCACCAGCTCCACCGCCTCTGGTAGCTTGCAAACTCAGCTCCCATTTGGACGGATGGAGCCGCCTAGGGCAGGCTGGAAGGAGAGAGGCTTCCGAGGAAGCCACAACCACACCGAACTGGTTTTACTGGGAGAAGTCCAACGATGCGATTTCGGGGAAGGTGATTATGCTGGGACGTCAGGGCTTCTTGCTACGTCCACTTGTTATGCTCGAAAGACGCAAGGACTTATTTCTCAAACCCAGCAATTTTTAACTAGTTGTCTTATTAATACTCTCATTGTCTGAAGCGGGAAGAATCTAGTACTGTTCAGGACCTTAGTCAGAAATACGCTGAGATTTTGTAACTGCCAAAAAGACAGGCTCTTTAGGAATTGTTTACTCAGAGACCAAGTATCTGTCTGTTCACATGTTTGTTCTGGTGGGCTCCCACTCCACCTCCTTTTCATATCCCTAGGCTGTTCCTTTAGAAAAAGGAAAACCTCATAAAGTTGGTGTTAAGATTTCATCTGAATTTTATAGACAGGGGATTCCCGTGCTGTTTTATCCACTCATGGAGCAATTACAGGAGAGACAGGTTAGTAGCGAGGAGGGGAGAGGTGAAGAGGGAAGGAGGAAAGGAGAGGGGGAGAATGAGAAGAAAAGGAGGATATTCCGTGGCAATTGTAATATTTACATACAGAACCGAATATTGAGGAAGAAATGCACTATAAATTGAGATAATCTTAAAATTGTGTTTTCAGGGATATTCTAGGTTTTAAGAATTTACTTCCAGAACATATAACTCCGATATTAGACATAGGAAGGAATATAATCCAGCAATCACGATGGCATCTTGTATTTAAATCTCATAAATTATTAATCATTACAAGATTGCTTTGATAAACATTCAATCTGAAATTTGGTAGGATTCCTTTACAGGAAGATGGGGAAATTATTTTCTGTTTCTGTTATTTACTGAGTTCTATATTTCCTTTTTCAAGCTCCTTATGGGCCTTGCTATTTCCATATTATTTCTTTTACATAAGAAATAGTTCTCCCAGGAAACACTGAAAGTAATTAGGATGTCCATGGATTGCTGCATCAGTGAGCTGAACAATCCTTACTCAGCTTTCATCGATGATAGACAGAGACTATGAATTCCAAATCCAAACTCCACTGCTATGATTCACAGTCATTTGCATAAACAGTGCCTCAGTTTCCTCATCTGTGATCTGATGACAGGGATAGCAACTACAGCTCCTTTATGGGGCCATTCATATTTTTCAATCAGTATAGACAGTAGCTAGCAGACAATAACCACTCTGTAATTGTTAACTTTATCCATGATAATCTGAATAATTTCAAGAGACTCCTACAGGTAGGCATTTGAGACAGAGAACTTGTTTTTCTTCCATTTTAGACTATTTGACATCCTGACGTATTTCAAAGAGAAGACTGCAATGAAACAAACTTCTCCAGCTTTGGTTAGATTCTCCAATTCCCTCTAGCAACATCTCTGCCTAGTGCTACTGATGACTCCTGGTTGCTGAGAAGGCAAATGACATTCTCACATAGCCTGCAACATAAGAGACTGAGATTCTGGGGAAGTTCAGTGAGAAGTCCTATAACTTACATATAGACTTTGTGGTGTACTTCAAGGAGAGCAGACACTGTGAAGAATTATAATACACCAGATAAAAACAAAACAAACAAAAACCAAGAAAACAAACCCCTTCTACTCTAGGTTCAGAGGCTGCTCAGCAGTGAATTAAATAAACATGTCATGAGGTCAAGATTGAAAGAAAAATCTCATTCATAATACAGTGCTTATAAGATCAAAGGTGAAAATTATGGAGTTTAACTGAGAAGACTTAAGTTGATCTTTGTTGTAGAAATTCCATCCTTGGCACATCCAAGCCTCAAGGGAATGTCAGAAGCAGGACAAATGTCAGAAGCGGTGCTAACCCTTGAGCCTTGCAAAGTCTTGGGAGTTTCAACTGTAGTCAGAAATACAGCTGTGCAACCACACCTCACAGATGATAAACATCTGTGCTCCTTACAGAATGCCTGAGCTAATCCTAAGTTTCCCTTCTTGTGTGTGTGCCCGCAGAAAACCTGTCACAAGGTTGACTCACCAATGGATGGTCTTTTAGATAAAGCTACACACAGATGACCAATTATTACTTTATTATAGGACTTTATCAATAACCCTCCCACAGGTCCATAACCACAACAACATGTAATATCTGAGACTCATGCACACTGAGTCTTACTTTAGTAGGGCAGTATGTAAGGGAGGTATAGAACAGATTTTTTTTGTGTGTATATATATGTGTGTGTGTGTGTGTGTGTGTGTGTGTATGTATATGTGTGTATATATGTTTACATATATATAGTTTTGGTGAGAGGGAATAACATGACTAAATTCTGAATATAAGCAGTTAATATCTTGATTTAAACATCAATTAGACAAATCTTAGCAAACATTTGCTTTCCTTGAAGTTTCTCAGTTTATTTATTTTGTGCATAATCTATGCAATATTACTATACAGAGATCTCTTGGTATATTTTGTTGTTTGTGTGATAGTAACTCGTAGATGGTATAATTAGTCCTCTAGTGAGAATGGGATTAAAAAAATGGATGTCTTCGTAGTAGAAGCAGAAGTGGTTTATGATGGGAAATATTTACACTCAAGCATGGTCTCTAATATGTTTCAGTTTGTTACTGCCAGCAGGGCTTAAAGTGAGCAGTGTTGACAGTCTGCCACTCTTCTGATGAGTCCTTTTGCTTTTTGTCTCTTCCCTGGATCACTTGAGCAGAGCTTGGCAGCTTGAGATGATGAAGAGCAGCTGGAAGAGGCTTCAGGATCAGGAGCCAGTCTCAATCCATTGCCCATCAGCAGCCATCACTGCTGTGTCCTGTACTAATTGTGTTCAGTTGCTGTTTTTTCCCACAGAACAAAGAACTAGCAAAGGGGCTTCCAAAGAGGAACCAGGCTGATGAAAAATGTCAACAAGAGCTCCATAGCTCTGCATGTACCTATAAGCTGTAGAGCTAAGAACAGAAGGACCTGGGGACAATCCTGCCTCTGTTTATCCTCACATTCAAGTGTCTCCCCAGTTTCAATCATGTGGAACATTTCACTGCTCTCAGCAACCCTCTGACAAGAATTGGAACAATCTGAATTTTTGCATGATGAATTTGCTAATTTCTTTAATGTTTATTCTGCAACAGTTAAAATCATGTGCCCAACTCAGAAAAACTCTAAATCCAGAGAAGATTTTTTTGTATGATGCATCATAATTTCCAAAGAATGGGTAAAGTTTAAATATTACCATGAACCTCACTGAATTCAAGCAACACATATTGCAATGCATAAACAAAGCAAAGCTCATTTTATCGATGAGGAGACTGAGGCTTGGAGAAAAAAGAAACTTGCCAAAATTCATACGGATGTTTGCAAGGTCAGAAGGCATGTTTAGGCCGTAGCCTGGATGCAGTACTGAATTTTACTCTAGAGTCTGAGAGCAGTTAATTCACAAACTTAATACTTTGGTAGCCTGGCACATATCTTTAATCACAGCATTTGGGAGGCAGAGGCAAGCAGATCTCTGTGAGGTCGAGGCCAGGCTGGTCTACAGAGAGAGTTCCAAGACAGTCAGGGCAACACAAAGAAATCCTGTCTTAAATTAAAAACAAAACAAAACAACAAGCAAAAAAAAAAAAAAAGAAAAAAAAACCTTTGTAAGGCAGGGAGATACTATTTATAAAGAAAGAGAGAGGAGTTATCTTTTCATACTGAGTGTGACTCCAATCATACTAAAAGCAGCAGTAGAAAGGTCCCTAGTTTATATTTATTATTCTCACACACCCAGATATCACCTGTTTTTCCTCAGAATAAACATACAGTGTGGAGAGCAAAGCCATCAACAATGGTGATAGATCCAAGACTTCCATAGGCTATTCTAATGCCATCCAAAAGGAACACTTGTCAGAATTATAGACTCTCACAACAGACATGACCTTGAATGTTTTGCTAGTAAGAGAATCAAGGAGCACATATCGTGATGTACAGCTACAGAGATGATGGATTTGAGAACAAGTTCAAGTCTTTTTTTTTCCATTATGGATGACTTTTCTTTGAACTCCTGTATTAGTGTGCAACCACACATGCTTATTTTGGAGTCTTAATGGTTAATACACACAAAGACTTTGATCCTTTGTTTTTATTAGCACATATGAACTGAACAAAATAACCACTTCATTATGATATTGCAATGTATATATGTAAGTTTATATGTGTGTTTATACGTGATATACTTTAATCATAGCACATCTTTTATTACTTTCCTTTCTTGGTCCACCATTTTCTTTCCCCTTTCACATCACAAGTAGATCTCTCTTTAATGTATAATATTTCTCTTTATTAATATAACTTCTTTCATGTAACATGATCATCTCTAGTTCTATCCATTTTCTACAAATGAAATAATTTTATGATTGGTAAAACACCATCTGTCTATCTATACCTATATCATCTATCTATATCTATCCATATATATGTATGTATAGATATAGGAAACAATACATGTGTTGTTTCCTTCATTCACTGATGAACACCTAGGTGATACTTCAATTCATGGTAATGTCTGCATTTCCAAACATTCATCTAAAAATACAGTTAGCTGGACTTCTTATGGTTTTGCAAATACCAACATAAACAAACATGACTTACTGAGAGTCAGGATTTTGTTTAATATTTTCTCCCTACCAGAAAATTTCACTAGGTGGGAAATATGAGAACAAAGGTTTCCCTCGAGATATTTGTGTTTGCTGACTCACTGTATCATCACACATGGTATTAAGTTATTATTTTTACAAACAGAGACACAGTAAAAGAGGGCTATTTTACTCTTTCATCTTCTGCCATTGTTCTTAAATTTAAATAACTCACATCAAAGGACTTGAGCATGAGACCAGAAAATATCTCAGAATGATATTTTGCTATAACAGCTACTCTATCAAATGCATTCTTATTCACATTCCCGTCAAAGGGTGTGGAAGCAGGCTGGTGAGATGAGGCTTAGTGGAGAGGTCCTGGGGAGCAGGGAAGAGTCTTGAATGTGAAAATTCTATCTACCACACGCTCCTACTAAAATTACTTTCCCCCTTTTGTTCTTGGATTCTTTTCTCCCAGACATGCCTATGGTTTGGGAACACCAACTGCATTCTTAGCAATTTTTGAAGTGAACATGGTATGGACCAGATTTGTGAAGTTCTTTTTTTAAAGTTAAAACAACCAAAACAAATTTCAAGGTAAAATAATTCAGGTAGATTTTTTTTCTCTTGGTGCTTATGTAGGCTTTCTATATTCAAGAAAATTTTTACTTGAATTCTGTATTAAAGTTGAGTAGAACATTGCTAAGAAAATACAGAACAAGAAAAATAATGAATTTATGGCATGGTCAGTGGAGAGTTTGCCTCACATGCACCAGAGTCATGATGAGTCACATGTGGTAACAAGTGCATGTGTTCCCAGAGCTGCAAACATGGAAGAGAGATAATAGAGAGTTGAAGGCCATTCTGGGCTATGTAGCAAATGGGAGCATCTGGGCTACATGAGATCCTATGAGATTTCTTTTTAAATACACCTACATTTATAGCTGCAAACTTAAACTTCAGATTCCCTTTCTCCGTGTTCTATGTCTACTGTGTTGTTAAAGACACTGGCCTGTCCTAGACTCCCCCTATAAAATGAAAGAAAATGACATCAGAATTGCCATGTAGATTAAATAGGAGCAAGTATGTAGGACTCTTTGTGAATGGACTCTGAAACTATAAAGTCAAATACCATGTTTGTTGTCATCTTGTGGCACACAGGACATTGATTTAAACTGCTATACCCATGAAAAAATAAAGCATCCAAAACACTAGGCACATTGGTGCACAGGTTCCCACTGCCGGGAAGTCTGCAGAACCGAAGGCCCATAAGCTGTGCACCATAGGTGACCCTGAGGAATCAATCTTCCCTCAGGGCTAATTGTAACAGCTGATTCCATTTCTTTCTTCGGGTTCAGGTCATTCTTGAGATGGCTCTGCCAGCTGCAGGGACAATGTGCAGAATCACTGCTTTATGACAACTGTGACCTTCTGATAGAGTCAAGTATGGTATTTTACTACTAAATATTTGTGCAGGATATGAGAATTACTGGCATGAAATAATCCTTCCCATTCAAGACAGACTCAATTCCTTACATTTACGTGTAAAAGGCTCTTGGTTACTAGTTTCTGAAATATGAAACATTGATGATCTATTGAATCATAAAGAATTACCATCATCTAAAGGTATGCAACTGCACAGTTTACCATAGGTGTTTCTTTGTCTTAAAGGGACACGATTCAAGGCGTTAATATTTTTTCCTCCTGTACTTTCCAGATCCTATTCTAGCATTTCAAAATGAATGATGTCATATTCCCAGAGTGCTCTGCGACAGCAGCAAGGAAAGAAAGAAACGAAACACAGGTGGAATTAATTAATAGTTTGGGATGTTAATCAGTGTAATAAGTTGAAAGAAAAGTATAGGAGCTTGCCAAGGATCCATTTCTGTCATTCAAACTAAAACCAGCTGATGCAATCTTAATGGTTTTATTTCTATTCTGGGTTTTAAAGTCTAAACAGTTTGCTTCTTCTGCTTGTCTTCAAGCTTTCTTTATCTGAGATACAAAGTGTGCACACATGCATGTGTACATGCATATGTACTTAATGTGTGAATATTATAAAATTTTAACATAATATTTTGTTCATTTTCCAGTTCTTACATTCGTTTCTGATTGTCTCCACAGAGATAAATGGACAACTACTTGTCACAATGTTTAAATGGTGGTAATGAGAATTTTTCTGATATTAATGTACTACTTTCTAAAATTTTGCACTATTGGTCACATATTGGGTTACAAGAAACAGTGGGAAAACTAGGCAGATACTAGAGGGACTGGATGTGGGTTCTTGGTGGGTTTTAAGAGAGACTAATATAGGAGTTGGCTCTTTCCTCAGAGATCTCTCTACCTTGGGATCTGCACCTGACTGCCTTTCTAGAGTAGCAACAGAAATATTTCATTGCAGGTGCCTCCACACTATCTGGTATTTCTGAGACTGCATATGAATAAAATTGGCCAGCCCTGCAGCAGTGTTAGGCTTTCCTATAGGAAACACAACACTAACTCTTACCTGAGTCAATGTGATCCCCCCAAAAGGTAACCCCAGACATGAATAGTGTCATTGCACTACAACATATTAGGGTAGACAGTATGTGACAATGTTGCCATCCTCAGAAGCTCTTTAAAAGACACGAAATAGGGAGAGAAGCATTTTTTTGGATTTTCTTGGGGGAAACTAGAGGAGGGTATGAACAAAATACTACAAATACCTATATGTGTATATATGTAATTTATGTATAAAATCTATAGATAAACTTTTAAAAGAATACATATATTATTTTTAAATATTAGCAATGCACAATAAATGAAGTATTTTTGCTATCACATGTTCATTAAAAATGTAATTTCAGGTCATGTGTCTAAGTTTCATGAAATGTGCATTGCATTGTTCTCTTACTTATCAAAAGACTGGATCCAAACTGAACAGTCTTTATTCTAACACTATTGTGTATTAGAAAAATAATTCACATCCTGCTCACCTTTGTAAGTGCAATGATAATACAAAAAATTGTACTGTGACCACATCACTAACACTATCATTACCACTATCACTATCACAAAAACAGTAAGCAAAGCACAGTGAAGACAGTGTGAGTGATCACACCACCACATCATGGGGACAAGTAGGATTGGGTATATTCATGAGCTTCTCCTTCATGTTTCAGAATAAAAGAAAGAAAGCTTATTGCACTCTTCTACGGAACTGTCTGTGCCAGTTTACCTTTGACTCACACTGGCTTCCCTAGGACATGTGTAGAGTTCCAGCCCTTTGGCTTTATAATTTGCCTAGGGATTTTGGGGATTTCTTGAACATTTTATGAGAATGAAATTGTCTTTTATAGCGCATAGGACATCCTTTCAGCAATTTATTCCCATGCTTTTTCCTGCTTCATATTTTTAGTTCTCAGTCAAATTATTTATATCAGTCCATGACTTCAAAATCCAACCACTAGGGAAGTTCTCCCCCAAGAGTTAAGGCCTTCTGGCCCTGGGTTTCTCTTCTGTACTCTGGGAAACAGCTATGCTTCAAAGTATTAAGGTGAGGATTAAAGGAGTTAGCATTTTGAAAGTTATTGAAGCAATGGAAATCTGTGTGCAGGTACCAGAAAATAACTCAAGTCAGCTGCTGTCTCTGAAAACAACCTACAGGTCTGTTGGCAGAGGAAGGTGGCACAGCATCATGATGAAAGAATATAGTTGAGGGAGGGTAGAGCCAGATGGGACCACAACTGAGTTATCTATATTTTTACTTTTCCCCTTGGCAGAAGCAGAGAACATTGGTATCAATGTTCAGAACAGTGGCTAAATCATGAGAAAGGATGACACGGAATAAGAAATCTCCCCTCCCTCTCCCTTGCCTTCCCGTGTGTGTGTGTGTGTGTGTGTGTATGTGTGTGTGTGAAAGAGAGAGAGAGAGAAAGGGGGGGTATGTCAAGGCTAGCAAACCCATAAGCATTGACAGATTTTTCCTGTCTACACTTTGCACCTTATAACACACAGGAACACTAGGATTAAATATGTGTTCTGCCATGGTTTTCAGTGGATTCTGGGGATTTGACCTTAGATCTTCATCTGCAAGTGTTGTATACACAATTCTGACCACAGTATTGGTCCACATTAATATTGGACAACAGATTCGATATTAGTATGTATTTGGTACCATTGCAATTTTGTAGACACATTCACCGATGTCTGGGTTCTTTCTCTTTCTGTACATTGACTAAATGCCTTTTCTCTTTTCTAGAGTAAATCTTCGGGTCAGAGTAGGAGGGGATAGAGTCGTAAATGATTGCTTAGTTAATTCATATGTGTAATGTCATAAAGTCCTTCTCTGAACCAAAAATATTTCATTCAAAATGACACAAGAAATGTCATACACGAAGTAATCGCAATCTTTCAGTTGCAGAAGAGTAATTGCAAAAGAGAGAATGCAGAAATTAAAAAGGGGAAAAGTTCTAAAACATTACATGAGAAGTCCGTAATTTCAAGAGAAATTTGAAGAAAGTTCCACTGGGAGACGTGTACCCCTCGGGGGTATATGAGGGTGTAGACAGAACCTGAGATCGAGAGTGGATGTGGAGCCATGCATCCTTGACTTCAGAACTCCGTTCAACCCTTGTGATGTTAGCTATCTGATCTGCCAAACGTCAAGATATGTATTCATGTGTTAAGTTGGGCCACCAGATACTGTGATTCATGTAAAATGCCACATCCAGATACTTCCTAGGGATTCCCATATCTCTCCTTTGCCCTCATTATCTTATCACAAAAGAGGCATAGGGATATTATCGATGGTTTATTGTACTTGAGTCTTTCCTTGGGAAAGGAAAGCAGATTTCAACTACATACTTACAAAGCTTGCCAGGATTCCAGCATCCTTAGATATACCCACAGTATTTACGTAGCCGGGAACATTCTGGCTATGGACTGACAGTGGCACAGGTTTGTTTAAAAACATATTGTTTTTCATGGGACACACGGTGATGGTCCTTTGTCCGAAGAGCTAGCAGCCAAGCCATCAGAGGGAGAAAGGATTTTCTAAGACCAGTCACCAGCAATTCATGTAAATTGCAGTTTGAGTGCAATCAATAGATGTGACAAACAGCCAATGCTGGCAACGGGGGACATAATGAAGGTGAAGCTGTGTAAACGCTCACAGATAACAATGGAGGGGAAATTACAGGGCAGTGTTCTATTGAATAAGTGTGGTGCCAAATGAGCCTCTGCTCTCAGGTCAAGCTTTCCAACTGTTCAAGTGTCTGTGTTCCTGTCCTTTGTAATCGTTCGTGGCAGCAGAACTGGCTGGACCTGTGGAGGGCATGCATTCAGCATGCATTTGCTCTGCATCACAGTCCACTCTGGATGGCACCAGCTGATCCATGGTGTCAATGTCCACCTCCCAGAGGACAAGGCACCACCACAAATACCGATCCTCCTTATGGTTAGAGTCAAAGGCCTGCCATTAAAGCTCTAACGGGTTCTGAGCACTCCCGGAAAAGGATTAAAATGGAAAAATCACTTTGCCTATTATTACAATGTTTTCCATTTCTTAAGTAGCTAGGAAACAGTCTCTGATAAATGAAAGGAAATATGCTAATATGGTATTTCTTTTTTTTAAAAAAAATCTAGAAAATTTTAGAGATGTGTGTTAAAATGTAACCTTATATCGACAACCTACACATATCATAGTGTTTCAATAATTTTAAGACTGAGTCTTTTGATATCTCAGACCTCAAAGTTTCAATAAGTCAATAATAATAATGGCACTTTTATTTCTTAAAACTGTATTTTATTTTTCAATTTTTAAAAATTGTTTTTCTATATTTTGAGTTTATACTATAATCATTTTCCCCTTCTTTTTCCTCCTTTGAAACTTTCCCATATACCCCTCCTTGTTTTCTTTCAAGTTCTTGGCTTCCTCTTTTCATTAATTGTTCTAACATATGTGTATGTATATGTATATGCATGCATATGTATTGAATATGAATATGTATTTATTCTTAAATACATAAGTACAAACTGTTCAGTCTGCATAGTGTTAACTTATGTGTATATTTTCAGGGCTGACCATCTAGTACTGGAAAACCAATTGGTGTACTCTTCCCTGGGGAAGACTATTTCTCCAGCTCTCAGCCCTCCTTGGTTGCCCATAGTTCTTTGTGTGAGGCTGAGCCTCCTGGGCTACTTGTAATCTACAGTAGCATGTCTACTGTTGCAAAACTATACTTTAAAATTTGTAGTCTACATTGGAAAATTACTAGGCAGTGCTGTAATTGGTTTTTTATGAGACTCAAATATTTATGGGTAAAATGACTGCTTTTTACTTACACATTGTATTAATAATTAAAGGTACCACTTCTACTTTGTGTAAATTTCCAATTTGATACAACGGGGAAAATAAACTTGTTTTCTCATTACATTATTGTAAGAGTATATCTACTCAAAATTTCAAAACATAAAAATGAACAGATAAGGGCTCTTTTGGCGGGTTGAACATGTTGTCGCATGTAATTGCAAACCAGATGGTAATAGGAGATCGAATGCAGGTCCTCTACTTTTCAGAGAAGATAAGCTAGCCTTCAGAGTGGCTCTGTCATGGGTAGCGAGTGGTGCTTGGGAATGGTTAGAACACTCACATTTTTCCTTTGTAACTAGATCACATTTAATACATATATTCTAGCAGTTATCTTTGCTTTTCCCATGTCACGTGCTTTGTAGTCATTGTCTTACTCAAGACATGGATTTGCTGCCATAATTTAGAAAAATTCTTCAGTGATGCCAATCCTGTCATGTTCATTAATGAGCGTGCATCACAGGTTTAGAGTGACAAAGGATGTGCGTTAGAACAAGAACAAAGACACCCCAGAGAAACTGCTTAATTGTATTATTTATACAATGAAATATATTTTGAAAAGTTTTTAATCTGTAGGTAGGGCCAGTATGATATGTATTATGACTCACTTATACAAGTGTATCTACATCCTTCTAAGCCTCTTCCTCTCACAGCTATTCAAGTATACAAACTACCCAAGGCCCTGGAGTGGTCGAAATGGAGAGTCCTTGGCCCCCAATCTATGTTCAGTGCTACCGTTCCTAGTCAATCCGAGATTTGCTGGATAAAATGTAGAAGAAATTTTAGTTCCTTCTCCTTCATTAAGAGGAATAAATCCAGGCAAAGCAATAAAGAAAAAAAAATAGAATTGAGGAAAATATCATCAAAGTCCACAAATTCTGCCCACATGGAACGTGATGTAAAGTGAATTCAGATTTAAAATTGTAAAATTGATTTGCTTCTCATTCTTTTCTTCAAATAACTGACCTTCTTCATAATACTCAAAAGATTTTACAGGAATTCAGGGCCAAAGGCTGCCTTCAATGATTACTAGGATCATGAATATTCATACCTTTTGTGGACAGAGAAAACCCTGTTTAGATAAAAGTGTATGCTGAAAGTGACCAATTATACTCACTGTCGAAGCAGCTGCTGTTTTGGAAGCAGATTCTGGCCTCCTTGCTGCCCTGGACTCTGGGACACAGCTGCTTCTCTGTTCCTTAGGAGTGCATTCACAAGCTACTGGTCCTGCCTCTTCATCCTCCCCTCCTTGTTTGCAGGTAGGAAAACTGAGGCTTTTATGGTCAAGTAAATGAACGTATGGCTTTTCTCTGTCAATTCATAGAACTATTTTTAAGGATCAAAATGTGGCATCTATTTCTTACCTTTATTAAACTGAAACTTCCTTTACAAAACTTCTTTATTCTCTTCTCAGTTGGATGACTTCTGCTTATTGAGATGGAGGCCCAGATTTATCACTGGCTGTGTTCCTCTCACTCCCTTTCCACATACAAAGCAGGAAGATGATATGTAGTTATTTTTATGTGTATGATTTGAGAATTTCGTACATTCTTACAATATAGTTGAATCAGCTCTATCCCTATTTCCTTTCCTTCAAATCCTCCTCATCTCTTAGGCACTATTGCCTTCAAATTTCTATTGCACAAAGCAACAAACAATCATGCTAACAAATACTAAGTATGCTTGGTGCTGCCAGTATTGATTGCAAGGTCATCTACTGGATCATAGGTGGCCTCTTAGGGGCCATATCCCCAAAGAAAAATGAATTTCCCTCCTCCTAGCAGCCATGGATTGCTATAACTCCTCAGCTAAAGTGCGGTGAATATCTTCTTCAAGCCTAGTTAAATTTTGTCTGGCTTGATCTTGTGTAGGTCTTGTGCATACATATAGTCATAGTCACTGTGAGTTCATGTGTGTGATTACTGTTTTGGGTCTGGGGAAACAGTTTTAGTGTAGTCATCCACTGCCCCCCCCAAAACATCCCTACTATAAACCTATCCACTACTTATGGATAATGAGATCATGGATACTAGAGAAGAAGCCATTATTGTCATTTTGTTAAACCAGTGTAATTTCTAACTCTACTATAAAAGCTTGCCCTTCTCATTTCTCATCAAAGGAAGGTTTTTCTGTAGGAGCTGGAGGCCATCACAGAAGTCTACGATTGGTAAAAATGCAGAGAATAGCAATGGGATGCCCACATTCAATTGCTATTGCTATGGGATAATGATCTTGTACACTGTAAAGATTTGTAACTCATATTGGTTTTTGGACACTCACCTTCCTGGACCTGGAGGGAGAGGGGAGGAACTTGAACTTCCCACAGGGCAGGAAACCTTGACTGCCCTTAAGGACGAAGAGGGAGGAGGAGAGGGAGTGGGGGGAGTGGGAGGGTGTTGGGAAGAGGGGCGTAAATGGAAACTTTTATAATTTAATAAAATTACTTTAAAAAAAAAACTCTGATTGACCAGTAACCAGACAGGATGTCTAGGTGGATGACTAGACTAGGAGAAGCCTGGGAAGAAGAAAGGCAGAGACGCAGTCACCAGCCAGACGCAGAGGAAGTAATATGAGAATGCCTTACTGAGAAAAGATAACATGTCACATAGCTAAATATAAAATATAAAAATTATAGGTTAATTTAAGTCATAAGAGCTAGTTAATAATAGGCTTGAAAAAGGCCAAAGAGTTTATAATTAATACAAACCTCTGTGTGTTTATTTGGGACTGAATGGTTGTGGGACTGGGCAGGACAGGACCTTTATATCTATAAGGTAACCCCTACATCAAAAGATCATCACAAAAGATAGGGTGGAAAGACTTTAAGAGCCAGAAGACAAGGATTTTTTCTGTAAATGATAATGAAGATTCATCCATCAAATCTCAAAGATATGGTCTTCTCAACAAAACCTGCATACTGGAAACACCAGTTGATGTGCCACTGTGTATGGGGATAGCTCACAGGACCTCAGTCATAGATGAAGAACTATAAGGAGTTAATATATGCTGAGAGATGGAGAATTAACTTCCTCCAGGAATGAATCACCTGATAAGTTGTCCAAACCCAAGTGGTTAACTTTAAACAGATATGCATAAATATGTGATCAACATAAATGGACTAAAAAGGATGTATGTTGTGATAATTAGAATAGAGGTGATTGAGGGGACAGGGGAGGACTAGAAGAAAGATTAGAAATGATGTGAATATAGTATGCATGTAGGACTCCACACACACTGTAATGTTAATATTTTTAAAAGAAGGTAAGGCCAAAGCCTCTACTGAAACCATAACCAGTCTCCCTAATGGTACAGATACTGTAGAAGTCAGTGTGGTAGTTGCCTACAAAACAAGACATTCTCTTTGAATGTGATTTAACAGCTATTTTACTTGGTATTTACACAATTAATTGAAGCTCTCATCCATACAAAATGTACATGCAAGTATTTAGAGAACCTTTATTCATTAAGGACTTGGGAACAACTAAAATATCCTTCAGTAGGTTCATAGTTAATGAATGGCATCCATACATGTAATGTTATGTAGTCTTTTAGGAAAGAAATGAGCTGCCAAGCTATAGAAATCTTGGAGAAAACTTGCATGCACATTGCGAAGTGAAAGTAGCACATCAGCAAAGGGGCGACTGTAACTAAAGTGAGTTTTAACTACTATCTGACTTTAAGTGAAAGCATGGGAGAATCAGAATGAAGGGTAGAGTAGAAGGATCATTGGTACCTAGGCATTATGGAGTAGTTATTGGATTACTAGACAGAGAACAGAGAGCTTTTTTAGTCAGTAAACCCACTCTATAATTATAAATATGTGTCATCACACATTGGTTTAGAATCATGCAGTGAACATCACCAAAAGCAAAGGGTAAACTGTGGATTCTGGGTGGTACTGATGTTTTGATGATGCCAGTTCAAAAATGTTAACCAAAGTGCCTCCAAAGGGAAGATACTAAGCTCATAGGGAATTGAAAGAGTGTGTTATTGTGTGAGAAATCTCTACTTCTGTTCAATTTTTCTACCCACCAACAATATGACCTAAAGTTCCAACTACATTGTTTTAGATCATATTACAGGTTAACTATAATATATTAACCTCAATGTTTCAGATAAGAATTTACACATTATACTAAAATATTACATATTATATATCTAAATATAGCATAAAATATGTAATATTAATTATAATATTTTAGGTCCAATTACAAATTTACTGTAACATTTTAGAAGATAACTTTACTATATTCTAAAATTTGACCTAAATTATTAAGTACAAAAGAAAATAAAATTATCTATAAAACATCTTTGTCTTAGATATTAGAAAGAAGACAACTGTAGCACCTCTAGAAATAGGCTGAGGGTCATGATTCATATTACCTACAGAGGAAGGAATTGAGAACAATTACCTGAAGCATCTATAGAAAGGAATAAGGGTCACAATATGTGGCATGCAAAAGGGCAGAGTAGGACCACCATCTGTAGCAAATATGGAGAGAGGAGCTAAAGACCACTATTCTACAGCATCTACAGTGACAGACTGAGGACCATTATTCTGCAACATCTATAGAGAGAACCATTATTGGCACATGTTGGAAAAGTCCACAGGACTAACAGTTCCTGACAGAAAGATGCATGCATAACCTCTGTCTACGCTACATGACAATGAGTGTGATTTCGAATGCCATTCTGCTTTAGTTGGGGATTATTACCTATAATACTGGATGGGTGTCAAGCTTTCTTGAATGGGACAGTGTTGCTAAATGATACACATCTTAAAAATGTTATGCAACACTAATTATTTTGACTGCTGATAGACTGCATCAACTATCCATGAATAGCATTTTTCATAGATGCCTAAACTTGCACAGCTTAATATGGTTTATTGATTTATCACAGCTCAATTTCATTTTAAAAGATTTCAAATTACAAGGTCCTTCAGTTAGCTAAAATATTTTCACCACTTAGATAAAACCAAATTCAGACAAAAATGGTAAGAAAACAAGCACTTGTCATATCTCTTTAATTTCAAAAATTTGGGGTGGGGGTAAGTTCCTAAGCCACTACAGAGCTAATTCTATTTTCTCATCAGTAATTCATTCATTATGAGTTCAGGGAGAGCTTTAAATAAAAATGTAGTAAGAAAGCTCATCACTAATTAGAATCTGAGTTTGAAATCCTAAAAATTTAACACCTTTAAATATTCCACAGGTAATTGCAAATGTTAAAAAAAAATTGATGATCAGTGTTTCACGGCATCTTCAGAAAAATACTGAGGGTCACTATCTGGGACATCTGTAGAGGCAGGTGCCAAGAACCATCATATTTATTATACAGAAAAAGACTAAGGGGGAGTAGCCATATTTGTAACATCCACAGAGGGAAACACTGAGGAGTAAAGCTACTTGTAGTATTGATTTATATAAAGAGGTTGTGAAGACCATTATCTGCAGCATATAAAGAGAGAGGTTGAGGACTACTGTCTATAACATCTATAGAGGGATGATGACAGCTATTTTTGAGGCATCTAGAGAGATGATGAGGGCCACTATTCTAGAGACTCTATAGTGCAAAACTGAGGATCACTATGTTACAGCACATACAGAGGTAACCTAAGAAATATTATTGTGCAGTTTCTATAAAGGGAAACTGGAGACCACTATTCTACAATGTCTACAGGCATAGGTTGAGGACCACTAGCCTGAAACATTTGTACAAGTGTTTCTGATCGTATTGTGCACCATTTACACAGAGGTGTGAGCATCCCTTTCTGCCTTCTTCTTTAACCTCTACTGACTGATGTTTTCTATATTTTGTTTTTATAAGAATTATAGTATATGATTCTTGTTTTTGGTGTCTGACTTATTTAATTTAACTTAATCCTCCAGTTCCATCTGTATTGTCACATATACCAACATTTTGTTATGGAATATTACTTTATGTGAAGATGTATTACATTTGTTTATGTTGTGGGATGCTACTTTAACTATGTAAGGGTGTATTGCATTTGCTTAAGCTGCTTTTGTTTAATGGTGAAAAGATGTGCTGCTGTTTCCCCTTACCTGCCTGAGGCACCTGATTGGTTTAATAAGAAGCTGAAAGGCCAATAACTAGGCAGTATAGGGATAGGCAGAGCTGGCAGGCAGAGTAGCAGGAGGAATCTAGGCTTGAGAGAAAAGAGAAGAGAAGGGAGAATGAGGGAAAAAGATAGGGAAACACCCAACCAGCTAGGCAACCACCAGACAGACAAACACAGAGTGGGACAAAAAGAATGAAAGAAAATAAAAAGCACTGAAGCAAAATACATTAAATTAAGTTATAAGTGGTAGTGGGAAAAGCACAAGATAAGGCTGAGCGTTTATAATATTAAATCTCCATGTCATGATTTGGGAGTTGGCTGGGGCCTAAATAAAGTCTGCTATATTTGATGTCCCAACATGGGGCCTGAATTTCCACATGAAAGAAAAGGATATGGTTCCTTTAAAAGACTCTGCCATAGGCGGTGGTGGTGCATGTCTTTAATACCTGCACTAGGGAGGCAGAGGCAGGCAGATCTCTGAGTTTGAGGTCCTATAAACCCTGTCTCAAAAACAAACAAACAAACAAACAAAAAAACGCTCTGACATACAGCAAGCACTTCAGCAGCTGGTATGCTAAGATGCCAAGTAGAAATAGCAAGGTAAGAGTAAACGCCTCCTACAGTGTGGACACCGGCTTCCTAGAGCTCGCATGGTTGAATGCAGCTTCTAGTTAGACCTAGCTCCCAGTTGAATTCAGCTCTCAGCTAGGCCAGGCATGAAGCTTGGCTCTCTTGTGGACCCAAGCGGGATGGAGTCAGCCCCTGGTGCAATTTGAGGTTTGGCTCACGTGGTCAGAATAGGTAAGAGACAACATTAAAGACATGCAGAGAGGAGAGAAAAAAAAAAAACAACTCCAAATAGGTAACAGTGTGCTTAAAAATGTGCATAAGCCGCTGGGCGGTGATAGTGCATGCCTTTAATCCCAGCACTCACTCGGGAGGCAAAGACAAATGGAGTCCTGTGAGCTTGAGGCCAGCCTGGTCTACAGAGAGCTCCAAGAACAGGCTCCCAAAGCTACAGAGAAACCCTGTCTTGAAAAATGGAAAAAGAAAAGTGTGCATAAGTTTAAAAAAGAAAAGGAGATGGATATAGGTAGGCATAGGAAAAACAGTTTAAAAATAATAAAGTCTTTAATGAGGGACTAAGGTAATATAAAAGGGAAAAGCCAAGTAAAACTGGGAAATACACAAGGAGTTTGGATCTTGTGTAGTGTTGTGTTGACTTTGAATTATTTGAATGTTGATTAGCAAATGACAGCTACTGAGAAATATGGGACTGTTAAAAGGACTGTTTTGTTAAATCAACCTAGATTACTTTAGGGATGTCTTAACTTTAAAATGGAATTCACAAAATGTACTGAGTTGAGAAAGAGGTTATGCTTTTGTTTCCATAGGAAATGAACGGCTGTGGTTTCCTTCAAAGTTAGTAGAGATGAGTTTTGATCAGGGAAGGCCTCTGAAAATCTTAGCTACAGACAGTCATAAAGGATTAAACTAGAAAAAAACTACAAGACAGGTACTTTAAAGATGTCATTGCCATCAGACAACAAAAAGCAGTCTTGAGAACACAATGCTCACATTCCCAAAAGACGGCATTTGTGATTTTTGGTCATTTGGTGGGTTATAGATATTTGTCATTATTTAGGGGGATATACGAAAATAAAATAAAGAAAACAGCTATTAACCTCAAATATTTTACATTGGTATGGATTTTGGTATATAGTTATTTTTGCTGTACTGTATGTATGAACCTATTCTTCCTTGAGGTATTACAATTATGCAACTCATTTAAAAATGTAGTACATAATTAAAATGCAAGTTAGTAGTTATTCATTTATAATAATCAAACTTATTTTTATATTAGTATTTTTCAAGGTTAAACAAATATATTTAGATAGATAGATGATATTCAAATACTTCAGAGACCAATAGAATGTGGCATTTAAGATGTTTAGGTGGGGTGACCAGGCAGGAAGTAGAAGTGGAGTGACAAGATCAGGGGAATTCTGGGAAGAGGAAAGACTCCGTTTACAGTTGTCACCCAAAAGTAGAGGAAGCAAGATCAGAATGCCTAGCTGATTAAAGGTACCAAGTCATATGGCTGCCACAGACAAGAAATGTGGGTTAATGTAGGATGTAAACATTAATACAAGCCTAAGTTAATAGGTCAACCCATTTATGATTAAAGTAAACTTCTGTGTATTTCTTTGGGACTGAACAGCTTCAGAACCAGGTGGGATAGAAACCATCATCAACATTTCTGGGTCTGGGTTACCTCGCTCAGGATGACCTTGTCTAGTTTCATTGGCAGCAAATTTTATGTCATTGTCTTTAACAGTTGAGTAATATTCCATTGTGCAAATGTGCCACATTTTCTTTATCCATTCTTCGCATGAGGGGAATCTAGGTTGTTGACAGGTTCTAGTTATTACAAATAAAGCTGCTATAAACATAGTTGAGCAAGTGTCCTTGTAGATAGTCCTTTGGGCATATGACCAGAAGTGATATAGCTGGATCTTAAGATAGATTAATTCTTTTTAAAATTTAAAACTTTTGGAATTAGGTCCAACTGAATTCAAGAGTTAGGAAAAAAACTGTCGTTTCTTATATGACTAAGAATAAAGGTGACATCACAAAAGATTAAAAGCTGTGATATCCTTCCCATGCTATTGCACATCCATTCAAGAAATGAGCAATTAACAAATCTTCATGCTAGAAACCAACATAACCACTGTGTAAATGGTGAAACTGACTTGAACATGGTGCATTCCTCCATGACAAAGAGAAGAATGAAGGCAGCTGTGATCTTAGTATATGTGTTAAGTGGAAGCAATGTGCCAGACATAGATCCATGGAACAAGGTAAGGACTGGGAAATTATTTCATTACATACTATCATAACTAAGCTGTAAACTATTGCATTTATTTATTTATGATTACAAATGATTAAAACAGTGCTATAAATGAGGAAGAATAACATATTTAAATTATATTCCAAGAAGAATCTCGATGATGGGTAGAATCAACAAGCATTCACATTGGGAGCTAAGTGCTTAAGACAGGGACTTTGGCTACCCAGTGGATCTCTGAAGTTTTTTCTACCTGAGTATACTAACGTGCTTACTAAAATTTTTCTCCAATGAAATCTGGGTATAGTTATTAGCTGGATTGTTTTAAATCAGCAGTTCATGTCCCTTTTAGTAAACCTCTGTCTACAAAAATATTTATAATTTTTAAAAGTAGTAAAATTTCAGTTATGAAGTAGCAACAAAAATAAGTTTATGGTTGGGGTCACTACAGCAAGAAGAACTGTATTAAAGGTAGAGCATTACTGCTCTAAGTACTATTCCTATAACTCAAAATAGAATTTTTCATAGCCTCTACTTATACAAGGAGATGGAGACTTTTACAGTTTCCTTAACAGCATGTGATTATTCCCCAAGTAATATGTTTCATTCGTTTATTATGCTTTTACTTTATTCTATCTGTAAAAGTTTAGTTTGTTTTTAGGCCAAGTAAAACAGAAATAAATGAATGGGAACTTTTACATCAGTCTATCTTCAGTATTAATTCAGATTTTGAAACTTCAATGATATTTTTGAGTTTTTCTTTGTGGTCATGTGCATTTATTTTAGGTGTATAAATATTTTTAAATTTTAATTTGTATTTTTGTTATATTTTTCTTGCAAAGTCTAATATAAATATTCTTTGGGGAAAATAACTGAGTGTAATATTCAAGTGTCTAGCTAGATGACATTCATTGATTAGGGACTAAATACATAAGTCATCTTTTCTGCAATGACCAGTGATTAAATAAAAAAAGGACCTTGAGTTTTGTTTTTGCATGTGTTAAGTTGCCATATTCAGGTGTTATTTCTTATCTTTTCCCATGTATGGCTTAAATAAGAAAGGTGACTTGAAGCTGTTTCTGTTTATTTTTTTTTTAATTCTGGCATTATCTGTTTCCTGATATGAGTCATTAGGTAAATTACCAAAGTATGTGTACTTGTATATAAGATAAAGCTTGTAGTGTGTGTGTGTGTGTGTGTGTGTGTGTGTATGTGTGTTTGTATGTGTGTGTCCATGTCTATATCTGTGTGTCTGTGTAGTGTGTGTGGTATGTGGTGTATGGTATGGTATGTGTTTTGTGAGTATGTATTTGTTATGTGCTCATGCATGTGTGTGCGTGTGCACGCCAGAGGTTGCTATCTGGTATCAATTTAAATTGCTCTTTACCTTTTTATTAGAAAGAGAGTCTCTAATAGAGCTCACTGATTCAGCTACATTGGATCGGTGGTGAGGCTCCTGGATCTGTTTTTGTCTGTCCAGCATTCACTGCGATTATTGGCATATACCACCCAAAGCTGCTGTTCATGTGTGTGCTAGAGATCTGAACTCAGGTCCTCCTG
The DNA here is from genome assembly GCF_982192425.1 of Myodes glareolus. Taxonomy (NCBI): domain Eukaryota; kingdom Metazoa; phylum Chordata; class Mammalia; order Rodentia; family Cricetidae; genus Myodes; species Myodes glareolus. The sequence goes on along the minus strand of NC_142039.1, from coordinate 27,932,199 downwards.
CCTTCACAACAAACCCTTTACTGACTGAGCCATTTCTCCAAAAAGAACACTTTTTGAAATTTCAGTATCCATACTTGTTAGTAATGGGTGTGAGCGGTCATGCTTCCAGCTCTCCTTTAACATTGAAAGAGAAGTTTCCATGTAAAACGATTTTGTCTTTTCTGTGTCACAAAAACATGGCCTGGATTGATGCTATTTAACATTTTATTAAGTGAGCAAGGGAAGAGATGTTACCTCTTTGAGTACTGGGCAAAGGCCACTCGGCTAATGCTGACCCCTGCCAACTATAACACATGGAACGCGAAACATTCACAATTACCTCTCTAGTGTATTTTGCAAGACACAAGGGGTCATAACAATCAGATTGTTATGTTGTGGGAGAGCAATAATTCAAGTCCTGTTTGCTTGTGCTGAGCTTGAGAAAACTGCTAAGGTCAATGTAGTTATGTTGTCTGAGGATCGACTGAACATGAATGACTTTAGTTAGACTCTAGTTAGCCCACAGAGCCGACTTCGGGTTAAATGGGGCTTCAGTACAGAAATTGCAACCACCCTCAGATTTTCTGTTATTGGTTACTTTTGGAAGAGGGCAATGAAACTATTTTTTATCTGTGATACACAGATTTTATGAAAGTCCCAGTATCTTATATAGGAGAAAAATTCTTCTCATTTCTGCTTCTCCTTTCCCTTCTTTCTTAACCTCTGGCTCTAATGAAGGAAGCATGGCTCCCTTCTTCCCATGGGGTGTCACCACGTGCAGAAGAGGCTTGCTTAGGTGCTGGGACACTGCAGACTTCACCTTTGTGCTCAGGTGACAGTTTTGAAGGGAGTGTTAGGGCAAAAGAGGAAGCCAACAGCCCAATCAACAGGTTAATGAAACTGGGAAAATGGAGAGAAAATTTTGCATTTTAATACATCAGAAATGATCTCCATAACTATGCTTTAGGAGTGCTTACAACTAGCATTCAAAACATGAACTGTTTATGTTTGTGTGTGGCTTCTGCATATAGGTAATTGAGCATATACGTGTGCACAGAGGTCACTAGTGGGCATCAGATGTTCCGTTCTATCAACCTTTTCTTTATTCTCTTGACACGTCTCTTACTGAACCTGGAGCAAGGGTAGTAGTCAACAAGCCCTCAGCAATGATCCTTCTATTTCTTTCCTTCTCATCTGCAGTGCTGGGGTATAAGTTTGTGTGGTCATTTCCAGTGCCCAACTATTTTCCTGATCCTTTTGTGTAAGCTTTTACTAACTGGACTGTTTTTACAGCCCTTTAACTGTTTTGATTTATTGTATTTTTTGCTTTTAGTTATTCTTGTACATGTGTAGGTGTGTATATATGTATGTGTGTGTATGTGTGTGTGTGTGTATGTGTGTGTGTGTGTGTGTGTGTGTTGTATGTGTGCACTCATGATGTGCCAGGGCTCACACATTCTTGGGCCCACATATGGATGTAAGACGAGAATTTGCAGGAACCATGTGGGTTCTAGGGACCCAACTCAGGTGGTCAGACTTGGCCAACAGCTTATACCCACTGAAATATCAGGTAGGCTCCTTACCCAATTTTTTTTATTTATTAAAAATTTCCACTTCCTCTCCGTCTCCCTTTTTCCTCCCTCTCCCCACCTCCCCCTCCCTTTCTAGTCCTAAGAGTAGTCAGGGTTCCCTGCCCCGTGGGAAGTCCAAGGTCCTCCCCCCTCCATCCAGGTCTATAAAGGTGAGCATCCAAACTAACCAGGCTCCCACAAAGTCAGTCCATACAGTAGAATCAAAATCCAGTGCCATTGTCCTTGGCTTCTCAGTCAGCCTTCATTTCCAACCACACTCAGAGTGTCCAGTTTGATCACATGTTCCATCACTCCCAGTCCAGCTGGCCTTGGTGAGCTCCCATTCGATCAGTCCCAGTGTCTCAGTGGGTGGACACACCACTCGTGGTCCTGACTTCCTTGCTCATGTTCTCCCCTCTTCTGCTCCTCATTTGGACCTTGGGAGCTAAGTCCAGGGCTCCAATGTGGGTCTCTGTCTCTATCTCCATCCATCGCCAGATGAAGGTTCTATGGTGATATGCAAGATATTCATCAGTGTGGCTATGGGACAAGGCCAGTTCAGACACCCTCTCCTTGCTGCCCAAGGAACAATCTTGGGACCTCTCCTTGGACCTGGGAACCCCTCTAGAATCAAGTCTCTTGCAAACCCTAAAATGACTCCCTTAATTAAGATATTTACTTCCCTGCTCCCATATCCACCCTTCCTCCATCCTACCCATCCCATTCCCCCAAGCTCTCCCGAATCCTCCCCTTCTCCCTTCTCTCTACCCATCTCCCCTTACATCCACCCCCACACCCCAAACCCCTATCTAAACTAATCAAATGGAAGAGAGAGAACACGTAAATTAACAAGATCAGAAGTGAAAAGGGGGACTTAACCACAGACACAGATGAAATTCAGAGAATCATTAGATCTTACTACAAAAGCCTTTATGCCACAAAATTGCAAAATGTGGAAGAAATGGACACTTTTTTAGATAAATACCATATACCAAAATTAAGTCAAGACCAGGTGAGCAGTTTAAATAGACCTGTAAGTTGTGAAGAAATTGAAACTGTCATCAGAAACCTCCCTACCAAAAAAGTCCTGGACCAGATGGTTTCAATGCAGAATTCTATAAGAACTTTCAAGCAGAGTTAATACCTATACTCCTTAATGTGTTTCACGAAATAGAAACAGAAGAGTCATTGCCTAACTCCTTTTATGAAGCTACAGTCACCCTGATACCAAAACCACACAAAGACTTAACCAAGAGAGAGAATTACAGACCAATCTTCCTCATGAACATCGATGCAAACATTCTCCTTACCCATTTCTAAACCAGTGCTTACCAGTAATAATAACTCACTGCATTAAATTATACTTTGCTTTTTTTGCTATCCTTAGTGTTTTAGAATTTTCTGGTCTTGACGTTACAGATGTGTTTTCCCATCATAGTCCAACTGAGATTTTTTTTTATCAGCAGACAGAATACAGGCAAGCGCTTCGAACTCTGAGTTCATAATCTTTGTATGGGTGAACAATGCTTCCTTTTGATTTTGTGGTTTGAACAAGGAAAGATGTTGCCAGTTTAAAAATTTTAATTTAATTTTGATTTAATTATATGGGTCTTTTGCATCCATGCAACATGTTTCTGTTGCCTGCAAAGAACAGAAGAGGGCATTGGATCCCCTGGAACTGGGGTTACATATGGTTGTGAGCCACCGTGTATATCCTGGGAATTAAACCTGGGCTTCTGAAAGAACAGCTAATGATTTTTAACTTTTGAGCCATCTCTCCAACCTCCAATGCTGCTAATTTTAAAATAATCAAGCTTTCCCGGTTAATATATTCTAATAAAATACAGTGGCTTATTATTCCTGTTCCTTAAATGAAGGTACGTGTTAGTACACAGATATGAACACATGTACACCAGTTACTCAACCAAACACCTGTGATAATAGAGTAGGAGAGAATGCACTCTTTCTTGTGTAGCCACAGGGGGTCACTGGAGAGCAAAGCTGTTGTCAACTAAAGCATCCTTCTAACTTAAATCAGCAAAATTCTTGCACTGCCTTAGGATACTCTCATTAGGAACAAGATTAAAGAAAAATCGAAGCAAGAAAATTAAAGGAGGAATTCATTTCTAAGTATTTAATAAAGGGAACGAGAGTCGGAGATAAATTCTCCTGTGTAGACAAGTTTCCTCAAGCGAGCTCTTGTTAAAGAACAGCATCAGTTGCTTGAAGTTCCAGAAAAGAAATGAATGGTGCCAATAAATTGGCTTTAAAAATGACAAGGGACAAAGCCATACTGCATGATGTGGAAGGTATTAAAAACGGAAGAATGAAAGAACACAGCAATGCACTTAAAAAGTGTTATAGTGTTTAAAGTGGAGTTTGCAAAAATTTATTATGTTGCCTTGTCTGGGGAGAGAAAACTGAAAATTAAAATTCTGAATGTAAAATGGTAAGCATGATGGAAAGATTTGTTTTCTTGTTCAACTTTTTGAGTTACTCTATTACAATAAAGGAACAGAGCTTAACAAATTGATAAGTTTATCTACCATTGAGTAACCATATCCTGAATTTATTTTAAAATATATGCACATAATTTCATAAAACTAAAAGCATTTACTCTAACTTTTTCATTCCATGAGAATTTTTTTTACTAGTTTTGAAGTGTTAGCATACAAATATTTGGATTCATTGTAGGGTTTACAAATATATAGCCTAATATACTTGTTTCTAACTCATTCTTTTGCAGGTTTTCCTTCTCCTCTTCCTGAACTTCCAAAAAGCTTCTCCCTTCTGCCATCATGTAATGCCTAGTAAGTAGAGATTTTATATTAGAGAAAGATAAAACAAACATTTTTGGACTAGAGATATGGAGTTGATTTTTGTGACTTTCTCAGTTGCTAAGTTATCAGTCTTTGAGAGTGATATATGAATTAGTGAGGAAAAGAGGCATATCAGCTCAAGAGATGTGAGGATATTAGAGAATACACAAGCAGGATATTCTCTAGGAAACATGTGCACCATGGTTGTCCAATACAAAGCAGCATGGAGACAGTTTAAATAATATATGAAAATTAAGCTAATTACTACCTCATAAAATCCTTCTGGAAAGTTACATTAATTTTGATACAAACAGGAAAAGATCAAGAATTATAACTGGGAACTCATAAGACTAGAAAGTCTGAGAGTTCTTAATTCAGTGAATGAGCTTGCATTGAACCAGCGAATTCTTATTGTGTATATAACTGCCTTGAACTAGAGATGGGCTTGTTTAATGCCTCAGATCTACATCTACAGATAGGAAGGAGAATGCAGGCACAATGACAGAGGAACGGGGTGGACTACCGTGTTTCAGGGGTATTTAGGTATTCATTCTGACTTCTGTAGAGTACTTAGGAATGGTAGGAATGATGGACAAACAATTTGAGGAGTTTTTCTGAAAGGAATTTATTAGAGGCATAGACATTTGAATTTTATTTTATAAAAAATAGTAGATATTTTAGTATTATGAAAAACACAAAGATGATTATGAATCATGAAATTCTAAGGTATTTTTTCTGTTAAACATAAGCCTTAAGAGTTAAGGGATCTACTTCTTCATATAAAGAATTCTCTCTCTCTCTCTCTCTCTCTCTCTCTCTCTCTGTGTGTGTGTGTGTGTGTGATTCTCTCCCTCCCTCCCCGTCTATATTTTTCTTTGTCTCTTCTTTCCTTGAGACAAGAAATCTCCTAGTTTGCTGCCCAAGCTCACCTTGGATTCCCTATGTATTTAAAGATGACCAAATGATGATCCCTTTTTTCTCTATCCCCAGAGTACAGGGATATAGATGTATACTCACATCCGATAATGTGTGACTTGAGGTTTTAAACTTCTAGTTTCACGCATGCCAAGCAAGCACTCTTCAAACTAAGCTACATTTCCAGTACCAAGGAATCATTTCTATTCAGTTCCAAGCTCTTGGCTCTGACCTGTGCTCTGAAATGAAGGTCTCTCCTCTCCTCTCCTCTCCTCTCCTCTCCTCTCCTCTCCTCTCCTCTCCTCTCCTCTCCTCTCCTCTCCTCTCCTCTCCTCTCCTCTCCTCTCCTCTCCTCTCCCCTCCCCTCCCCTCTCCCCCTCCTCTCCTTTCCACTTCTCCGTCTTGTTCTGGCTCCAGCTTTCTTCTATGATCTGAGCTCATGTAAACCAGGCTGGTCTGAAGCTCATACCAAGGCTGGCCTAAACTCCTAATTCTCCCATTTTCATCTCAGGATTACAAGCATGTATTGTTGTGGGATATTCACCAGAGAAGACTGCCCAGAACTGGATTTATGCCAACACGAAGTCTTTATTAGCCTACTGGCAACTACACTGGGTGTTCAGGATCCCAGAGTAGGACCCGGCTTTTCTCAGGATGAGCTTTTAAGCACAAAAAACATTTCCTAGGTTGACATACTTCAGTTAATAAGAACAGTTAGCCAAAAGAGGAATTACCAAAGCCAAGAAGGAGGGCTTGTACATTTAGAAATTTTCTCAATATTATGGGTTTTGATGGATTAGGTCTCTGTTTAGGTTTTGGCAGGCAGTGCTGTCTACATGCCGAGTTTTAGAGCCTGAATGGTACTTCTATCATGGAATCAGTTGTGCTAAGATCTCAAGGGCCTACTAAGGTCTGGGACGCTTTTACAATCCACCACAGTAGGCTTAAAGCAAAACTTTCTAGGAACAGTGATAATTTGCCTTTTTTTTCATTTTTCCTAAATCAATACTGTCTTGGGGTTATTATTGCTGCAACAAAACACTATTACCAAAGAATAAGTTGGGGAGCAAAGGGTCTATTAGGCTTACACTTCAGCATTGCTGTTCATCACTAAAGAAAGTCAGGACAGGAACTCAAAGTTTGTTCAATCCACCTTCTTATAGAACCCAGGACCACCTGCCCAGGGATAGCACCATCGACCACGGGCTTGGCCCTCCCTTACTGATCACTAAATGAGAAAATGCCTTATAGCTGGATATCATCGAGGCATTTCCTCAACTGAAACTCCCTCCTCTTTGGTGACTCCAGTATGTGCCAAGTTGACACACAGAACCAGCCAATACAAATATCAACCTGTGCTTTCAACATTTTCTAAGTTAGGTTGCAGGAATGAGTGCTCACCAGTTTTCTTTGTAATTGCTTTAGCTGTCTGATATGTACTTGGGCTACAAAGTCTCCATCATAAGAATATTAGTCATGGTTCTCTAGAGAAACAAAACGGATAGAATGACTCTGTGGGGTTTATCAGAGTGGTTTACACATTATGGTTAGCCTATTCCCCAAATGACTGTCTCTCAATGGAAAAGAAAACACATTCAATAGCTGTTCAGTTCACAAAGCTAAATGCCTCAGCTGGTCCTCAGCATACATCAGAATCCCAAAGGAGTAAGCTCTAATGCTAGTGAATAAATGAACTGGCCAGGGAGAATGAGGGCAAGCAGGCAAACTTTCTTATTCCATGTGTTTTTCCAGAGACTGTCACCAAAAAGTGTGGCCCAGATTTAAGGTGGATTTTCTTAACTCAAAAGATTCGAATTTAGGGTAGGTCTTCATACTTCAGATGAAAATATAAAATCCTACACAGATTTACCTAGCTTATTGAGGTTTAGATAATTCCAGTAGTTGTCAAGTTAACAAGGCTATCCATGACAATTACCATTATCAGATGTAAGTTAACAACAAACCCAAACAACACTTTTCTGTGTTAAAGAGAGCAAGAGAGGAACAGTAACTAAACCATAAGTCATTGCACAGCTTTTGGTCAAGTTTGGCATATATTACTTCCTGTCACTGCCATTTGAACAAAGACCATATCAAGGTAAAATCCAAACACAAGAGAATGGGAAAAAAAAGTTATGGGATATATTCAAATATAAGAATACTGCTGTTACTGAGATAGGTTATTATCAAAATAATCCCCCCGTTGTGTGCAGAAATTTCATTGCCACAATTATGACAAATCACATAAAAAGTATAAATATTTTATGCTAAAATGCTTTTGGATTTTACTAACCTCTAAATTGATGGGCTGTTCTGCTATGGCTATATGTTTTAATTACTGCTAATTTGAATTAATGGGAATTGCATAATGATATAAAAAGTTATTTGTTTAGAAAACTATAGTGGGATTGATTATCAATAAACTAACTTATAGCCAACATTCTTAGTTATCATGGAGTTTTTCTCTTAAACATCTAACAACAGTCAGTCGCATGACAACATACCAGTTCAATGTGCAGTGGACACACTTAGGCCTGTCAGGAGGTTAGCAAGTATTATCCGACATACAATTTTAACATTGTAAAAAAAATCACCAAAACTATCTCCTAAAATATCGACTTTTTTTAAAAAAAGCAGAGTAAGTTGAACCTGTGCAACAATGAGCAGCTCATTTATTATGATTATATATTTTATATATATATGAAATAACTCTGTTCCCAAGAGAGGTTATTGTTTATGATTAAAGTGAACATTTTATTAGACACTCTAGGCTAATAATTTACAAATACTACTCTAAATGAGGCAAGAACTCAAATGATTCTCCAGTGTGTATGCTGGCTTCATCTCTGACAGTACTATAAGCTTCACCAGACACAGAAAGAAGCTCATGTAATTAGCCTTCCCCTTGTATTTTGCATGTATTTATCACGACAGACATTTCTTTGTTAATAGCTTTCTGTGTAAGGAACAGTGTGGAGAGCAAAGGAAACCCTGAGTGAATTACATTCAGGGTGAATATAAATGTGTATTGTATACATGGGCACAACCATGACAATGTCTGAAGCCTTTTTTATCTATGGGAAATTGGCAAAGCTTTTTGCCATATACACCGCGCTCAAAGTTGAAATAACTTTTTTCCTCAGGAGCAAGTAAAATCCTTATGGATGGACAATTGACCAGTGAGCAAAAACTGGCAGCTGTAGCTCTTTCCTTTGCTGTGTTTATGGACTGAGGTTGCTCATCCATGAACAGCTCTTTTGAGGGTTAGGTAAGTCTTTGCTCTGCGTTGTACATAAGCAACACCCCAGGTCCCACATTGTAGCCATTGTGAATAGCTGGTGTGGCTCCATCAGAAAGCACATAGCCCAGGACAGCAGCTTTTTTGCGTTAGTGTTTCTGTTGTTTCCTTAGTGTCTGTCCTTTCCTCATTCCCTCTCTGTACCCAGTTGTGGCTCCAGGACCCCAGCCTGTGGGCCACTGCAGCACAGAGACCCCAGGGGGAAAATCAGACCGCTAAACACATTTAAAAATGAAGCTACTTGGGAGACCTTAATTTAATGATTTCGATGTTTAAAAGCTAAGAAAAGTTTAAATGAATGAATGTAGCGTGAAACGTTGCATTTCTTGGGGGTGGGTAATTTGTTTTTAAAGGTGTGGCTCATTGATGCTTAAAATTAATGTCCCTGGTGTATTCTGAGAAGGAGTAGTAAAATCTAGGGGGAAGCAAAATCAGAAACAAATTGAAATAAAAAGCTTTTACTTAACAATGAAATATTTTTTTTAAACACACATCTTCACATTGAGATTTATATGCAAATTCACTACAATTTCTATATAATGTCTTATAATTAAGCCACAAAACATTCTAGTTGGATAAATGTGGTTCAAAGGTGAACAAAAGCTGTGTTTCATGGCACAGGCTTGTAAGCCTAGAAACTATAAGGGCGAAGTAGAAGAATGAGGAGATAAAGATTATCCTTAGTGAAGGAATGAGTTCTGGGTCAGCCTGGGCCGTGTGAGTCTCTGCTTTTACGCAAACAAACAAACAAGTAAGTAAATAAATAAAATAAATATGAAAACGAACAACTCAAAGGTGAGCTGTTCCCTCCCTCTGCCCATCACTTCTTCCAGGCTGTGCAGAAATTTGGTTTTCTAAGCACCACCTGTCTCGCCAGGAAGGATTTTGTACCTGGTAGACTTGACCTAGTTCCCTCCTTCACCAGCACAAATAGTGGTCACTGGGATTCTGTGTGTTAATCCACTCATCCTTGTGGTAAATTTCTAACAGAGTCAGCTCTCTTTCTTTGCAGATGTGTGCTTCTGGGTTCCCCTGCTTTGTTCAGTTTAAAGGGATCTTTATGTTGCTAGGGTTGTTTGCAAACATGCACTCAGGACTTGGAAAATAGTGAGATATGGGGTGTCACTGACACCCACATTCCATGCTGAGAAGAGGCTCTGTGCTTCTTTAGGCTGCATGCTGTAAACAGCTATTCTTTCATGACTTAGTGCCATGCTTTTACATTTTGGCAGGTTTTGTCAGTGATTTAGACATTTAAAACAATTCAAGCACGGTGATTGAATTTATGCTGTTAGTGTTCCCAAACATAAGTTGTGATGTTCTTTACTGAGAAAATATGTGTGTTTTAATTTAATTTTGTTGAGGTGAATTTGATTTCCATTGTTCCACAGTCAGTGATTCCACAGTAAACGCTAAACAATGCATGCTGGTTTGAATGAGAATAACCCTCATAAGCTCACACCTTTAAACACTTGGTCTCCAGTTGGTAGAACTATTTGAGAAGGATTAGAAAGTATGGCTCTGTTGGATAAAGTGTGTCACTGGGGGCCAGCTTTGAGGTTTCAAAGACTTGAGCTATTACCAGTGTGCCTCTCCTTCTGCCTCCTACTTGTTTTTGCTTCCCTGTCATGAAATTTAACCCTCTTGAACCATAAGCCCAAATAAACTCTTTCTTTTAAAATTGCCTTGGTCATAGTGTTTTGTCACAGTAGTAGAAAGTAATCAAGACATAAGATATCATTAAATAAATACACAAACAAGGTTACATGTTTATCTGCTGTCAGATTTAGTATGACCAGAAGCATCTAGAAATTTCTCCTGGGAGCAATATTTCAAGAACACACTCTATGCTCATAGGTATAAATAATGACAACCAGTGTTTTCAATCTGTACAATTATCTCATTTTGTTGGCCCTCTTACTGGCCATTTTGGGTGGCATTACTATGCTCAGAGATAGAGTTAGAATTGGTAGTAGAGACAGAAGACAGCCCTATGGTCATGACTTGCTGTGGTTTGAACAGAAATGTTCCCAGGAAGATCATGTGGTTAAGCAACTGACCCCCAAATGATGACACCCCTTGGGAAGGTTGTGGAACTTTTCGAATGCAGAGCTTTGCTGGAGGAAGCTGGCTGCTGAAGTCTGAATCTTGAAGTTTTATGGCTTGACTCTATGTTCTATTTATTCTCCACCTCCTGACTGAAGATGCAGTGTGACCTGCTCTCACCACTTCCTGCTTCTGTGTTTTGCTAGATCCGTTGAACTACATCCACTCGACCTATGAGTCAACACCAACTGTTTGTCTTTTAAGTAACTTTTTGTTAGATGTTTTGTCAGAGCACTGAGAAAATAACTACTATAGTACCATTTCAATGAATACACACATTTTCACTTTCCTTGGGAAATTATCCACTTACTTAATGGATCCTTCACAGCCATCACAAGCATAGACACCACCTTCAGAGAGGATTCTATAAGAAGTGGCCTTTCACATGGAAACTAAACAGTGAAAATCATTAAATGATGAAGAAAAATAAATGCAAAAATTAGTCCCAAAGAAGGAATTATTTTATTTAACAATCCTGAGAACAAAGAAAGAAACTATTCCTAAGGTTTCTGTTAATAGTCTACACTGGCATTGGGGTGATGGGTAAATGTCTGTTGCCTTCCAAACATAAAGAAATTTGTACTGAAACAAAGAAATAACTTATTGAAAACCAAATATCCACACTGATTCAAATAGAAAACACACGTGTGTGTGTGTGTGTGTGTGTGTGTGTGTGTGTGTGTGTATGTGTGTCTATGTATACTGTGGCTGATATATAGAAATCAAAGAACAACTGCAGTGTGGGTTCTCACCTTCCACTGAGTCTGATACAGGGTGTCTTCTTTGACTTCTAGTGCGGCACACACAAAACTAACTGTTTGGGCTTTGGGCAATTCTGTCTGTCTCCTGTTTTGTTATAGCACAGGGAGTAAGAACACACACAGCTATACCCATATTTGCATGATTCACAAGGTTTGAACTCTGGTCCCCATGCTTGCAATTCAAATCTTTTACTCACTGAACCATCTTTCAAGCCTTGGAAAAGCTTTTAGTTAAACTGCCTAATTATTTTCTATTAATTCTCTTACTTGTCCCACTTCCCACCAATCTTCACCCCAATTTAGTTTTAACTGGATATCATTCAATTGAATAAAATACAGAAACATTTTAAATTGTTTTTCTTAGTTTCAAATCAGCGCTGAAGTCTTAATTCCCTGAAGTCTTAATTCCCAAGAAAACTAGCAGCCAAGCATTGTCATAAGCATGTTGGCAAAGTTGCTCAGATATCTTCTGCAGTTACATCCCCAGAAAAATTCACAGGTTAATTACAGTCTGCATCAGCAAAGTCAAAGTCAGATTAGATCACTGTAATGAATCTGGTGCAAAGATTGAAACAAGCAAGAAAGCAGTTAAGAATCTTAACATTAAGACTTAGAATGCTCGTCACACTAATCCTCCACCAACACCAGGCAAGCAGCAATCTGATATATTTAAAAATCTCATCCTGTGCTGGCATTGGTAGAACACACACACACACACACACACACACACACACACCACACCATCCCAGTTTTCTAGAGTGGAAAGTTAGACCCTGAGCAAAGAAGAGCTGTTTCTTCTGTCTTCGGCCTTCCCTGCCCACAGCCCAATTCTGTAGACAGAACTTGTGCTTGGGTTGTGGTTAGCTTGGATCTTCTCATCTCTAAAATATGGTGATAATATTTCATAGACTTGTTTCAAAGGTCAAAACATTATAATTATCAAGTAGCGCTATATATCCTACACTTTCAGATAGTGTTGCCTTTCACTCCATCTGTTGCTGGGCAACAAATTACCCTGGAACTCAGCATCTTAGTACAACACAGTTTTCCTAGCATCTTGCTTCTGACATCATGGCCAGAGATCAATACCCTGTTACCCAAGGCTTGGCTGGGAGTTGCTTACAAACTCCCACAGTGGTTGTTGGGCAAATAGAGGTCCTTATTGACTATTAGGAGTAGTCTTCTGATTCTCAGCATCTGAACTTCTCCATGAGCTTTCAGAGCATTCCAGGATTTCTAAATGGTAGTTGTCCAAATGACTTAGAAGAGTCAGAAAGAGAGAAGAGTGAAGGAGAAAGAAGAGGAAGGGGTGAAGGAGAAAGAGGAAGAACAGGAGGGTGAAAAGGAAGACGATGAAGAGGCAGAGTGACGGTATTCAAGACAGAAGGAGAAAAAAATTCACAACTAAATTACAGAAGTGACATTCTCTGACCCCCCCTCCCAGTTTTCTGCTCATCACATCTGATACAGACAGGTGCATGCTGAGAAGCAGAGATCGAAAGTCTCCTGGGAAAGCAGTCTCCCTCAGTTCCCCAAAGGTCCTTTGGTTGTCCACTAAGAATAAAGGACTAGGAAGAAGAGCGAATATGTACTAAGAATGGTGACAGTAAGAGGGAATGTAGATTAGGGCTGCTCCAAAAAGTTACAGGACAACTCACCATGTAAGACACACAGAATTTCAAATCGTCTAGAATGTCCAGACTAAAAACCATGACGTCATGTAAAACTCAAATTCGCCAAAACTCATTATCTTCTTCTGTAAAATGGGAGTGTCTGTCCCTTTCACAGTCTCTGCCTCTTATGAAAACTGATGACATTATTCAGGCAGATTGCTTGGAGTAGATTTTAAGAGTACCAAATTCACCAGTTATTACGTATAAAGATAACCACAGTTGCTTTCTTCAGATTCATGAATTTTGTTATTTATATTACTAGCACTGTAGAAGCAACCAAGGAACTGACCAGCACATACACATATGTATTTGATAGGGACCGGAGCAATGGCCTGATAGTACTCTGGGAAAGTTCGGGTGGCATGATAATCACAATGCACTTTTCAATTGTTCTGTCAGGAGCAGAAATTCTACAGACCAAGCTCAGCATCTAAACAGTTTTTTAAAATCTCATTTTCTAAAGGTTCATCTTTTCTGCTACTATTACAGAAATTACCTAGTGGGTAAGGTTACTCAAATGACATAACTAATATCACCTCTCTACTGCTATATTGCATTTTTGTTGAAAAGACAGCAATTACATAAAATACTCATGTTCTGAATAAAAATGAAAGCTGAGCCTGTGAGTTTAAACATATTAATTTCTTGTATCATAAAATGCCCCTTTATGATCATTTCTACTGGGCTAACATGGTGTGTGAATGTGCTTGAGAAAAAGAGAGAGAGGACCAGACAGACTGAAACGGAAAGGAAGAAAAAGAGGACAGAGGCAGGAAAGAGAAAGAAATAAATGAAAGAAAAAAGTTTTAATCGGGGACAGTGATGTTATTTAATCTTCTCATCAAGTGAGTTTCAAAATACGCTTAGAATTCTTACCACCCCACTTCTTTCTTGGCATATTTGGCTTTAGGCTGAACTGAAATCAGAAGTTCCTATTAATGAAGACGGTTTAATGCGCGTGCATTGTTATAATGGATGCCTTTGTTCTAGCACTTCTCCTGTGTCACAGACTCAGTCATTAATCAGTGGGTGTTGAAAAATAATTGTCTAGTTCTTAACAATTGTCTATTGTTGAAACATTTGGAATTTCAAGATAAAGATGTACAGGCTGCTCTAAAAAAAATAATTCAAGATTACCCTTCATGGAACTGTGGATGTATTGTGGGAAACACAGAACAGCTGACCTGGTTTTAATACATTTTGAGTCTCCTCATTCAATTGCCTATTCAAATAGTGCTGGAGAAGTCGACTTCATTAATGTCAGGAAATAATGATTTCACATATTTTTATTGAGCTGGCACAATTATTAAATGCTGAAACATCATAGAATTATTTAGCATTTTAAAATAGAAGTGTAGCATGCCAATAACCATGACGGCAACCTCTTGTCTACTTAACATCATTTTTTTGTGTGTAGTACTCCCATCCTAGATAACAGCAATAAATCAGAACCCATATCTGAGTGACTGCTATTCAGCAAGAAATGTATGGTTGCATCATGCTGTTTTAGTGGCTTAAAATTAGATATCTTTCTCATTGAAAATGCTGTAATTTGAAATGTCAATAAATACATTTCATGCCATCTCATGTTATAACAAATTACCATTTAAATCTGTCAAGATAGAAGTCTAACTCATAGCCTAAAATATAAATTTCAAATTGAGAAAAATGTGTGCTTTGATTTTTTTTAATATACCTCACTTGAATGTAAATTTTCTTTTAAGCCTAGGTATTTCCACAGTAAGCAGTTACTATTTTTTGCTATAGACCTAAGGTATAATAATTAATGAATGTTATTAGCTTTTTTATTTGATGAATGCCTAGAACAAAAAGTACTGTGCATGCATGTGTGGTGTGCATTTTCACAGGTGCACATATGTGTACATGTGGCAGTCAGAGGCCAATCTTGGCTATTGTTTCCCTGGCGATCTACTTTTCATTTGAGGAACTCTCGTTGGCATGGAGTACTTTGTATCCTAACTCTTTTACTCAACAATAGAAAACGGACATAGACATTTAATTTGCTTTAATCTATTCTTAATATTTTAACAGTTTTGTATGTGCAAGTCTTGGGATGGGCATAAACTTTCATTTCTATAGGCAAATGCCTAGAAGTGAGATGGCTCCATCTTATGGCAGGCAAATATGGAACATCTGAGAAAGATACCAAACATGCTTTGCAGACTCCGCTGTCCCCTATGGTCACTTGATGCAGCTATGGTCAACTCCACCGTGTTCTTCAACATTATGGCCCATGGCAAGCCCCTGAACTGTGACTCCCTCCAGCTGTTGGCAGACAAAGTTCCAAAGACAGCAGAAAACTTTGATAGTCTGAGCACTGGAGAGAATGGATTTGGATATAACGGTTTCTCCTTCCAAAGGATTGTTCCAGGGTTTATGTGCCAGGGTGGTGACTTCAGAAGCCATAGCAGCACTGGTGGCAGGTCCATCTTTGGGGGAAAATTTTGAAGATGAGAACTGCATCCAGAAGCATTCAGGCCCTGGCCTCTTGTACATTGCAAATGCTGGACCAAACACAAATGGCTCCCAGTTTTTTTTTTCTGCATAAAAAAGGCATTGTGGAAGCAAGGGAGCGTTTTGGAGTAGAGGAGTGGCAAGACTAGTAAGAAGATCGCCATTTCTGACTGTGAACAATTCTAATTCTTCTAACTTTAGGGCACCTTACCCACCAGACCATTCCTTCTGTAGCTCAGGAGAGTGCCTCCACCCCAACTGCTTGCAATACCCTGTAATCTCTGCTCTCACTGGAGTTCTTTGGGTTCCATATTTTCAACAATCCCTTCCAAGTCTAGTTGGATTGCAGAGTTAAGTTTATGATCTTGAATAAATACTAAATAAGTAAAAAAAGCTGACAAATAAGTTTTCATTAGGTTGTGTCATTGCCATTTCCCAGAAATAGAGCCAATAGTCCTTGTCTCCCTGAAGGGTGATGATGATCTATTTTTATGTTTCTTGATATAACATAGAGGAGTCTCTGTTTGTTTGTTTATTTATTTATTAAAATTGTTTATTTATTATGTACACAATATTCAGCCTCCATGTATGCCTGCAGACCAGAAGAGGGCACCAGATCTCATTACAGATGGTTGTGAGCCATCATGTGGTTGCTGGGAAATGAACTCAGGACCTCTGGAAGAGCAGTCAGTGCTCTTAACCTCTGAGCCATCTCTCCAGCTCGAGGAGTCTCTATTTAATACCTTTACACGCAAGCTATGTTGTTTATGTGTGTTAGTTGATTCCGAGAGTTCTTTATATATTATAGACTTGAATTCTCTACCAAACATGTGATTTTCAAACATCGTGTTTCGGTCTGTGACTTGTTGTCTCTTAATAGTCAACTTATTAAAAGTAAAATAATTTATTGTGATTCACTTCAGTTTAAGTTTTGGAATTTAGATGGCCTGCGTAAGTTTTATTTGGGGGTGGGTTGAGACAGGATTTCTCTGTAGCTTTGTGGTTTAACTTTTACAAACATTAAAGAGATATTTTGAAGACTGAAATTCATAATTTGCATGGATGCATATTCTTTATACTATACAGGACACAGTTTTGTAATAGCAAGGGACAAAATGTTTTCTGGTCTATGATCATTGAAGGTGTTACTTTACAATAATCAGACAAAGTTGTTAATAAATTTGAAAACTTCCAGCAATTCTCCTGGGTTTTGGAATGAAGGGTTTAGAAATTATTTTCTGTATTAGTATAATAATTAATTACAGATTTTTATACTTAAAAATGGCTTTTATTTACATAATCACTATTCATGCTTCATTTTTCTCATCAATGGTTAGTATCATCTATGTTTACCTCATGTCATCCTATAAGTTAGACAATTTTAATAGGCTTAACTTCCTAGACATATGCCATTCTTTGTATTAAATGAAGTTGGGATGTCTATAATTTGACTGTCCATTATACAGCTTATCTCATTCAACAGAAGAAAGAGTAAACACAGCAGTTTGGATGAAATGATAAGGACATACTTAGGTGATGTAGAATTTTAATAGTTACTCTGTTTTATTCACATATGGCAAAACTCCATCACCTTCCTTAAGCCTTATCAATCACTGCTTTTCTCCATCCCTAGCTGTTTTGTTGCTCGACACTCTCAGGTCCTTGTGAACCTTGGTGAGGGCTAGGACCAGGCTTTACTTATCTTTATTTAAATAAAGTCACATGTAACCTAAGGATGCAATCACTTCTGAGGCTATATGAATAGAATTGTAAAGCTGGGAAGGACATTTAAGAGAACTTACTTGTCGTGGTTTGAATGAGAATTGCCTCCATAGGCTTCTCTTGGTGCACTGTTTAGGAAGGTTTAGAAGGTATGACCTTGGAAAAGGTGTATCAATGGGAATGGAGTTTGAGGTTCCAAAAGCCCACTCCAGGCCGAGTCTCGTACTCTCTGTCTCCTGTCTGAATATCTGGATGTCGTCGCTCAGCTACTGCTTTTCCACCGTATCTGCCTGTCGGCTGCCATGCTCTCCACATGGTGACCATGGACTAACCCTTTGAAACTGTAAGCAAGCCCCAATGAAATGCTTTTTACTATAAGTTGTATTGATCGTGGAATCTCCTCACAGCAGTAAAACAGTAACTACGACACTATCTCAAGGCTTCATTGCAGAGATAAAGATGCTGAGATGTTGTGGCATCGTTAATGCAGTGCACCGGTCCTCAGGTTACATATGGGAAGATTATCCATACATCGTAAACTGAGAATTACTGCTCTGTGAAAGAACAATGTAACATTTTTTTTCCTTATGGAAACATTACTTAGTGTTTACTTTATTTTTTTTCTCTTTTTTTTTAAAGTAAATTTTATTAAATTATAAAAGTTTCCATTTCCGCCCCTCTTCCCAACAATGTAACATTTGAAATATTTGTGAGTGTTTCTGCAGAATAGGTGCTTTCTCATAGTTTTTGACAAAAAAAAAACCCAAAAAACTGGTTCTTTATTCTTTGTGAGATAATCTCTTGAAACAAAGACCACAATCTTTGCAGAGATATTCATACAATAAATAAAGAAAAGAAATACAGATGGTTCGACAAATTAGCTCAGTGAACATTAGCATTTGTTGCAGTTCAAACACTTCCAAATCCAAGGTTATGTTGTGTTGGTGTTCCAATCGCTCTACTAGGAGTCTTGCCTCCTCACAAGAGAGGGATAGCTCAGGCTCCTCCATTCCTAGGAGTGTTAGCTAGGGTCACCCACAAAGATTCCAGGGCGATTCCATTGCACTAGGTTTCTAGCTCATTCCCAAGATGCCCCTTAATTCCAGTTGTGTCTCTTAGTACTCTCTCCCTCCATCCTCACTACACCTATTTGTTTTGCCTACAAGATGTTCTGGGGTAAAGATAGCTAAGGAATTGTGGGAGTGGACAACCAGCTTGGGAATCATGCCACAAGAGGGAACCCACCCTTGACTTTGCCTGGAGGGCCAAGTTTCAGAGGTTGACTAGTCCAGAGACCTAGGAAAGGACCAAACAGAACTGGCAATCAAATGATTTCTGATGATGTTCTGCTATACTGATAAATTGGTAACTAGCCCAATTATCTTCAGAGAGGCGTCACTTAGCAATGAATGGAAACAGACGTAGAGACTAACAGTCAAATATTAGGTGCAGGAGCTCAGGGGAATCCTATATGGAAGAAGGTAAAGAAGGATTGTAGGAGCCAGAGTGGTAAAGGACACCACAAGAAAATCCACAAACTCAACTCAACTCATAGGGCCTTTCAGAGACTGAACTGACAACCAGGAACCCTGCATAGGAATGACCTATGCCATCTACATATATGCTACCATTGTGTCGTTAAGTCTTTTGGTGGAACTCCTAACAATGGGAGCAAGGGCTGTCTCTGACTCTTTTGACAGTTTTTGGGACTCTTTTCTTCATACTGTGTTGTTTTGTCCACAATTAAGATGAGGGGAAGTGCCTAGTCTTATTGCAACTGGATTTGACATGTTTGGTTCATATCTATGGGAGGTCTGCCCACAGAAGAGGAGTGGGTAAGGAGAGGGGAGGGACTGGGAGGAAAGGAGAGAGGGGAAACTGTGGTCTGTAATAAGAATAAAAATAATAATAATATTGTAATAGTAATAAACACTCCCAGAAGCAAACTGTTAATTTTATGGGCACCAACTCCTGGTTAAGGCTGATGGATTCTGAGGATGGACAGACCTTCTCTTCATCTGTGTACCCATTGAGGAGCTCAGCATGCTCCAGTAGATGGTTGCAAACCCAGGGCCATATAGATAACAATGGCTAAACAAAACAAAAATGCACTGGCATCTCATTTGTATTTTAGTAACTAAAGCTTGCCTGAAGATCAGAAAAGTAAAACATTCACACTGGCCAGTCTTACAGACCAGGCAACAATGACACACAACTTTAATCCCAGTAGCCGCACTAGCTTGCCATAGAAGCCAGGTGGTAGTGGTGTAGTTCTTAGTCCCAGAACTAGAGAGGATTATAAAATGGGAGGAGGCAGCTCTCAGTCTCAGTCTTGTTCTGAAGTTTCGTAGAAGCAGAATCACTCAGACTTAGGTTGAGTTAAGAGTCAGTGGTTGGCTACTTCGATTTTTCTGGTCTTCGGGTTGACCAGCATGACTGTTTTACTTTTCTGATATTCAGAAAAGATTTATTTATTAAAATACAAATAAAATACCACTACTCAAAAATACATATGTTTGGAAAAGGGACTTGTGGGTATTGATACTCGGATGGAAGCAAGCTAAGAAAAGGGAAGGAATAAGGTAATCAGAATATAATATATACATATGAGAAATTATTAAAGAATGGTTTTAATAGATGATAACCGAAAAGGAAACAAATCCTAAATCACAAAAATTGATATTGGAACACTTAGCTGTATCAATGGAAATAGGGTATGAGTTAATACAGCTATACTTTGAATCAAAGATAAAACTTCATTTGAAGAATATAGTAAAGTTTATTGGTAATATTCTTTTAGAGAAAAAGTTATCTTCTCAATATTTTTGCCTTTTACTGGTCAAGTTATAGTTAGTTCTGATAAGTCACAATAGTAATGTCTGCCCCAGGTAAACAAATTTTAAAATGTTCTACAAGAGAGGAATGTAATGAATATATAGCATCTCTGAAGGTGTTTTTCCTGTCATGGTGCTTTAGGTTTCCAATTGCTCTGAAGAGACATCATGGCCACAGCAACTCTTACAAAGGAAAGCATTTTATTGGGGTGGCTTACAGGTCAGAGGTGTAGCCATCACCATGGTGGGACATGGTGGCATGCAGGCAGACATGGTATTGGAGAAGTTAACTGAGAGTTGTAGATACTGCTCTGCAGGCAGCAGGTGTCTGTATCCAAATTAGGCATAGCTTGAGCATAGGCAAACTCAAAACCTGAACCCACCATGATGTACCTCCTCCAGCCTGGTCACACTGACTCCAAAAAGGCCACACCACCTAATAGGGCCACTCCCTATGAACTTATGGGAGCCATTTACATCCAAACTACCACACACAGTGGTCGAAGTGTGTAGAATTTAGAGTTGTCACATACAGCTGTATGGAATTCAATAAACATAATGATTCTACTCATAAACCACAACATTGGAGAGCCTACATTTAGAAAGGCTATTGCTAACTGCATTGATATTTGCTAAATGCATTGGTACCTGTTGTAAAATTAAAGATAAAATGACTTTACTAGCAGGATTTCAGGACTTGTCTACATAAGATCAGTTACTTTTCTTCTTGCTGTGATAAGATGTCTGATCAAAAGCATCACACTGGAGAAAGAGTTTATTTTGTCTTAAAATTTGGGAGAATACAGTTCATCACATTAAGAAAGAAATGTGAAGCCAATTGTTTATACTGCACCATAGATAGTGGGCTAGCTAGGTTACTGTTAGCTTGACACAAGCTCTAGTTGACTGAGAGAGGAAGACCTCAACTGAGAAAATGCCTCCATTAGGATCAGGCTGTGGAAGAGCCTGCAGAGCATTCTCTTAATTAGTGATTAATTAATGGGCCAAACCCATTGTGGGTAGGAGCCATCATCCCTGGGCTGATGGTCATGGCATCTATAAGAAAGCAGATTGAGCAGCCCATGTGGAGCAAGCCAGTAAGCAGCACCCCTCCATGGTTGCTGCATCAGCTCCAGCTTCCAGGTTCCTGCCCTGTCTGAGTTCCTGTCTTACTTCATTGATGGCCTAAAACGTAGAAGTGTAAACCCAATAAACCCTTTCCTCTTCAACTTTAGTCATGGTGTTTCATCGAAGCAATATGAACCCTAACTAAAGCAAGTTGTTACCAGGAGAGTGCGGTATGGTTCTGACAGACCTTAGCATGTTCTTTCAGGGAAGATTGTGGAAATTTGACTTAGAAAAACCACTGAGTGTTGGGAACGCAGTCAGCTCTTCTGTAGCAGCTTCTAAGAAAAGAATGTTCAGTGCAATGTAGAAGATGAAGGCTTGGCTTGTGGAGTTTCAGAAGGAAGTCTAAAGACTATCAGGGTCATTTGTAAATTTAATTAAGAGCCCACGGTTCTGGTTAGCTGGGGCTGAAGAATCAGCTGTGGTTAACAAGATACCAGAGCTACAAAAGCAAAATCCTTTGCTTTGGTGGGCTATTTGATGCTGGTTCACTGGAGCTAAAACAATTGCCATTGATTAAGAAGAGACCAGCATCACTGAGGTGAAATCTTCTGGAAAGTGTTTCCTGAGAGTGAGTGAACAGAAGCCGTGCTCCAGAAATGGCCGAGTGTGTACCCTGTGCTGGCAACCAAACTTGGCAGTCTAAGAGTCACGCAGGTGGTACTGTATCTAAAGGCACTAAGGAATCATGAAGAGAAGCTGAGACTTGACTGTGAGAGACCAGGAGAGGCCATTGGTGAAAGTACAGCCTGCGTGGCAGTTGAAGGCTCAGGTCTGAAGGAGTCATGCAGAGATGCTGAGGCTGAGCACCATGAAGAGAGCCTCAGAGAGGCTGTTGCCCAGTTGCAGCAGAAGACCTTAGCATTTTGGAGATGCCAGTACCATGGGAGGATCGCCACCAATGTTAGCAGCTGTGCAGTAGAACTAGCCAGAACCTGGAAGACAAGCTGTGTGTGCTGCATAGAGTCCAATCAGAAAAGTGAGCCAGCCCTTTGAAGAAGTACAGTTGATGGTATGTGGGGCCCAGTCATCGTACATTCCATTATTTACACTGTCAAGGTTTGGCTTGGCTTGCTCATATTTTGACTTTGCCCTGGTTTTTCCCTCTTGAAAAAAAAAACTAGATAATTTATTTTCCATTTTACAGGAGTCCATAGTTGAGAGACTTTAAACTTAAACTCCCAAATCTTTTTTTTTTAAATAGAGAATTTGGATTTTTAAAGAGACTGGATATCTGTAAAGAAACAAAGTCTGAAATATTTTATATTGTGATATCTTAATGTGTGATCTTGGGGATGAACAAAAGAGGAAAGTTTGTGGCTTAATAGTGATGTTTTGTGCATCAAATGTGAAAAGGACTAGGTTATGCTAATTAGATTTATGTAAAGTAGACACAAACTGTAGTCATCTGAGAGGAGGAAACCTCAACTGAAAAAAAAATGCCTCAACTAAAAGAAAGCAGGCTGAGTAAGCCATGAGGAACAGGACAGCAAACAGCACTCCTTTACAGCCTCTGCATCGCTCCTGCCTTAGGTTCAAGACCTGCTTGAGTTTCTGTCCTAGCTTCCTTCAGCTGGACTACAGTGTAGAATAAGCCCAATAAATCCTTCCCTCTCCAACTTTCTGTTTGGTCATGGTGTTTCATCAAAACAATAGAACCCCTAACTAAGACAAAGAGAAACAGAAAACGAACAGGAAAGAGTGCTCAGCTATGAGACCTCAAGGTCCGTGACCTGTCACCCACTGTCTCCAGCAAATCTCAGTGTCCGACAGATCCCATGACCCTTTTCCACAGCACTGCCACCTGGAGACCCAGAGATCAAACATATTAGCCTATGAACATTTCACATTCAAACCCCCACAAATATCTACTTGTTTCATGGAAACGTTCGTGATTATCATGATTAGCTCTAAGTAGAGGATATCTGGAATGATGTATTCATAACCATACTGTTGTTTGGTCACATTCTGGAACCATAAAATAAACCATAAAATAAAACAGACCATCTCTGTGGTCTGTTCAAGACCTTGGCTTGCTGCCAAGCCTGACTACCAAACTCTCTGGACATGCAGTGGAAGTAAAGAATCAACTTCTGCAAGCTATCGTCTAACTTTCACATATGTGCCATGAAATGCATGCTCCTCAAATAATCTGACTGATTAATTAAAAAAGCAACTAACTAGTAAAAACAAATTAGTTAACAAACTATAAGAAGAGCAAGCCACTTGCTCATCTTCAATCCTTTGTAACTGAGCAAGGGCCATTTCTCTAAATGACAAGGTATTAGCAAGTATTAATGCGCTTTATTATAGTGAGGTAACTCAGATTATTCAAACAGTGCTTGGAGGGAAGACTACTGAATTAGCAGTGATGACTTCTCATGTGATTTTTATTAGGTTGATACAGGCATTAATTATATAGAAAATTCCTTTAGACTTACATGAAATTTAAGAACATAAATATAAAAATGTATAGTAAAGATGATGATGTAAATCTAATAAGTTTGTATCTATTTAATTCTTTTAAAGTATTTTATGTATTTTGGATTCCTTTCCAAAGTGTATGTCATAAATAAAAGTGATTATAGGCAAGTTGGAGATATGGGGAAGCATAATTCACTTTTAGTGCTTAATATGGGACAGAGAACATAGTTAAGTTCAACTTAACTTTATGTTCCCTTCCGCTTGACTGGCATATCTAAAACTACTAAAAAATCCATATTGGAGTCATGAAAGAGAAAAATGGCTTTGCTGAGAGATATTCTGCTTTAAATAAGATGTGTTTCTGGTGGGCGATATTTTATGTCTATCAACAACTATTTCATTGTAGGTGTTGACTATGGTACATCTGGACAAAGGCTAAAGGAAATCACACTCCCAGCTTTCCCTAATGATTATTTAGATGTCACACACACACACACACACACACACACACACACACACACACACACACAAACCTATGCCTGAACTAACCGTTATTCTCCATTTATTTTAAGACATTTTTAAAACTGAATTTTTGCTATATAAATAAATAGATCTGGAAGTTACTATAAATATGCTGGCACTAAACTCCTAGAAATACCACTGCCTCAGCAACCTGAGTGCTAGGACTCCCAACATGAGCCAACACACCTGCTTATTTTTGGAAATATTTCATTTTCGTATATTGCCCTTGGATTTCTTAATAGTTCATATTCTATAATTTCTGGTGCAAATTTTCTTTTTTTGTCCCCTACTTCAATAATCTTGATAATATATAATGCTAAAGCAAAGCCAAGAAAATGAAACTTAACAGAGATGCTTTTGAAAGTTCGTCAACAACAAACCTTCTATTGAAACAAAAATAAAACACCCTAGTTCTTGTTTCCTTCTGTTGTGATGAAACACCTACCAAGTGCATCTTAGGAGAGGAAAAGGTTTATTTAACCCTACACTTCCTGGTCAAAGTCCATAATTGAGGGAAGTCAGGAGAGGTACTCAAAGCAAGAACCTGCAGGGACAATGGAGGATTGCTAGCTCACTCACTTTAGCTCACTGTATCGCTCTTGTCTATTCAGTCTCTTATACAGCCTAAGCCACCTACCTAGGGTTAGTGTTGCCCACAGTGGGCCGGGCCCTCCTACATCAATCATCAGTTAAGATAATTTCTCAAAAGCACATGGTTACAGACTAATCTGGGTATTCCCTCAACTGAGACCATTTAAAATGACTTTAGGTTGTATCAGTTTGATAGCTGAAACTATCTAGGATAGCCCTTGTCGTGGTTCAACACTGAAAACAAATGGTGGGGTGGTTAACGAATAAAGTATTACGGACACACAGAATAAGTTCTGCCTGTTCCAAACACAGATAAAACAAACTAAGAAATGCAGTCTGGAACTCTATGGAACTGATGTGAATTTGTTTACAATTTCTTTCAGAGAAAAGTGATAAGTTAACTTGTAATATTAGCACTGGTAGGTACTTCTGGGACTGCTGCTGCAGAGCGCTATCCCTGAAGCGTGGCTGAGGGAGCTTGCTCCCGTTGAGCCCCATAAAGACACAGAATATGGCTGCCAAAGCTGTTTTCAGTCATGAGAAAATCCGTTCAAAGAAGATGGTGCCCATTCTTCAGGTAACTCCACATACTGAGGCTCAGATTAACATCGAAGTTTTCAGAAAGAACCAATTTTTGTATACATGGTAAGAACTTTGTAATCAAAGAGGCTAGCTCTTGGCAGCAAGAATGTCTTTGATTATTCTCTGCCAGAAATGCAGTTTGCGCAGTGCCTGAGAGGACACATTATAAATACTCATTTGTGATGGTTTATGAGGTTGTCAGAACACCTAAGAGCTTTGCACAGTTATCATTTAAATGTTTGCAACAGGCTTATGAAGTAGGATCTTGCAATGTTCATGCATTAACACTAATGACACTTATGCATGAGATATAGGGTCTTAACCAGGGCTCTTTTAATAGTTTCTTTTCTCATTACTGTGACATAATACCTTGAAACAAGATAATTAAATGAGTAAGGGTTTGTTTTGGGCTTATTGTTTGAGAGAATATAGTCTATCTTGACAGGGAGGAGTTGGCAGCAGAAGCGGGAGGTTGTTTGGTCATAGTATACCTGTAGTCAGGAGACAACAAATAGGAAGCAAGCCTGGCTGCATGTCCTCCAATGAGGCTCCTCCTTCTAGAGGCCCCACAACATCCTCAAATAGTGGTACCAACTGCCAAACGAGTGTTCAAACACACAATCCAATGGGGGAATATTTAATATTCAAAATAAAACAGTCCTCCACTTCCAGAGATCAGCTACTATCTCAAGGGACAAATTTCTATCTGACATAGTAGAGAAAGGAACATAGCAACAAAGGGAGATGTCTGAGGGAGAAATATATCCAACCTCATGGGTGTTTAGGGCCAAACGTCTTCATTTGTAATAAACCTTCATCAATGATATTTGTATCTCAGAGAAGTTGAGAAAAGTGTCTCTCAACTGATCAATTAAACCATCATATTCTGAATGAATATACTTTAAGAGGCTCTGTTCCATTTCCTTATAAAAATCGTAAAGGACTAGTCTCCATAAGCACTTGACTTTTAAAGTGTATTAGCATTTCAGATTTATCTGAAGAGACTAATAAAATACTGGGTTGGGAGTTACAATAGGAGGATGGTCTGACATCAGTCTTTCAGTCCCCACAGCTGAGAAGTCTAGTGTCACCTAGAAAGTCAGCCCATTCTTTAAGAAAGGTGACCAGTCTTTTCATGCTTAAGTTCAAGGGTCGGCTAAAGCTTAGTGGAAGAAGCAAAGACAGACTCATGACAGAATCAAGTCAGCTGGTATTTGTCCAGGTTGGTCGTTGGGGACAGCTAGTTTAGCTTATCATCCATAAAGTATCTGCAGTAGTTTGAAAGAAAATAGCCCCTGAAAGGAGTGACAGTATTGGGAGGTGTGGCTTTATGGAGTAGGTGTGGCCTTGTTAGAGGAAGTGTGTCAGTGTGGGGGTGGGCTTGGAGATCATTTGCTTAAGCTTCACAGTGTCACAGTCAACTTCCTGTTTCCTACAGATGTAGGACTCTCAACGACTACTCCAGCATGTGCACTGCCGTGTTCCCTGCCATGATTATAATGGACTGAATTTCTGAAACTGTAAGCCAAGCCCCAATTAAATGCTTTCTTTTATAAGAGTTGTTGTGGTTATGGGGCCTTCTCAGCAATAAAAACCGTAACTAAGACATATTCAGTGGAGAGTTAGAGGGCTCATATTTGATAATGTCCTAGGTAAAGTTGAGAGGATCATACACAACTCACATCTGAATAAATTTTGGATGGAGAGAATGTTTTGCAGTGAGTTTTTCTACTATGTAGAGGTATGACACTTTTAAAGCCATGATTATTTTGCAATACCTAAGGCTCAGGTCAGGATCAGCAGTGGTGGTGAAGACTGAGACAGAATCATTGACCTGCTTCATGATAGCCCAAGTTCTGTACAAATTTTATAAGATTAATGAACTCAAAAAAAATTGATCCAGGCATGATGGTTCATCTCAGGGGTTGATGGTACAAGCCTACACTCTTATCTCTGATAATCGCTGTGATACATGACACTGATTTTAAGGCTATTAATAGGGAAGACCCATATAGGGTCAAGAACATAGGAGGTGAGTAGGAAAGATTGAGTAACACTTCTGTGTGGGCTTAGGTGTAGGATTCTGAGAGCAAAAGTTCAGGAGTGTTCCACTGAACAGTTCTATTCTTCAGAGGAGGATGCCGGCTTTTATTTTCCAAGGTGGTAAGGCTTCCTTGGCCATACTTTACCTATGAAGAGATAGTTCTTTTGGCAAAGGATAATTCCTCTAGAAAGATGCTGTCAGGAGATATTAGTAGCCGTCATTCAAAGAAGTGACAAAGGGATTCCCTTTGTAGGAAATGTTTCTAAAAGGAATCTAGCCAGCTCATCTTAAGCACCCATTTTGGGGTCCTCTTTGATGGCAAATACATTATCAACCATATTTTAACTGAATGATTGTGTTGATTAGAATCATTTTCTTTAAATGGCCTTTAGTTCCAAACTGGATACAAGTACTGGAGAAGATGCTCAGTAGGTAACTTCTTGGTGCATAAGTAGGAGGACCCTGGGTTCACCCCATTGAGCCCATGGAATAGCCCGACATGAAGTATGCTTTTAATCTAAAATCTGAGAAGTGGGAACAGAATTATCCTGGGGGCTTGCTGAACAAGTTTTGGTGAATCAGTGCATGAGAAAGATGAGGGACTTGTCTCACAAAATAAAGTAGAGAGTGAGAGAGTGATTGGGAAGATACCCAAGAATGGCTTCTAGCTTCCACACGCATGAGCATATGTGCTCCTCCTTCCCATACACATGAAGAGAGAGAGAGAGAGAGAGAGAGAGAGAGAGAGAGAGAGAGAGAGAGAGAGGTCGGGGTGGGGGAGGGAAGAAATTCTGATAACTTTTGAAGAATTTTGGAATCGTCCCTAGGTTTCTTCTTGAGTGCAGTTATATCTTGTGTCCGGTATTTAAGTTTCCTTGTGGTCATTTGGTTTAGGGAGCCTTTTACAAATAGACTTTGATTAAAGTTCTTGCTGTGGCAAGTGTTATTTGACATCTGTCTAGTTGGTCATTTAGAGGGTCACTTAAAGATAATTGAGAGTGTCTTCAAATGGGCCTGGGTGGAGAAGAAGAGGGGTTGGTGTAGGACCTGAAGGAGGTGACATGACACAAACATGGTGTCTGTAGTATAGGTGCTCGGTATATTGTCTCCCACTCCACTTCCTGCCACATCACCTCCTAGACATGCATAATATTGTTAAAATCAACTGGGAAAAAAAAACAGAAAAAAATTACAGAGACTCAGAATGATTCTTGTAAAAACTTGAATGTAAAGTTTTCTTTTTCTTAAAAGAACCCAAATGTTACTGAGGTGTTTTTCAGTCTAAAAGCAATGATGATAACATCAACCAGAATTGTATTTTTTCTTCTCTCTGTTGTGATTGTCAGGATGAAAGTTCAAAATGCAGGCAAATAGTAGATACACATTTAAAAAGTACTGTGTCTACTATATTTAATGTAATTATAAATTTTCAATGTTTTATTCACAACAAAGTCATATTATGATAGCCAGACATATTAGCATTAGCATATTTATAATTTTACCCTTTGTGCCCAGTCAATAACTTGCATGTTCTCTAATTTGAACAATTCTTTGTTTCAATTTAACTATCTTCCCACTGCAAACAACACCATTGACCCCAAGGTCAGGCTACATTATCTATTCAGTAATTTGCACCAATAGCCTCATTGTATTTCATTTAGCAGAATGCTTATCAGGGAAAGACAGGAAAAGAGAAATCCACAGCCCTTTGTAAAATAAATAGAAGTGATAATAATAATAATACTAATAAAAAGATAGGGCTTTATAAAGCAGATTGGGGAAGAATGAAGATAGGTGAGAGAGAGAGAACAGAGATTTGTGCATTTGAATGCAATGGTAAAATACCATTAATATGTCTGTGGAACTCCTGCCATGAACAGCTTTGGGGTATCGGCATGTGGCTTGTGACTCCTGATTCTGGCATCAGGCACCCTAGCAAATTTACTTTTGACTTTTGGGTTGAAACAAAATATCAGATGTTTATATGTCCAGTAATGTACAGACAAGTAGAGAGTAGTTAGAAGGTCCATGAGCCACTTAACGGGCTCTTTAAATGTACCGACTCACCATTCAGTCATTCACTAACACTTGTCTGAAAAATATTAACATTATTTAATGACTTTTTTGGTGTGTGTGTGTTGCAGTAAAACTCCCCAACCTCTGGATTTAACAGGGTTCAAAACTGGGTGTTGAAGCAACTGTGAGAACTAAATGAACCGACATGGAAACACAGTGTATACTGTATGGCAGGTGCTCGGAACGGTGGCTGTGCTGCTAATTGCCACCCATGCCATCTTCCTTCCCCAGTTCCCCATTTTCTATCTGTCTTTCAGTTACAGGGTGAAGTCACACTCCCTCAAGAGCCTCAGGAAGTGGGATTCAGATGTCGTATTTAGGGCTGGGCATGCCTCAGTCATTTATTTTGTATACTTTTATCAGTGATGAAACTCTGTATTAACTGCTGCCCACTGCGTAAAGAAGCTTCTCCAATGAAGACAGAGAGCTGTACCTATCTATGGAGAGGATAAGTAATTAGAAGATAGTTTGGTATTATGTCCTTTTAGCAAAACAATGGTCAGTCTCAATGAAATCTCTGGGTTAGCTCACATATGCAAGAGAAGTCCTGAATCTCTAAACAGAGTCTAGGAGTGAGAGGCCACTTCTTTCTTGACGGTGGCCTTGCAAATTAATGGCCCTCATTCTTTGAGGTATAGGCAACACATTCACAGATGCTCCTCAACTTTAGCAAAATTATATTTCCATCAGTTTGTCCTAGCTTAAGAAATCATTAAGAGAGGGGCCGAGGAGATGGCTTACATAGTAAAAACCTTGCCTTGCCAGTATGAGGGACCTATGTTCAATTGCCAGGATGCGTGTAAAAACTGGCTCATGCTTTGATCCTATCGTTGGGAAAGTGATGACAGGTGATTCACTGGGCCTTACTGGCCTTCAGCCTTGACTACTAGGCAAGCTCAAGACCGGCAAGAGATCCTGTCTCAAAATAAAAAATAAAAATAAAAAAACATTAACAGTGCTATTGAACAACAGCAATGCTATCCTCTGGACTCCACAAGCACATGTACACACATGTGCTCACACACACACACACACATGAATATGTTCACATACATACACAAACACTCAAAAATTATTAATCAAAGCACATTTTCTGCTTAATACACTCAATGTTATAGTTTATAGTTTAACTATATTAATCTATATTTGGGCAAAATAATTTAATATAAAATTAAATTATTGTGTATGTGTGTGTGTGTGTGTGTGTGTGCTCAGTGTAGGCACATTGGTACAGTGTTGAACACTGGTTGCCCTTTTACCTTGTTTGAGACAGGGTCTAGTTACTGTCTTTCCACTATGTACACCAGGATTATTCCCTTATAAGCTTCTAGTGTATTATTCCCTGTCTCTGCCTCTAATCTCCCTGTAGGAAAACTGAAGTTACAAATATGAACTCCACTGTGCAGAACTTTTGCATAGGTTCTGGGGTTCAAACTCAAATCCTCATACTTGTACAACAAGCACTTTATACCCTGAACTGTCTTGCTAGTCTCCCTAAATCTGTTTTGTTATAAAATATTGAATATCTACTACAATTCATTTCATATTATGAAAAGAAAATATTATGGACAAAAGTAAACACTTCCAGTGCTTAGATCTGCTACAGTGCCCTGCCTGCAAAATAGGCTGATGCCGTAATGGCACAATGCTTGTGGGAATAGCCAATCAATGACTGGTTAGATTTCAGGCCTATTCCATGAGATGGAACCCATATCTAACACAATTTAGGTACCCAAGAACCTAAGATTAAACAGATCAGGGACTTAGGGGAAATACAAATACTGCATTTCTACTAAGAGAACATAGCAATTGAATGACTCTAATGATATTCTGCTATACTCATAGACCAGTGCCTTGATTGTCCATCAACAAAGAATCTTCCTCCTCCAGTAGATGATAACAAAACCAGAGACCCGCAACGGACCAAAGTGAAGAGAATAAGAGACCTTGGATGACTCAGACCTAAATGGGATGCTCCATTAAATCTCTCCCCAGGGCTCCAAATACCCTGTGAAAAAAAAAGGCAGAAAGATTGTAAAATGCAGTGGGCCTGGAGGACACCCAGGCAACAAGGCCTTTTAAAACACAGAAAGACATAAACACGAACTCACAGAGACTGTGGCAGCAAGCATAGTCCATGCACAGTTCTAAGCATGATGTGGCCCTGGTGCAGACAGGAGAAGTGCATATAAGTCCCCATGCCCTCCTAACTCAAAAGCTGTGTGTAATTGATAACTGCTCAGAAAAGAAAAAGGAGCTTTCTCCAAAGGAGTCTTCACTAGATATACAAACCACACTTAAGGACAGGTCCCGAGCCCAGCAGTAGATGACAAATACTAAATGACCTCAATGGCATCTGGGAGGTCTTTGTCTTATAATACTTTGTCTGGTCATTATCTTTCCTTTTCTTTTTATATGCCTTTTGCATATAATAGTTTCCTATGTTATGTTTTTTTGTGATTTCTATGTTTATGAATGTGTGTGTATCTGTATCTATGTGTATTTCTTATGCTTTTTCTTTGGTTCTTGATCCCCCAATAGTTTTTCTGCTTCTTCCTATTCTTGTTTGTTTATTTGTATTTTATTTTATTATTTTAGATGCCTGTTTGTATTACAATGAGAGAGAAAGAAGGGTGTTAGATATTGGTGGGTGGAGAGTCAAGAAAGATCTGTGAGGAGTTGGGGGATGAGAAACTGTGATCAGAATATATTACACGAAAAAAAAATTATAGGAGTGGCTAATGTTTCACCTGGAAATCACATATGCCCTTGATAAACTGTGAATGTGGCCCTACATGAAATCCTAAATTTAATTGATCATTATGAGAGTATTATTATTTTTTACTAACTCAATTGCACAGCTCTGGAGCATGAATTTTGTAGATGCCAAGGTCACATTTCAATGTCAAAGATTAGACTTGTCTGCCAGTGAGTCTATGATCATCTGCAAGACACAACCTGGAGGACAAATTGACAGGCTTGCTTTTGCTCTAATTTCTCAGTTTAAAAAACAAAAATTAAGTCTTTCATGATTATCTTTCAAGCTAAAATGAGACTTATATGTTTTTTCCTTATGGATTATTTGGCTACCTTTGATGATACTTAAGGTTATTATGGCATTTGATTGGTACTTATTATTTTTGTTTTATTGAACTCATAAACTCACTGTTGACAGAATCATCATTGTGTATCAGATTTTCCTACAAGACTAAACAATCTGAAAGCATTGTGTTGAGTCTTCAATTCTTTTAAGTGAGGGGTGGTGAAGATGAAGAGGCTCAGAAGTATGTGACTAAGGTTAGGGCAAAGAAAGAGTGTGGATATATAGTCTGAACTTGCCATCTCCTGTGATCAGACTGATGACTACTCCAATAATCACAAGAGGACCTTCATCCAGAACCATCAACTGGTAGAGACATACAGAGACCAAAGGTCAAACACTAGACCGCACTGTGGGAATCCACTGAAGAGAGGGAGCAGAACTGTATGAGCCAGATGGGTCAAGGACATCACAAGAAAATCCATGGAAACAATTAAACTGGCTCATAGAAACTCACAGGAGTCTGAACCAAACACCAGGGAGACTTCTCTGGACTGACCTAAACCATCTACATATATGTGACAGTTGAACCTTTTTTGTGTCTGCAGTATGCTTTTCTCTCCTATGCCTGCCTTCAAATGTCCTCTGAGTTCACATGATCTGCACATATCATGTTGCAACCTGTGCACAGAACCTTCACCCCTCCTCATTGGTGGTTGTCATTTGCTTGTGTGTCCACAGCAGTATACAGTACACAAGCACTCAGTCAAGGCTTGTTATTAATTTTAATCAACCATCTAGGATTATTTCCAAAACATCAGTTATGCTATTCACTTTGTAACTTCCTCTGCATTAAACCATTCAGAAATGATGGACTAAAACTATTAAAATATAAATATGTATGCTTGTCAAAAAATAAATAAATAACATAGCAGAGACTGAGGGAGAGAAAAAGTTCCATTCACAATCCAAATGATTATGATTTTCTGGTTCCTCAGGCACCACTGTCCTAAATTGACTTTTGCTCTACTTTTTTTTGCATTTTTGTTTTTTAAAGGAAGATACTGTTAGCTCTAATTTAGGTGAGTGTTCAACCCAAGAAACTACAAACAAAATGAATTTACAAATAACTAAACAGAGACTAATGAAAAATAAAACAGTGACCCCTCCCCCACAGCAAGCAACAGGTTGAGCACCTTTCAGAGCATCACAGAGATGAGGTGGCCCTGGAGGCAAGGATGAATCACTCTCGATGGTTTGGCACCAGGTATAAAACCAGTTAATGAGAAAGGTTCAGGTTCATTATCACCCATGGAACTTAAATTATATGCTATATATGATTCTACTCCTTTTCCTAGCTCCCAAAATTTCAGCCAAGTTAGAAATATCCTGCATGATTGCTGTTGGTTCAAAAATCACATAAAATGTTTACATCATACACAGTAGATAAATGAAACTTTTTAAAAAATGTACAAAGGGCTGTGGGGATGGCTCAGTGGATGCAGCTCCAGCACCCATATGTTGGAAGGAAAGAACTGATTTCCACATCCTGTCCTATGACATCTACATATACACATGGTACTAATATACTCAATAAGTTAGAAAAATGTATTTTAAAAAGTTTGCAGAGTTTGCCACAGCATCATTTCCAAGAAATGGACCTTACCAGGGGATTGAAAAGTTCTGCAGGTATAAAAATTAAAGGAGTATCGGGTCTTACAGTCTAGATGCCACTATTCCAAACACCTTGGTTCTAAGCCTTGGTTCAATTATATCTAAATCTCAAAAGAGATATAAGAATATATATCTTAAATATTGAGAGAGGAAAAGTAAACAATCCAACAATCCGAAGCAAAAGAAGGAAAAGCATATGATTATCTTCTATACTGTAGTGAAAGTTTACGGTTTTCCACCTGGTTGTTTCTGGGGCATTTTACAGGAATTGAGTCATCCAATTCATAACTGTTATTCCTGTGGCACTGAATTGCAGAACCCATTAGTGAAAAATTTACTGTTGGGAACTATGATTAATCAGAACACACTTATGAAAAATATGAAATAGTACAATAAACCATTAAAACCATTTGATCATAGGAAAGAAGTAATAATAAAAATAAAGTTATTGACACAGAGATGGAACAAGTTATTTTACTGGTCTATCAACTTAGATACCATACCTGAGATACTTTGCATTATGACATATTTCTTACACAGTTACTAACAGTTTAATGCAATTTAAAAATTATATCTATCAGGGCATGGAATGTGGGACCTCTGAGGAACTAGGCCTGAGCGAGGACCTCTGCAGGTTCAGACATGAGGGAGTAGACCAGAGCCAGAGATCTTTGAGGCACCAACCCCAAGCCAAGGACCTCCACAGGAGCAGATATAGATCAGGGACATTTACAGAAACAGGACTGAGCCAGCAACCTAGGTTGGAGCAGGCCTGAGAAAGCAACTCCACAGGAGCAGGAAAAGGGAGCAACTGCTAAGGGAGTAGGCCAGAACCAGAGACCTCTGCAGGTTCAGGCATGAGTCTGGGACCACCGAGGAAGTAGGCCTGAGCCAGGACCTCTGGGGGTCTGGGTGTGAGTACGGGACCTCTGAGACAGTAGGCAGGAACCAGAGATATCTGCAGGTTCCATTGCGAGTCTGGGACCTCCTAGGGAATAGGAAAAAGATCTTTACCAGCTCCATATCAGATAGAGGACTGATCTCCAAAATATACAAAGAACTCAAGAAATTTGTCATCAAAAGAACAAATAATCCATTAAAAAATCGGAGTATAGACCTAAATCGAGAACTCTCAACAGAAGAATCTAAAATGGCTGAAAGACACTAAAGGAAATGTTCATCATTCTTAGCCATCAGAGAAATGCAAATCAAGACAACTGTGAGATTCAACTTATACCTGTAAGAATGGCCAAGACCAAAAACACTGATGACAACTTACGCTGGAGAGGTTGTGGAGTAAAGGGAACACTCTTCCATTGCTGTTGGGAGTGCAAGCTGGTATAGTCCCTTTGGATTTCAGTATGGTGATTTCTCAGAAAATTAGGAAACAACCTTTCTCAAGACCCAGCAATACCTCTCTTGGGTATATACCCAAAGGATGCTTAAGCATACCACAAGGACATATGCTCACCTATGTTCATAGCAACATTGTTTGCCATAGGCAGAACCTGCACCTCGACCGCAGAATTGATAAAGAAAATGTGGTACATTTATACGATGGAGTACTACATAGCAAAAAAAAAAAATAATGGCATCTTGAAATTTGCAGGCAAATGGATCTAGAAAATATCATGCAGAGTGAGGTAACCCAGACCCAGAAAGATAATTTTCATATGTACTCACTCATAAGTGGCTTTCAGACATCAAGCAAAGAAAACCAGTCTACAAATCACAATCACAGAGAACCTAGACAACAATGAAGAATCCTAAGAGAGACATACAAGGATCTAATATACATGGGAAGTAGAAAAAGAAAAGATCTCTTGAGTAAATTGGAAGCATGAGGACCATGGAAGAGGGTTAAAGGGGAGAGGAGAGGAAAAAAGGTGAGCAGAGAAGAATGTATAGGTCAATAAAATCAATAAAAAATGAAAAAAATACATCTATCATTATTTTTATTATCATTACCATTGTGTGTGATGTATGTAAATGTGTATATTTTATGGTTCATATGTGGAAGTGAGAGGACAACTTTTGGGATATCGATTCTCTACTTCTACAGTGTGATTCCTGGATTGAACTCAGGTCAGTGGGATGCAAGCTAAGTATCTTTATCCTGTATAGCCACCTTACTAGTCCTTAAAACATTTTTTGAAAAAAAAAACTAGTTTGAATTTTATTTTAATAATAATAATAATAATAAACAACTATATGAAATTACTGAGAATAAATTGGAGATATGAGATTTCAATTTCATTTTCCCTTTTATCAGAATATAAATTGCTGGTTTTGTAGTTGTTATTGGAAAACTACGACACTATAATTTCAGGAAACGTCAGTAGAACAAGAGTTCCTCATGGCCCCTTTACTAAGAGGAAAAGACATTATAGGAAAGTAATAAGGTTAAAGTGTGAAAAGACCTGAGTTTAAACCTGGTCCTACTATTTATAACACAGAGATTATGAGATAAGTTATTTAATTTATTAATTTAAAACCGCAGTTTTCCATGAGAATGGATATTGATAATTGCCAATGTGTGTAATGTGTATTAGTGTATCCGTAGGGCAGGGGACAACTTTGGGTGCTGTTCCCCAGAATATGTCTAGATTATTTTCTTGAGACAGGGTTTCTTGTTGGCTCAGAATAGCCACTTAGGCTAGGTACGCTAGCCACTAAGTACCAGAGACATGTCTTTTTCCATATTTCTACCTCTGTGGTTACAAGCATTCACTACCATGCTTGGCTATATAACATGGGCACTGATGATTAAACTCTAACACTAAAAACTGACTGATCCATCCCTGTATCCCTGAGTCATTATGTTTTAAAGTCATTCCTGTAGGTCATTCTATCAGGTCTAGCTCAGAGCCTGAAACATGCATGTACTTAGAAAGTAGCAGTAACATCAGTATAAGTATCATTATTTGTTTTGTTTTGGGGGGATTTGAAACAGGTCTAGTTCTGACTGTCCTGGAACAAACTATATCTACCAGGTTGTCCTTGAACTCACAAAGATACTCCTGCCTCTGCCTCCCACAAGCAGGGATTAAAGGTCTGTGTCCCCATGCCCAGATAATGGTTATCATTATTATTGATATTACTTTACTTAGTGATGTTTTAAAGATTGTTAATTTCAGATTGACTATTGGGCCAGTTCTACCTACTTAAGATCTTTTATTGAGCTCCAAGTATAATGTGACACACACATGACCAGGTATAATATGACACACATATGACCAGGTATAATATGACACACATATGACCAGGTATAATGTGACACACACATGACCAGGTATAATGTGACGCACATATGACCAGGTATAATGTGACACACATATGATCAGGTATAATGTGACACACATATGATCAGGACAAGGACAGACTTCTGTGACAGGTCTGTATCTTCCCCAGTGCTCAGGTACTATATGTGCGTCACATGAAAGGTAGGAGAACCGCTTGAACTAAACCAGATCCACATTTCTGAGCCCCAAAGGACTACAAACTATACTTGAGCTATTCCGTTTGCTAAGCCAGCACTTGAGTAGAGAGAGTTACGTGAAGAATAGGTTTATCTTACTTAAAGTTGTGCATATAATAACAGCTTTGATAGTGGCAGAACAGGAATTACGATATCTCCCATGACCCTCCCATATCTTACAGCTTTGAAAATCAGAGAATTAAGTCATTTTGTGCATATTGCTGTAGTGTTTTCTGGTATATCCAAAACACATGTTATAACAAAAATTAATTATATACAACCAACCAAAAATTCTCAAACTATAATTCACAGATAAATCTTAGTGGTTTCCTTGGTAATGGGAAGTTGAGAGTTTCCAAATAGAGCAGTCTTGTGAAAGAAATGACATTTGACAATTTTCCTGACACTTCCAAAGTGGTTAATCAGGGTATATCTATCTTGTTTCTGCTGGGAACTGATGCTGAAAAGAAGATCAAATTCATTACAGTATAGCATCTAGATCACCATGTGCAGTTCAGTCCTGTGTATAGCATCTGGGTCACCATGTGCCTCTACCTGGGGTAGGCAAGATTTTATTGAGTCTTGTGAGATGGCATGTTGCATACTTTTTGAGAAGCTCATTATTTATTTGACTATTTAAAAATCAGTGGTGGAAGAGGTAGGTGGTAGGGAGAAATGGGGCAGCCGGAGCACAAAGAAATAAGAATAGTAGTATTGTAGAATATTATTTTAAGATGTGTACATTTGTTTATGCTGTGGAACGTTTGTTTATTGATGTAACAATGTGTTACATTCTTTTTTGTTGCATTTGTTTAACTCTGTGAAGCTGTGTTATCATGCATGGCTAAAACACCTGTTTGATTTAATAAGAAGATGAACAACCAATAGCAAGGCAGGAGAAAGGAGAGGTGGGGCTAGCAGGCAGAGAGAATATATTGAAGGAGAAATCAGAATAAGGAGAAGAAGGGGCAAGAGAGAACAAAGGAGGAAAAAAGGAGAGGCCAGTCATCCAGCCACACAGCCAGCCACAGAGTAAAAGTGACAGTAAGATTATAGAAGTAAGGAAAGGAAAAAGCCCAAAGGCAAAAGATAGATGGGATAATAGAAGATAAGAAAAACTGACTAGAAACAGGCCAAGATAAGGCTGGGCATTTATAAAAAAGAATAAAACTCCATATGAGATATATTTGGGGGGTTGGGGGTGGGTCCCCCCAAAATAGCAAAGAGAAAAGAGTAAAACAACCAATAACATAGTAGCCTAGCTGGGAGCATCATGACCAAACAAACAAGTCCTTGTGTTCTTATGCTTTAAAGGAAGTATATAAGTATATACTGTGGAGGAAATTATGCAATGAGGTATAAATGAAAAATACAGATGTAAATAAGGCTAGTAATAAGTTCTCAACTAACAAAAATGTTTTAAAGATGAAGAAAAATGAAATAATAGAGATGGTCTAGTAGGCAAGAAGAGGATGATAAAAAGACATTGCAAAAGAAAATAATGAGAAGTAGAAAGATATTCAATGTTTGAAATCTCAAAGGTGAGTAACCACAATTACTGAACTTACCAAATTTCTCTGGGATGAACCTAGTGAATACTGATGAACAGGGAGGATTCCTTTCTTGTGGAAGGTACCTTCCATGCTTTGCATTTGTTTAAGAAGACTATGACTCTGTTCTTCCTAAAGAGAGTGTAACTGCTCACTAAGGCAACTACCTGGAGAAAGACAATTACAAATCATGAAAGAAGTGAGCTATTAGCTGACACAATGACTGTGAACTTAAAGTCCTTCTTGAAACACACAATCAAGGGGTCCAGCTCAGAGGTTAAAAGCACATACAAAAAATTAAAATGTAAATACAAAAAATTATAATATAAATACAAGAGCAGGGCAAAAATCCAATCCTCAGAATACAGACAGTCTGCCTGTCTGTAGGCACTAAGTTCAAGGTATTTGAATTCTTCTCTTGTCTCTTATAATGTAGGATGTTGGCATTCCAGTTATACCTGGAGATGACTAGCTAATTCAGTGTATGAAACATGAAAATTTGACGTAGTAAATCAGGAAATACATATTATCATAGATGTTCAGAAAAAGATTTAGAGTTATATAAGTATAAAGGAAAAGTACAGAAAATTCAGGAACCTGACATTTTTAGAGCCCCAGCATGGTTAAATTAATGTAGAATATCCACTTTTCTAGAAGAGAAACTATAACAATTGCTGCCTTCAGTGAACAATAGCATATATAGCTCTTGACTTTGAAACTGGTGGGATTTTAGCATTGTTACATACTTCTTCTGAATAGTAACTAAAAGTGGTTGACAGTGATCAGCTTTCTCTGAAATCAAGAGAATTAGCTGTAGCAGGATCATCTTGGAATACAAAGTGGCTTGCCTTTTGGCCATATGATGGAGTACTGAGGAATCTTGAATGGATCTTGATGATGTAGTGCCCCGTAGTTGTTTGTTCTGGGTTGTAACCTTCCCTTCTGCAGGGAGGAGAGAAGCCTGCTGAGCTTATGAAACTTATAAGGAAATTGTAAGAGTCAGGAATATCATGAAACTTATAAGGTGCAAGGGGGTTTTCCTCAAGGTTTGGGAGTAGTAAGCAGTTGCTGGGATAGAGAAGTCTTTTTAGTGAAGCTGCCTGCAAGTTGTACAGGATAAATTAAGGGCATATCTTTTATGAATCATTTCCTATGCTGCAATGGACTTCTCAATGGTGCAACTGACCAAGTCATTCTTGCTTATGTTAGCAAACTCTCACCCAGGCTCCTGAAAATAATCCCAATGAACTTGTTGGTTTATCAAGCTGTACTTGAATGGATTGATTTCTTTGGTCTGATTAGCCCCTCTAATTGAGGTGAGTAGAACCAGTCTTGCTAGGAAATGTCATAAAACATATAGAGTTTCAACAAACCCTGGCATAAGCTGATTGCATGCCGTTTGACTTGTAGACTTAACTAAGCCCAGTGGCACTCACTGAAGATAAGTGACATGCTGGACATCAGGGAAGAGCATGCCCACTGGCAAGAACCAAGATGAATGCCTTGAAGTATTGCTGGTTCAGCAGTTCTCCCTCTACCCAAACCTTTTACTTCCTGGTAGATGTCCTATGACTCATATCATCAATTCTTTTTCATGCAAGAGTGAATATTTTTAACAGTAGGAAAAGAACTCTATTAATCATTTTTCTGGAACCACAGGTTAAACTGGGGCTTTTTCAACAGGTATGCAGTATATTTAATAGTAGATAAATACTGATCTCATAGTATTCTTAGATCTATGTTTCTATAAACAATGTATGAGAGATTAAAATATAGTTTTCTATCATTTGACTAGATGTCTTATCTAACTATTTATAGGAAAATTAACACTTTAATTTACACTTGTTTTTAAATTGAAGGTGTTTATTAAGATTTTATAGTATTGATTAGGATGGATAAATGGCTCAGCAGTTAAGAGCATGACTTGTCCTTTCAAATTTTTGGCTCTCATGTTGGGTCGCTCACAGATGCCTAACCCCAGGTCCGTATGATCTGGTTCCCTATTCTGATCTCCGTGGGCACTCATATGCACATATTCCCTCAGAGAGACAGACAGATGCAATTAAAGATAAATCAAATCTTTAGGAGTCAGTGAACAGTGTTGATATATTTATCTGTTATTTTAGTTTGTTCTTTAGATATTGCCTCTTTAGTAGAGTGTCATAGATGACTTTATACAAAATAAATGTTTACAAAAAAAGATGTTTTGACTACTGGACTAATGGGAAAGTTGAATGGGATATGGAGTACCCAGATTTGTCAAATTGAATATGACTGGTTTTTTTCAGGGTATTTAAAAATGATATTAGCATAAATAAATAAATGATATTAACATTAATAAATAAAAACTGCTTGTTCTGAATATCTCTTTTAGTTAAAATATTGAGTAAGAAGAACACAAGATAATGGTTTTCCTCTCTGAGGATCCCCAAGCTGGGAACAGGTCCATCAGATTTAGACTTTTTTTCTGCTTCCTTTTTTTATTGATTTTTATTGAGCTCTACATTTTTCTCTGCTCCCCTCCCTGCCTCTCCCCTCCCCCTTCAGCCCTCCCCCATGGTTCCCATGTTCCCAATTTGCTCATAAAATCTTTTTTTACTTCCTACGTAGATTAGATCTATGCAAGCCTCTTTTAGTGTCCACATTTTTGTCTAAGTTCTATGGGATTGTGGTTTGTAGGCTGGCTTTCTTTGTTTTATGTTTAAAAACCACCTATGAGTGAGTTCATGTGATAATTGCCTTTCTGTGTCTGGGTTACCTCACTCAAAGTAATGTTTTCTAGCTCTGTCCATTTTCCTTCAAAATTCAAGCTGTCGTCATTTTTTTTTCCTGCTGTGTTGTACTCCATTGTGTAAATATACCACATTTTCTTTATTCGAATTTGGACTTACCTCTAGGAGACTTACTTTAATGGTTCAAAACCGGTATTCAATGCAGACTTCCCATTGGCACTGTAGTCATGCCATCCCTGGAAAGCTGATGTCTTAGGGAAGAAAGACATACATGTAGGTGATCACAAAATAATTCATCAGCATGAACATGCGAATTTTAGTAAGTTAGAATCAG
Organism: Myodes glareolus; assembly: GCF_982192425.1. Classification (NCBI taxonomy): domain Eukaryota; kingdom Metazoa; phylum Chordata; class Mammalia; order Rodentia; family Cricetidae; genus Myodes; species Myodes glareolus. The sequence continues at coordinate 27,889,871 of NC_142039.1, read as the reverse complement.
AAAATAGAGCATTTGTCAGTTGGAGTTGTTGAAAAGGTAAAGCTGGAGCCTAAGTGAGCTAAGTATTCAAAATTGAAAGCTACTGTGTGGTGTGTGCAGATGAGAAGAAAGTGTGGACCATGAAAAGCTAATGTCTAGGACCTGTGGAGAAAGTGTGAAAAGATAGGCAGTGGTGTGTGTGTGTGTGTGTGTGTGTGTGTGTGTGTGTGTGTGTGTGTATGCGTGAGCTCAGGTATGCTCATGTGTGCACATAGGCTCATGCATATACACACATGTGTGTCTATATGTGTGTCTTTGTGTGTATGTGCATATGTATGAACATCTGGAGAGAATTTCAAGGAAGAAAGAATAGAGGGATAGTTTAAAACTCTACAGCCTTTGCAAAATTCCTTAATAGTCGTCAACCTCTTACTCTACATAAGTAGTTTCATTGTATCAATGAAAATTACACCAACAGACACACACCATGCACATGTATGCGTGTATGTAAATCTAGAGAGAATGAATGCACTAAAATAATTCCTAACTGAAATATTGTGTGAGATGCACTTAAAAGATTAGTTACTATTTGGAAATAATAAAGAAACCCACTTCCTACAGTTTTCACTTTTAAATCTTTCAGAGATAAGGCTTTCAGCAAGTAAAAAGTAAATTAATCTATTTCATGAAGACCCGAGACACATGATTGAGATTTTCATAGGATAAACTTTATAAATCTGTTCCAAGTTTCTGTCTGTCTTAAATATTTCATCTGTGCTTAAAAATTAATCTGTATTATGAAAACTGACAGAGCTCCACACAAAGTCAGAGCTGGGTTCAACAAGATAACAGTTGAATAGATGTGCCTTAACCTCTCCTTGCATAGTGATTAGACTGAAAGCAGACAGCTCTGCAGTACAATAATGATGAAAATTAAAATGACTCCTTGGTGTGGTACGTTTTAACCAGTGTCTACAGCTGTATATTCATATTGTGGTTATGTCAGAAAAATCTATATGCAGTGAAATGTTTATAGGCAGAAAAATATATGGAGTAGCCCAATAAAATTTTAAATTAGAAAGAATATCTAGTACTCTATATCATTCCATATGCTTTTATTATGCTTCCTAATAATTGCATCATAAATAGAGGCAGCATCATTTCAGTTTATGCTTTTTCAAACATGCTCTTAATGAGACTTAATGAAAACTACCTTTTCACTTTATTTTATTCAGAATATATTGATCAACAATATAACATAATTTTACCTTTCATGAAGTTTTGGAACTTTCTAAAGCTTTGAATGTCAGCTATCAAAAGATGCTAAAGGACAGAGATTTGATCTGAGAAATCAGAGGTTCTCTGTCTTCCTCATTCTGGGTGTCCGAGTATGAAGGAAAACTTAGTCTCTGAGTTTCTGCGATGCTGTCTGTACAAGGGATCTTTTACACTTTTCCTCACTGTGAGATGAGCAGCCTTTTTTCTGTTCTTCTAGGATGTAGGATTCATATAATTTTGATGTTGCATAGTTTTTAAAGTTTGTACTTGAATCTACGTAATATACTTAGTTTAACAGAAAGAAGCCAATGAGCATTTCTGAGAGTGAGATACTGTTGAAGTTCATTTTTATGAGAAGTCAATAATTTTGATGCGCATATAACTGAGACAGTTTTTAGTGCTGCAGACATTGAACTATAAAAAGTAATTTATTATCTCTATAGGTAGAACTCTATCATATTACCAGTTTAAATTAAATCAAATAATTGCTTAAAATATGATAATCTCTATTGACATTATATCTAGACATATATATGTGAGGGCATATTTAAGCAAGTATGTGAGCATACATCATTAACACATAGTATATACATTATATGTTTAAATATATAAAGTAAATATAATTTAAAGGGCTTAAGATACATTGAATAACTCACATATGTTAAGTAAAATGGAATGTTTTCATCAATTCTGTTGGTCAAGGCTATGTTTTAGAGTCATAATAAGGAGGTTTTAAGTATGAGAAACATAGATACCTGTATGTAACTACTAGCCTGTCGTCATGTGTTTTGATCTGGTGCAGTCACAGAGCACTGCAGAGGAGTGGAAGATGCATCTTAACAGCAAGGTGGAAGAATCCTTTGTAGAGAGAAATAAGATGCAGACCTGGGGGAGGCAGGGATCAGTCCTGAATTGCTTGCTCTTTGGAGGGATTAGTGGAAGTGAGGATTAATTAGGGATTAGGTGCTGCTACGAGTTAAGGGCAGTTTAGCAACGGGGTATCCAATTTCTGGGTGGAAATAGCAAGCACTTCTAGGGTGTTATTAGATAGAAAGCAATAGCCACTCGAAGAGGGGACCATAATGGCATTTACAGGTGTTACCTGACCTTGGAGAAAGCTCTTTCCGAAGTCTGCATGTGACTTTATCTGTCACGTGTTTCTTTCAAGTCTGATCAGCGACTGGGTATGCTTCTGCTTTGTCGGTCTTGCTGACAAATCAAGATGTACTTATTTGGTTTTCAAACATAAGAAACTATGTCATTTAGTACCTTCATGCATTTAGTATGCAAGAGATAAAGAGAAGGTCAGAAGGCGAACAATACAGGGGAAATGGATGAGTGTTGTAGAAGTTGAGAGAGGAGACATCCCCGAAGAGAAAAAATTCAACAACTTCAAGCTGCCCATTCCAGGGATATAAGAAAAGTGGTAGAAACGCACGTTCAGTGTCTGTGTGGGTGTCTGATGACCTTTTCCAGGGCAGCTTCACGGAACTAAAGGTGAGGACAGTAAGATGAGAGGAAGTACAGGGCAGGGAGTCAGGCTATGTGCTCTCTTTCCAAGGAATTTGAAGTGCTAAGGAGCTAAAATGGCACATATTGTGGAGAATTGTGTGTTTGTGTGTGTGTGAGAGAGAGAGCGAGATAGAGATAGAGAGAGAGAATTTAGTGGGAAAATGTATTGTAAATAAATAGTAGAGAGTAAACACCATATTCTCAATTACATCTCCTTAAAAGGTACCCAAAATGAAAATTAAGAATGTACACATACACTCAAAATACCGGTCTTAAAAAAATAATGTAAGTGAAGGCATACATAAAATGTTAATGTGTTCATATCATCCTGCTTTGCTTTAGTTTATTTTCTGATTCTCTGATAAATGCTGGAGGAAAGGTTAGGTCTCTGTTTGGTTTATTTTGTATTTCAGTTTGCAGGTTAGACCATCATTGAGGAAAGTTAAGACAGTAGCCTGGAGACAAGGACTATAAAAGAACGATGCCTACTGACTTGCTCTCTGGCTTCCTTTCTGCTAGTTTTCAATACGGCCCACACTCACTTGCCTGCTCATAGCATCTCCCACAGTGGGCTAAGCCCTCCCACACCAATCATCAAGGAAGACAATGCCTCAGAGTCATGTCCACAAGCCAATGTGATCAGAACAATGTTTCAAGTCAGGTTCCTTCAGGCAACACTCAGTTATGTCAAGTTGGCAGCTAGGAGAGTCCTGAAAAAAAAAGAATGAAGAAGAACATGGGTAGTAAAATGATGAATGAATCAGGATGGAGTAAATGACCTGTCTCAACTGCAGTATTTGTCCATTGATACTAAGGCCAGGGCACTCACAGTCATCGATATTAGCTGGGGTCCTTGCCAGATCTTCCTAGCATATGAAAATAAACTCACTATATATCATTCTTAGAGTTCTTTCAACTGCAACAATTAAATTTGCCTTAAACACATTGCTAGTAAAATGTAGCTTATATGAGTTACCTGGATAACAAACATGATTTTACCATTTCTTGAGATGTTTAATTTTTTTAACATATGCACACACACACATACACATACACAAACACAAATATAGCTGAGGTACTGTCATACTTTGATAATTCCAGGATTTGAAGTCTGAGGAGGTAGGATTTTAAGAGTGAGACTAGCCTGGGCCACACAGTGAGTTCCAGACTATTTTAGGCTATATATATTGAGAATCAGTTTTGAAACCAAGACAAGTTCAGATAATCAACATTGATATATATATATATATATATATATATATATATATATATCTCAATATATATATATATACCAATTTGTGAATTTATCTGAATATTTGTATATATCCACATACTTCCTTCCCATGCAAACATAAAGTCACCATTCCACTTTTTCTTGAATTGTGCTCAGAAGTCTGTCACATATTATTTATAAGTAGGAAGTCCTTTATAAGTTTCTCCTTGCCAATTTGGGTACATTATGCCAATTGCAGTACATTACATATTTTTTCCCGAGAAATCTATCTTATACTTCATTATTTGTCTTGGGATATCAAGTTCAGGACTGTGCAGGCAAAATATTTCTAATAATTTTTGATTGGTTGATAGGTAGCTACTAGTGTTTTAAGACCTCTTTGAGGAATGTGCCTACAGCTGTAATGCACACTGGCAATAAAAGTCAGTACTGTGTCTTGTGGGTGTATTTTCTATGTAGATATGAGCTTGTTCTGTTTCTCAGCATTCTTATATAATAAAATAAAATGCAGGCTAAAAATACAAGTTTTAGAGATTTTTTTCCCCACTTGGATGGGAGCTGAATGGCTTTGCACATTCTTTGGAAAAAAGATTGAAATCCTGTTAGCATTATGAGTCAGCTGTCTATATTTATGACACTGGTTTTATGGAGTGCATATATTTATTTGGAAATGGCACCTGAGGGAATAAAAAGATCAAGATGAATGTCTCAGGCTGCTCCAATGTGATACCTCAGCAACTCAAACTCAAAAAAAAAGTCACACAAACACTCAAATTAGTTGTTTTGAATTTTGAGTGCAGAAAACCTGAATGATTTTTTTAATTTGTCATTATTTTTAATTATTGTAGATGCCATTCTAACACCAACAACCATATTGCACTTTTAAACTAAAAGTATGGAATCTATTTAACATACTCAACTTGCAAAATTATGTGAGGTGAAGACAGCATTTTAGATTTGGGGCTTCACAGTGGGTTCCAAAGTTCTCTCTTCCTCTTCCCCACCCCTTTCTCTTTCTGTCTCTCTCTGTCTTCTTGAAGTGCTAAGGATTGGCCTGGACCTTGTGCATACTAGGTGCAATTTTATCTCCTTTTAGGTGAGATAAATCATATTTGTAAAAATATGTCCTGACTTTAGGGCTGATCAAGCTAAGAGCCTGAACACTGGTGATCTTTGTGGTGTCAAAGGAAAAGCCTGTGTCCGCATAAAAAGATGAGCTGAATGTACTTAGTGTGTACACAAAGGAAGCAAAAGGCAGAGGTTACGCAACAACTTATAGGAGCACATTGAACATAAACAACTTAAAATGAAGAAATATTTATTATTTTCTTTTAATGTCCCTTTTTATTGTTTTTATTGAGCTATACATTTTTCTCTACTGTCCTCCCTTCCTCTCCCCTCCCCTTTAACCCTCCCCCCAGGTCCCCATGCTCCCAATTTACTCAAGAGATCTTGTCTTTTTCTACTTCCCATGTAGATTAGATCCATGTAAGTCTCTCTTAAGGTCCCCATGGTTATCTAGGTTCCCTGGGATTGTGATTTGTGGGCTGGTTTTCTTTGCTTGATGTTTAAAAGTCACTTATGAGTGAGTACATGTGGTAATTGTCTTTCTGGGTCTGGGTAACCTCACTCAATATGTTATTTTCTAGATCCATGCATTTTGCCTGCAAATTTCAAGATGTCATTATTTTTTCCCACTGTGTAGTGCTCCTTTGTGTAACTGTACCACATTTTCCTGATCCATTCTTCAGTCAAGAGACATTTAGGTTGCTTCCAGGTTTTGGCAATGACAGATAATGCTACTGTTTCCAGGGTGGTGTTTGAGAGCTCCCAGGTCTACCATTCAATCCTATTGCGTCTTGCAGCTCATTCAGTGCCGGTGCAATGTGGAGTGACAATGGGAAACAGATGCTGGCAGAGGGAATGTTGGGCTAGGAGAGAAACATGAAATTGCAACATAAAGCAGCTGGTTTAGAGAAACAGTGCTTTCTTTTATGAACAGTGTTAATGTGCCGGAAGAAGGCAGCAGCTTACTGTTTAATGCCTAGCATGGAGAAGGCAAGTCAGTAGGAGAGGACTCCTTGAGACTCTGCAAGAAAAAGCTGGCTCAAGATCCTGTACATGGAAACACATTAACCAGCACTGTGCTTAAACCTAGGGTGACTGTTCCTTATGGCTTGTGTCTCAGATTGCTGAAGTGTTCTCTGAATGCCTTCATCAATAGCTGCCTTTTTAATGATTTGTTTGATTATTTTATTTTTACGTGTTAGCAGGCATAAGTGTATATGTGTATCACATGCATGCCTTGAATGCATTGAAGCCACAAGAAGGCATCAGATTCCCTGAAACTGGAATTATAGGTAGTTTCTAATTGCTTAATACGAGTGCTGGGAACTGAATCCAGGTTCTCTGCAAGAATAGTGCTATTGACCACTGAGCAATCTCTCCAGTCCCTCAGTATATACTTTGTTATCCAAAGGAGAAACACTTTCACAGGAGCAATATCATGATAGGAATACATTATCTTTGAAGAACTAATCCATGAGCAAAATTCCAAGTAAAATTCATTTCTATGTACAATATGTGGGAAAAATTTTGATCATTCTTTATCTCATTGTAAACTGGGAAATAACTTGCCTTTTAATATAATGTTAAAGACATGTTGTCTAGGAGAAGTTAATTTCTGAAGTGACACATTGCTTTCAGGGGATATCTATATCTTGGAAAAATGTATCTCCTCGTGGCAACATATGGGCCTCTCTTTAAAAGCATAAGCTTTTCAAATCCCATGAGACATGCATTTTTCTAAATAGTTACTCTTAAACTTCACAAACAAGCTAAACAACATATGGGATGATTATGATTTACATAAAATATGATGTGGGAAATGTCCCATAAATTCTTGCTAAGTTTGTTGCACACTTCTTTGTTGGAAACCACAAACCCAAGAGAAAAAAATAAAACTGTTTCCAATTTATGATCCCCTTTTAGTTCGAGTTGTCCTCTGCATGACCCAAGCTCTTCTCAGACACACTTACCCTGTACTTTTTAAAACTGATTTTATTGAACTATACATTTTTCTCTGCTTCCCTCCCTTCTGCTTCCCTCCCCTTTAACCATCTCCCATGGTCCCCATGCTCCCAATTTACTCCCATTTACTCAGGAGATCTTGTCTTTTTCTACTCTCCATGTAGATTAGATCCACATATGTCTCTCTTAAGGTCGTCACTGTTGTCTAGGATCTCTGGGATTGTGATTTTGTAGGCTGGTTTTTGCTTTATGTTTAAAAACCAGTTATGAATGAGTATATACGATAATTGCCTTTCTGGGTCTGGGTTACCTATGTATGATGTGTTATAGATATATCCATTTGCCTGTAAATTTCAAGATGTCTTTATTTTTTTCTGCTGCGTAGTACTCCATTGTGTAAATATACCAAATTTTTCTTATCTGTTCTTCTTTGGTCAAGAGGCATTTAGGGTGTTTCCAGGTTCAGTCTACGACAAACAGCATGATTTAAGGTTTAGAATATATATATGAGGGTGCTGTTGTGTTTGTGGCATAGAAGTTCATTATTGAGATTTCCTTTTGAAGGATTTTCCTGTGACAAATATGAAATATCCTGTTTGCCTTTTTGATCGATTTTAATTTGAAGTCCATTTTCTTAGATATTAGGATAGCTATACCAGCTTGTTTCTTAGGTCTATTTGGAAAATTTTTCCCAACTCTTTACTCTGAGGCAATGCCTGTATTTGAGGTTGAGGTGTGTTTCTTGTATGCAGCAAAAGGATGGGTTCTGCTTTCGTATTCAGTTTGGTAGCCTGTACCATTTTATAGGTGAGCTGAGTCCCTTAATATTAATAAATATTAATGACCTGTGATTGCTAGCCACTGTTATTTTTGTTTTTGTTGTTGGTGATGTTAATTTGTGTGCTTTTCCTTTCTTTGAGATTTGCTGCTGTGAGATTATCAATTGTCTGTGTTTTTGTTGATGTAGTCAACTTCCTTAGGTTGGTGTTTTCCTTCTAGTATTTTGTGTAGGGCTGGTTTTGTTGCTAGGTATTGATTAAATCTGGTTTTGTCATGGAATATCTTGTTTTGTCCTTCTATGGTGATTGAAAGTTAAACTGAGTATAATAGTCTGGGCTGGTATGTGTGGTCTCTTAATGCCTGCATAACTCTTGACCATGACCTTCTGGCTTTCATTGTCTCCATTGAAAAGTCAGGTATAATTTTGATAGGTCTGCCTTTATATGTTACTTAGCCTTTTTTCTTTGCAGCTCTTCATATTCTTTATTTATTTTGTATGTTTAATGTTTTGATTATTATGTGGCAAGGAGACTTTTTTTTGTTCCAGTCTATTTGCTGTTCTGTAAGCTTCTTCCATCTTCATAGGAATATTTTTCTATAGGTTGGGAAAGTTTTATTCTATGATTTTGTTACATTTATTTTCTGTGCTTTTGAGTTGAACTTCTCCTTCTATACCTATTATTCTTAGGTTTGGTTTTTTTCATGGTGTCCCATATTTTTCAGATATTTTGTGTTAAGCTTTTGTTAGATTTAATGTTTTCTTTGACTGATGAGTCTATTTCCTTTATTGTATCTTCAGCACTTGAGATTCTCTCTTCCATCTCTTGTATTCTGCTGTTTAAGCTTGCATTTGTGGTTCCTGATCATATTCTCATGATTTCTGTCTCTATAATTCCCTCGGCTTGTGTTTTCCTTATTGTCTGTATTTCAGTTTTCAAGTTTTGAATAGTTTCTTTCGTATGTTTGATTGCTTTTTCTTGGTTTTCTCTAAGGGATTTGTTGATGTCTTTCAATTCTTTCTTTGCCTTTTCCTCCATTTCTTTTTCATTTTCTTTTTAAAGGCCTCATACATTCTCCTAAAGTTATTTTTTAGGTTATTTTCTTCTGCTTCATCTATATTTGGTTTATCAAGTCTTGTTGTTGTAGGGTCACTATTTTTTACTGGTTTTGTGTTGCTATTTGTGGTGTTCCGTGTATTCTTACCTTGTCTACCCATCGTTTCCTCTGATTGGTGTAGTTTGGGCTGTCTCTCTCTCTCTCTGGTGATCAATCTTCCAGAAGCTAGTGAGCCCAAGTCTCTGTTGGTTGCTCCTCATGCTGCTATTAGTGCCATGCTTACAATTATCCCATTGGTCACTCTGTGTTCCTGGAAATCACTTGGTGCTCCCGGGGTTTGCTCTGCTTCTGTTGAGTTCATTGTCTCAGGCCTGCTCTGGCCTAGGTCAATGGCTCTGTCTTGTTTCTATAAATGTCTCTGGTCTAGATATGCTTCTGTGGAGGTCCCTGGCTTAGGGTTGGTCCCGCAAAAGTCTCTGGCTCTAATCTAGTGCCTCGGAGGTACCAGACTAGGGTACACCTGGACCCATAGAGGTCTCTGGTTCTGGGCTATCTCAGACTCAGGCCAACACCTACAGAGGTTCTGACTCACGCCTAGTTCCTTGGAGATCCCAGACTCAGACCTGAACGTACAGAGGTCTTGACTCAGGTCTATACCCTCAGAGGTTCTAGACTCACACCCTGACCCGCAGAGATCTCTGGTACTTATCTACTCCCTCAGAAGTCCCAGACTCACGCTTGCACCCTCAGAGTTCCTGGCTCAGGCCTACTTTCTAAGAGATCGCAGACTCATGCCTAGACTGGCAGAGGTCTCTGGCTCTGGTGCACTCCCTCGGCAGTTGCTCTCTAGCACCTGCTCCTGTGGAGTTCGCTGTCTCGGGCCTGCCCTGATCTAGGTTGCTGGCTCAGTCCTGCTCCTGTGGAGTTCACTGTCTCAGGCCTCCTCTGGCCTAGGTTGCTGGCTCAGTCCTGCTCCTGTGGAGTTCACTGTCTCAGGCCTCCTCTGGCCTAGGTTGCTGGCTCAGTCCTGCTCCTGTGGAGTTCACTGTCTCAGGCCTTCTCTGGCCTAGGTTGCTGGCTCAGTCCTGTTTCCATAAATGTTCCTGGTCTGGATCCACTTCTCTTCCAGCTCACTGTATTTTTATTTTTAATCTTTTAGTTAATCAAACAGTTTCTGGCAACAAGTAATTTTTTCTATGATGTCATAAAAGAATCTATGTCAAGTCCCCAAATGTTTCAGATTCTGCCTTGATGACTTCATTCATGGTAATGGAGACATACAGAAGCCAGCATAAACAGGCACCAGAATAATTCCTTTAAGTCCTGCAAATGGAATTTCCCTATGGGCTCTGTAAGTAAAGGAAGTAGATCTTTTTCATTTACCCCTCAGGCCTTGGAAAGTAGCTGGCTTAAAGTTATGTGTAATGTTTAGCTTTGAGACGAGAATCAGGGTATAACACAGCTTCCTTCATTTTCAATTGGCGTTTTTTATACGTAATGCAGTCATCACATATCTACTTTTTTTAAAAAAAAGTATTATTGGATTCGATTTGCCAGTGTTTTATTTAGTATTTTTGCATCAATGTTCATGAGTGAGATTGGTCTGTAATTATCTTTCTTAGTAATGTCTCTCTGTTGTTTTGGTATCAGGGTGATTGTAGCCTCATAAAAAGTGTTTTACAGTGTTCTTTCTGTTTCTATTGTGTGGAATAATTTGAGGAATATTGGTATTAGTTCTTCTTTGAAAATCTTGTAGCATTCTGAGCTGAAAACATCTGGTCCTGGGCTTTTTTTTTTTGGTGGAGAGACTTATGATTACTGTTTGTATTTCATTAGCAGTGATAGGTCTGTTCAATTTCTCATCTGGTCTTGATTTAATTTTGGTAAGTGATATTTATCCAGAAAGTTGTTCATTTTCTTTAAGTTTTCCAATTTTGTGGAGTACAGGTTTTCAAAATATGACCTGATGATTCTCTGTATTTCCTCCATGTCTGTTGTTATGTCTTCCTTTTCATTTCTGATTTTGTTAATTTGGATAGTCTCTTGCTGCCTTTTGGTTAGTTTGGGTAAAGGTTTGTCTATTTAACAGAATATTTCTACTAAATCTATAGAATACATTTTGACAGATGAAACTGATACCTCTAAAGGCAAAGCCTGACATCGTGTCAACAACAACATGGTGTGCTATACTCACCCTTTACAACTAAAAAGTTTACTGTATACATTACTATGTGGAGAAAATACAGGAAGTCTGGAAAAGTAGCTTTATTCAGCTATTCTTCTCTATGCCATTTGTGAAGTGGGATGTCCTTCTTTATATGTGGTGCCTTTATTGGTTGATGAATAAAGATGTTTGGGGCAATGGCTTTCCAGAGTAAAGCCAGGTGGGAAATCAGAACAGAGATATAGAGAGAAAGCAGGTGGAGTCAAAGAGACACCATGTAGCTGCTAAAGGAGATGGTGGCAGGAACCTTACCTGGTAAACCATAGCCTCGTGGCAATACACAGAATAATAGAAATGGGTTATTTAAGATATAAGAGCTAGGCAATAAGAAACCTGAGCTAATAGGTCAAACAGTGTTGTAATTGATATAGTCTCTGTGTGATTATTTGGGTCTGAGCAGCCAGGAAACGAACAAGCAGTGTCCATCTACACACTTGTGTGTCTGTTTATCCTTCACGACCAAGGAAAGTTTTCAATAAACACATATTATTGTGTGACAGTTATGGGAGGATTAGTAGTGGGAAGACAGTGTGATAAAGTAAGAAGTGGATCTGAGGTAATGTAGAGTATAATATGAATCCAATTACGTCAGTGTGTAAGTGTGTGTAGACACACTTGTCCATCAGTAGCTGCTGTCTAACACACATGCACATGGTGAGATTTTTGCAAAGAAGTGTTTTTCCTTATATTTGTTTATATTGCTTGTTTATCTTTTCCTTTTATTTATTTTACATTTCTTTTTAAATTTTATTTTATTGATTTTTATTGAGTTGTACATTTTTCTCTGCTCCCCTCCCTGCCTCTCCCTTCCCGTTCAACCTTCTCCCAAGGTCCCCATGCTCCCAATTTACTCAGAAGATCTTGGTTTTTTCTACTGTGAGTATGTAGTATAGCATCATTTTAGAAAACCCCAAATGAATCAATGATTCATGAAATAAAATTGATCATTCAGAAAGTTTACATGTGTGCTCTTAGAAGCCAAAGGCTGTCTTCTCTCATTGCATTTCCTGTATTTAGTACTACATGTTCATATGTTGTTAGCAAATATTCTTATACCCAGAAAAGAGAAACAAAATATCATTTACTCTAAGAAATCTCATTACTGTGAAATATGATTAAAATAAATGAAGGGCAATAGAAAAATGGATAAAGTTTTAAAAATGTTTTTAAAATTGTTGAGCTATGATGGAGCAAATATTATAGTAGCGTTTCAATTTATAATGAAACTTTTCTTCTTATATTAATTTTCCACACACACATATTATAAAATTTTAAATTACAACTTCCTTGAACATTTCAGAGTCATTGGTGTGAAGAGGAATGAAGGGATCTTGTTTGCCTCATATGTGTTCCGGGAGCAAATGTGGGTGAAGTGTCTTGGCTGTTTCACAGGAGTGCAAGCACATGTGCCCATCCATATGTTTAGTCAAATCCAACCATGCCAAGAATTGCCTAGCAACACAGTGCTGAGACAGGATGCGGATCAGGGTTGACAAGACCAGTGAGAAGAGGATGCTGCAGCATCAACTGTTAGAGACGATGATTTATTTTTAAGGAAAAAAATAGGAGACTTAATTTCCAAGCTGTGTTTACTGTGTAAGTACAGAGCCCAAACTGCCAAGTACAGCATGTGGCACATTATTTTTTTTAATTTGGGAGACACTCTTTTTTAGTGTCTTATTTAGTCATCCATGTTTCTAGTGAGATTTATAAGCAGTCATGCTTCTCAAACTCATAAAGGATGCCTTGTCCTACATCACCCTAGTACATCTATGTGATGTGTGTATGCAAGTAAAATACATATATCCATGACAGTTTTATGATATAGACATAACTATCCAAACATACACACAAGTAACATACTCACAGGAAACCTCCTTAAAATTGTATTTAGCCAAATACCTGACCATCTCATGGCTAAGTCAGGTTGCTGCATAAAATCAGTTTGTATATATACTCTATGTAATGCAAAACATGTTTTATATATGTATCTTTATGTGATATATATATATACACATATATGTGATACATGTATATATGTACACACATATATACTTAAAGTGTTATGCACAAAGAGAAAATAAAGGAGTAGAGGGCAGGGGAAGAGAAAGGAGAAAGAAGAAGAAAGGCAAGCATTGATAATGACACTGGGACTTGTTTCCTCTGCATATACTGGATTTTTGGGATCCAGTCTGTTTGGATGCTCACCTTCCTGGACCTGGAGGAATGGGGGAGGAACTTGAACTTCCCACAGGGCAGGAAACCCTGACTGCTCTTAGGGATGGAGAGGGAGGAGGAGAGGGAGTGGAGGGAGTGGGAGGGTGTTAGGAGGAGGGGCGGAAATGGAAACTTTTATAAACTAATAAACTTTTATAAATAAAAAAACCCAAAAAGAACAGGAAACATTCAGAAAGTCATCAAAAGAGAGAAATGGTCAGATAAATCACAGTGCAACCAGGCTATGTAATACCATTCCCTAACGAGAGCTTCACTTACCAGCAATTAAATGTAGTGATGATCTTTAAAAAAATATATAAATTTGTAAGGATAGGACCCATATATCTTGTTAATTAATGCATGTCATCTACTAGGAAAAAACCTTGTACAAAATGGCTTCCTAATAAACATTTTTGGAACTTACAAATAAGTGACAAATCAATGAATTAAAAATAATATCTATTTTAGATATGATAAAAAAAGAAGAGAGGCAAGGAGATAGGATGAAACTGTGCCATAACTCTTAGAATTCTACATGCAGTTATAAGCCGACTAATTTCTAAGTTGACTGGGTATTTAAAAGTTAGAAATTTGTTAAACTTTTAAAAATGTAAATCCTCAATTATATTTAACATCTTGATGGGTTTAGACTGGTCCTAATGTAGAAAATCCATTTTAAGCAATCTAGATCCAGAATAAAGTAGCAAAATAATTTTTTCAATATGAGTCAACCCCAAAGAAATAGACGGATCAACTTTGTCTAGTTTTGTATGAGTTTGGTCTTTTTCCTTGACACTTTCATAGCTGACATGCCTGCGTGAGATTGTTCTTCCCTGCTGTGTTGCTTAGAGATTTAGGACAGGCCAAGTGAATTTTCTAGCAAAATGGGGAAACGGTGAATCAACATTGATCTTTTCTTGTTTGAGTGACTGGACACTATGTGACCTACTGCCACAATTTCCTGACAGATGGGCTGTACTGTTAAACTCTGAGCCCAAATATATTCTTTTCTTAAAAATGGAAACTTTGTGTTCATACACTCACTAAACACAGCACTGTCTCAGTATCCTGGTTTTCACGGCATAGTTTTTCAAATATGACTGTGCGCACACATTTGATTTTACAGATTGAAAGCTTCATTTTGTACACTGTAAGAAGCAGTATGAACTATATGTACATTGTATATAATAAACATAATAATCTCAGAATTGCATTTTCTTCTTTAACTTTAAGAAATCAACCCATTTGAAATCCCAGTATGACTCAGTATGGGTTCTGGTGGTATCAGCCCTGACTGAGAAACTATTGGCAGTGAATGACAGGTGGCAGGGAGAATATCATTTTTCTCTGAGGTTGTGGTAAACTCCACAACCTTATCCACTTTGTTCCAGTGGATGCTTCCAAACCCATGCTCAAATGGGCAGCAGTAATAGGATACATTGGAACTTTACAAAAATCTATGTATGAAGTTAGATGAGAGATGTATTGAGGGAATTGGTCAGAAGAAAATGAAAGCATACATGATCATAACATATTGTATATATGTATGATTTTCTCAAAGAAAACACATAGTTGTTTTTTAAAAAAAATCAAATAAAAAATCTTAAAACTTTTAGTTTGGTTTCAAAGATGTCCCATCTGTCCAGAATGGTTAGGAACTATTTGCAACAGGGACCCATGTATATTTAAATTTGTAAATAAGTGTTCAGAATGATTCTGTAAGTTACAAACCAATTTATCCTTTACAAATGGATCGGGGCAGGCTCATTAAATTTGTTCATTAGGCCTCCATATGGGGCATGCTGTGTTAGGAGACAAACAGAAACATTTCGGAAGGAACTTGTTATGTAAATCAGGGCATGCGGTTGAAAAGGAGAGCTTGGGATCTTATGAGTTTTATGACTCTTAAATAAATAAATCTTACACAGGGTGTCTGGGCAATGTCTTTGAAGCTTTACATTAGAGAGTAAAGGGCAAGGATCACTCCTCAAGGAAGCTGAACATCTCAAGGAAGTAGACAAGAAAGGGACAGCCTAAGCTCAATCACAAAACTTACTAATAATCTGTTCTTTTACATCCACTACTTTTGATTTCCAGGGTCTAGCCTACATAATTGCTCAAAAGAATTAATACCAGTGAATTTAAATGACTGTGAGAAAATTTGTAGACATTTACTTAGGTTGCAAACAGGATTAGTAATAACCTTATTTGAAATCAGGTAGCTTTGGAGGTCAGGAATGTGATATTTTGCCTTATAAGTCCCAAGCAATAGATTAAGTATTATTCAAATTGATGTAAATGAATGCATGCTGATGAAGATAAGAACAGGAGGCTGGGACCCTGAAACAAAGGTGACTAGTTCATGGGTAGATTCATTAAACCATTGCATTCAGCATCACTCTCATAATTTTCACTGTTATTTTAAAATTAGCAACTTACTTTTTCTTTATTATTTTTATATTTCACTTTTATCATAACTTTTTTAGGTCTGTAACTTTCAAGTTTGATTTATACAAGGCATGCAGCTTTAAAGTCCTATTTAGTGGCTCACTCCTATTCTCTTTCTTGGTTATTTCTGAGAAATCCTTAGCATGTTTCATGACCAAAACTTAATTCTTGTTTTTATTCAAATCTTCCCTGATGAAAAAATGTCTCACTATAAATAACATTTCTGAATACTTATTTTTATCCCTTTATTGTATACAGTTTTTTAAAAGTTGATGCTTCAGTTTCTTATGCATTGTGTTTCTCTAGATTTGTATATTCTGGTTCTATTTAATCAGTATATATCCCAATCTATAACTTATTAATAATAAAAAATTGATTATGAAATAAATCTGATGGGTTCTATAGAATAACTATAGAATACTTCAATCAAATAACAGCCAAATACTTATAAACCTCAAGGCACACTACAGATTCTCCAGGGAAAACAAAGAGCTCATTAAACAAATCTAAACAACTGCTTAGAAAAGACTAGATGCATTTTTCCATAGTGAAGTTTATGGCTAGAAGTCAGTAAAGTCCACAATGTTTAAAGAGGTGCTAACAGCTGAAAAGTCTGTAGTTATGTGGGAAAAAAAGAAAGAGCCTGAGATGGCAAGCTAATTTTATACTTTAATACATGCAACAATGAAAAATGAACAAAAAAGAAAGCCAGCAGGAAGATGGAAATGATTAATGTTATAAGGGAAACTAGTGAAACCCTACACAGAAAATCCACGGAGAAGAACCAAGGGGACCAGAAGGTGTTTATTTTTATAGAGCAACACATTGGCAGATCTTTCAGTTACACTGATCAATTCCAAAAAGGAGAGGATTGCTTCTAAATTCAGGAGTGAAGATGGTTTTAACAAAAACCATCTTACAGAAATAAAGAGGACTAGGGTAATGAGCTAAATACATTACGTGAAAAGGCCATGTTTCCAGAACTATAAAAGCTGTGAGACTAAGTCAAGAGGAGTTTAGAAAGCTCAGTTGACCTTTGACCTACTAAAGAGATGTTAATTAGTAATTAAAAAACTTCCCAAGCAGATAAATAAAAAGCAGTTGTTTTCACTTGTGATCTTTAGTAGCTAATGAAGAATTACTAACAAATATTCACTCCTAACTCACTCTCTGCAGCCTGTTATGTTAATAACAATACCCATGAGGAACCATGAAAAACTTGGTATGACTACACACTAAAAATCGTTGCCAGCCAATTAATCATGGGATAAATATATAACATGATCAAGAGGGATTTATCCTAGAGGGGAAAGATTGGATTAGCATCCTAAAAATCAATTAATGTAATATACCATAACAACAGTATAAAGGATGAACACAACAGGATCGCTTCACTAGACAAAAAAAGGCATTAAAAGAATTCAACACCACTCATTAAAAGTAGTCAACAAAACAAGTGTTAGGACAAATTTACTGTAGTAAAATTTTCCTTTAAAATATCTAAAGTTGGCACCAGAATCAAGAGTAAAATACCTAAAATAGAAAGTAAAAAAAGCTACCCAGAGTTGTTACTTCTTTCAGTTTCTAAAATTTTTATGTTACCCACATTCAGAAGGCCTAGTTTGTTCCTCTGCTGGTTGCCCTACTATCAGTCCAGAGTCAGTGAGCTCCCATTAGCTCAGATCAGTTTCCATGGGTATCCCCATCATGGTCTGGACCCTTATGTTCATAATATCACTCCTTCCTTTCTTTGACTAGACTTTGGGAGATCGGCCCAGTATTTAGCTGTGAATCTTTGCATCTGCTTCCATTAATTTCTGGATGAAAGCTCTATGATGACAATTAAGGTAGTCATCAATCTGATTACAGTTGTATGGCTGGAGCAGTCTGTGGGGTCACTGGCTGCAGGACCAAGATTTATCTCTATTGCTTGAACTGGCTCTTTTTGGAGCCCATTCTCTATGAAGAGATACCTTGCTAAGCCTAGATATGGGGGTGGGCGGCTTGACCCTGCCTCAAAGTGATGTCCTAGATTTGTTTACTCCCCATGGGAAGCCTTATCTCTCTGAGGAGTGGATGGGTTGTGTTTAGGGGGAAGGTGGGGGAAGCAGGATGAGAGGACAATGGGGGAACTGGTATGTAAGATGAGAAAGTATTATTTTAAAAATAAAAAAATAGATTTTTAAAAAATTAAAATTACATACATTCCCTGTCCTGTTTATGTTCCTCCCTTATCTCTTCCCTTGTCCCTGCTCGCCATTGTTACATTTGTATTATTACTTTTTAACATTAAACTGGGAAACAACATAGGTCAGAGAAGGAAGAAAAGAAACTAAATGCATTCAGAAAATATTAAAAGTGTCTGTGTGCATGATATACAATCTAGTATACAGAATATCCGAATAAATGAATAATTCAATTGATTGAAACAAGTGACTTTATGAATGTTTCAGATCACAAAATAATCACACAAAATCAATTTTATTTCTCAGAGCTAGTTACAAACAATCCAAAAATAAAATCAACAACAACAAAAATTCCACAGAGGCGTACATTAAAAATAACTAACAGAAGAAAACCAAAATTTATACTATGGAAATGTTAAGGTCCTGTTGAACTAAGTCAGTGATCTCAATACATGAAAAACCACTTCATGTTCATGAAAATGAGACAGTCTAGCCAAGATGGAAATTAACCTCCAGATTGGATAACGTCCTGTCAATAACCCAGATGTATAACTGGAGAATTCAACCAACTGATCCTAAACATGTGTGGATGTAACATGAGGGGCTGTTTGTTTGTTAAGGTTTTCTGTCCTGCCCAGTTCCCCCAGCTGTTTAGCCCCAAAGAAAATAATCACATATAGATCTCCATAAGTTATAATGCTGATTGGCCCTTTAGGTCAGGCTTCTTACTGGCTAACTCTCTCATCTTGATTAACCCATTATTCTGATCTATTTTAGCCATATGGCTCAGTACCTTTATCAGCCAGGCAGCTTACACCCTGCTGCTTTGATGATCTGGGCAGGAGAGGGAGGAATCAACTTCCTCCCTCTCCAGAATTCTCCTACTCTCCTTGCATCATTTCCACTTCCTGTCTGGCTTTCCCGCCTACACCTCCTACCTGGCCAATCAGCGTTTATTTAAAACATGATTGACAAAATACAGATAATTCTCCCACATATGGATGCTTAGGGTCCCGAGAGATAGAAAAAGTTTCTAAACAATAGCAAGTGGGAGGTTAATAAATAATTTCTTCTGTCAAAAGATAGAGCAAAGTTTTTATAACTTTATCCCACAACATGGTAAACACAGTATAAAACAGGGAGTAGCCTTAAGATTTAGAGATAATTCTGTTCTCGTTTGATTCTTTTTTGCTGTGATAAACACCATGACCAAAAACATTTTCGGGATGAAAGAGTTCATTTCAGCTTACAGATGACAGTTCATCATGGAGAGAAACCAGGCAAGATCCTGAAGTGGACACCTAGAGGCAGGTGCTGAAACAGAGACCACAGAGGAATGCTGCTAACTGGCTTGTTCACTCTGCCTTTTTCAGCTACCTTCCTTAATACTCTTAATACACTTTCCTTAGTGCCCACTTTCCCTGCAGGTTGGGTTCTCCCACATCAATAATTAATCAGGATGCTCCACAGATGTGCCTGTAGGTCAGCCTGATCGAGGGAATTCATCAGTTGAGATCCTCTCTTCCCAGGTATGACTTGGTTTGTGTCAAGTTGACAAAAATGAACTACGACAAATGTCTTTACAAAACTGTGTTTGTCAACATGCATAGCAACAGAATTAACAACTTTAAACACACACAACCTAAATTTCAGCCAGCTAATGCATACATTTAAGCAATTTGTTTAATAAACCTAAATTACATCATTGTTTATATTGCTGGAATTAAAAATTATATGTTCATGTAATATTAAAAATAATTGGAATTCTGATGTGAATCTGTAGCATAGATAAGCCTTACAAGCATGCTACTCAGAAGAAGGTGCTTAAAATGGAAGAAGAGCATTTCCCAACATGTAAAGTGCAGAAATAAAACCTAAAATGCATGGTAATATTATGCAAATATGGGACTACTGCATTTTTAGACACATTTGACAGCCAATAAAAATACAGTGGACAGTGATACTATGAAGCTCAAAGCCATGAAATTTACAGTTCTATGAAATGTGAAATGTGAAGCCCTTCTTGGCCAGTGTGGTTTCTTGGATCAAGAGTTTCTGAACAGTTGATTCAGTGAGGGCAGAAAAATATTCAACTTAGAGGTGACTCAGGCTCAACTGATCAAGAGTTGTGCATGAATTTGTAAAACATCTGCTAAGGTATGTGGGGGAGGTGACTTACGTTGAAGAGTAAGTTTTAAACTAAGGTAAAACTTATATTAAAAAAGACCAAGACAATACAATATTGACTCTGTTAGCCAGGGCCCTTTAGAGGAACATAACTGGTAGAATGGATGTGTGTAGGAGAGTTGGGTGGGGGTGATTCCAGCACTGGGTGTGTTTAAAAAGAATTTACTGAACACATTAATGCCACATGGTTAAAATATTCCAACAATACCTGTATTGCACCAGAGAGGCCCAAAACCCAGTAGCCTCTCCCTCTACGAGGCAGAAAGTGTCAGCAGTCTCTGTGTGCTTCTAAAGACCTAGAGGGATACTACCCAGCTACTGGTCTTCAGTCCATATCAAAAGCCCAGAAAAGTTGGTTCAAATATCAGTTACAGAATCAGCAGTGGCAGCAACAGGGTAAATGAACTCAGCTGTTAGTGGGAAATTTAACTCCCCAAAAGCAGATTCCTCCCTCCCTATCCTTTTTTTAATTTGGGCAATGATTTTGTTCACAATGAAGGCTTGCTTGCATTCTTATATAATCTCTAATCAGTGCCTTAGGCACAAAAGGAACCTTAAGCTTATAAACACAGAACAAAATTTTATTTAACGATAAACAAAATGCAACACCCTGTGGACCACTTGTTAACAGGCTGGCTAGTTGTAAAACTTGCTTTAAAAAGGCATATGAATATCTATCAGTGAGGAGCCCATTGATTATGAACTTTATGATCCTGAAAGGGATGTGGAAAAGGAAGGGTGAATATTCAGGCACACAAGTGATGTGTTCTGAAGGGCTTCTCTTAGCCACTAACTAGATAAGATAAATCTAACTAGATATTAGATAAGATATTTTGGAAGGTTAATACCATTTTGTATTACAATCAGTTCCTAGAAGTGACCAGCAAGTAAATGAGCCCACATGTTACCATGTCCTCTGTAATCAGTCCAAACATTAGCTGAAACTGGCCCATCATATACAAAAGGGACCACTGGGGAGAAAGCTTAGGACTGAAGTGAATTCTGGGCCATTCTAAAGTCACAATTCCAGAGCTATATCAAGAAGTCACTTTCTAAAAGACATGGGGACATCTATGTAGTAGACAGAAGTGTGACTATGAGGTAAATCCAAACCTGGCAAACAGTAGAAACACCATGGCAGAAAAGGGCTTTGCACTGTCTGAAAATGTGAAACCACGCCTGAACTACGCCATGGGATACAGGTGTTGGCTCCCCAT
Source organism: Myodes glareolus (assembly GCF_982192425.1). Classification (NCBI taxonomy): domain Eukaryota; kingdom Metazoa; phylum Chordata; class Mammalia; order Rodentia; family Cricetidae; genus Myodes; species Myodes glareolus. The sequence continues at coordinate 27,868,523 of NC_142039.1, read as the reverse complement.
CCACACCCTTTTTCTAGGCAAAGGCATTTTTTTTTTAAAAAAATAACTTTTCAATTGATGTCTTACTAAAACTGTTTTTATTCTAGAATTTACTGACCCTATGCAACTCACTTTTTATTCCTAGAAAAAAATTATTTTAATACAATTTATTCTTCTCTTCCATATCTCCTTCATCTCTGGTCTCTGCTCAAGTGTACAGATTCAAATACATACCTCCAAAGGTAGTTTGATAGATGAATGGGCTTTTGAAAGTTTAAACTAAACCCTTGTCATTATTTATAACTTTTCATTCTAATAGTCCACTAGTTTTGCCTTGCACACATACAAAAGTTGCCTTTTAACTATTCCAGATAAAATTTTATACAGCTCCTTCCCGCCTCATTCACTTTCTCTTTAAGTTTCTCTTTTCAAATCCTGTTATCTCTTCAAGCATTGAACATAATTTTTTCTCCCCTTGTTAGCGTGCTGCCTGGTTAACTCTGACTCTGAATCTTTATTTCATGCAGGGGTATTTGTTCGTGCTTACGATCTAGAGCTCACCTCTAATGCATTGAGTCGAATGTCTGTATGATGCCCCGTCCGTGATAAATCTCTGACTTTATTCCTAGCAGCGGCATCTTCTGTATCATTTAATTTTCACCTCTGCCTGATACTTTGTCTCATTCTTGCTATTGCAGCTGAAATTATTTTATCTCATGTTGAGTTAAACATAAAACATCTTCTCTTCTTCCCCCACTTTCCATTCTCAACCTTCAGATTCACCTTCTGCAGAGATTCACTTAACTATTAATATGTATAATATTTCTGGCAACAACATTTGCATGCCTGTATCAAGGGCCGATGACTGACAAAAGCTACATTCCTGGAGGTGTGAAAAGTCTTTTGCTTGAAGTTTGAAGTCATCACTAGGTCAGACTTATTTCTGTTCTCAAACAGTTTATTGTTCACTATAAAATTTAAGGTATGCTTTTGATTTCTATGATGAATACAGTTAGCTTTATTGCTAAATAGAATAATGCCATGTGACTGAAACTGATACCCTCTCCAACGTCTGCATGGCATTCTGACTCAGACACAAGGCGATTTTATCATGGGAAAAGGGTCACTTGGGTTGGAACTTTAAAAACACCTGAAGCAGAGATTTCTGGGGAGAGATGCAGATGAAGCACTAAGACTATGTAATTTCATTAAACAAGATTTTTGCAAACTATTTTTATTTGTGACAAATCACACTTACAAGAATTTACTATTAAAACAGAATTGGACACATTTCTGTAGCCCTTGTAGTGTTAGAGTCTCATGTTTTTCGTATGGAAGTGATGGCCAATGTCCCTGCCATGACAATAGGATTTTATTTCATTCTGGTATAAAAACATTTCACTCACATGCTCCATCAGTCTCAGTCCAGCTGGCCTTGGTGAGCTACCATTAGATCAGCTCCACTGTCTCAGTGGGTGGGTGCACCCCTCGCGGTACTGGGACTGGTAGAGCATGTGATCAGGCAGGACTCTCTGAATGTGGCTGACAAGGAGGGCTGACTGAGAAGCCAAGGACAATGGCACTGGGTTTTGATTCTACTGCATGTACTGGCTTTGTAGGAGCCTAGTCTGTTTGGATGCTTACCTTTCTAGACCTGGATGGAGCGGGAGGACCTTGGACTTCCCACAGGGCAGGGAACCCTGACTACTCTTAGGACTGGAGAAAGAGGGGGAGGGGGAAGGGGAAGGGGAAGGGGGAGAGAAATGGGAGGAGGGGAGAAGGTGGAAATTTTTAATAATAATAAATAATAATAATAATAAAAATTAAAACAAAACAAAAAACAAAACAAAAATCATTTCACTCTTTTGGGAAATGATGACACTATCACCTGGGATCTGAAACGCAGTGTTTTGCTCTGGTGTCCTAAGTGGGTAAGCAGAAGTTGTCTATTGTGACCATGGGGAAGAAAGTGTGGTTTCTGACCAGTGATGGATGGCAGAATCTTGTCCTTTAACTGTTAACAAGAAGAAACCTCAGAGCTCTGTTTATACTTGACTCTGTTCCCTCCACGACACTTTAAATAAATGTCCCTTTGGTCTTTTCTACTAATATTATCAAGCAAGAAATCTATACTATTGGCTCAGGATAAGTGTTGTCACTGGTCCACCATTTCCCTAGCATATTTTGTAGGCAAGACAGTATTGTAGATCAAAAGGTTGTGACTGGATTGTTGTTTATGTTTCTCTTTTGGTAGCCTTCAGAGTACTTTCCCAAACCAAAGAAATTAGAACTTAGGGATGAAAATTCTATGTAAACACCAGCTGGACCTCTCTATATTCAATGATTTGTGTGGATGTTGTCTTCAACAATACTTTACCACACCAAAGAAACTAGATCTTAGGGATGAAGATTCTATGTAAGCACCGGCTGGACCTCTCCACGTTCAATGATTTGTGTGGATGTTGACTTCAGCAATGGGGCCTTGCTGTCAGTTTATTGGATAACAACCTAACGTTTTGGCGACAGCTTGGATTGTTTGGACTGTTACATGGTAACCCTTTTGCCAACAACTCAATTGGATATAACCTAGTTCTAGTACCGGAAGCTTCATTTGGTGAAAAGGGATGGCCATTTGGGATTCCATCTCTTTCATTATTTGGAGAATTTATTAGAATTGCCTTTGTATATTTTAGGAAGTTTCCACTGTAATAGGTTTCCATACCACCCCTCAAATGCACCTCAATTCTGTCTATCCCATTTTCTCTCCCTAAACCTCATCTCCCTTCACCTCCTCATCTGATCCTCTCATTCCCGTTCTCCCACCCCCAGTTCATTCATAAAACCTATTTTATTTCCCCCTCCCATGGAGATCTATGTGTCTCTTTTCCCTTTATAACTAACCTCTCTGGGTATATGGATTATAGCTTGGTTATAATTTATTTCATGGCTAATATCCTTAAATAAGCAAATACATATTCTGCTATATTCATAAGTCAATGCATTCATTATTCAGGCATATAGAGAAGCTTCTTGCTGCAGCAAATGGGAACAAATACAGAGATCAAAAGCTAGACATTGCATACACACACACACACACACACAGAGAGAGAGAGAGAGAGAGACAGAGACAGAGACAGAGACAGAGAAAGAGAGACAGAGACAGAGACAGAGACAGGCAGAGACAGAGAACACACAGCTATAGACGGAATGTCTCCATCAACCACCCTCCCCAAAGAGCTCAGGGAATCCTGTGGGAGAGGAGGGAGGAAGAGAATAAGAGCCAGAGGGGATGGAGGACTCCAGAAGAGCAAGGCCCTCTGAATCAACTGAGAAAAGCTCATATGAACTCACAGACTGAAGCAGCAAGTACAGTGGCTACGTGGATCTGCACCAGGTCCTCTGCATATTTATTTAACTTTAGGTTTAGTGTTTGTGGGACTCCCAAGTGTGTAAGTGTATGGGTCTTTGATTCTCGTGTCTTCTCTTGGCCTATTTCTCTCCTGTTGATTTGCCTGGTTCAACTTTGATGTGATTGTTTATTATATTTTATTGTGTTTTGGTTTGTTGTCATCTCTTCGAAGCCTGTTCTCGTCTAATGAGAGACAGGAAGTGGATCCAGATGGGAGGGGAGGTGAAGAGGAACTGGGAGAAGTAGAAGGAGGTGAAACTGTAGTCAGGATCTATTAAGAGAAAAGAAAGTATTTTCAGTTGGGGGGGGGAGAGTAAATATATCTGAGTCTAAGTGAAAAAATTTTCATTTTCATTATTTATTCCTATTTGCAATGTCTCTAATCTGATTTAATATGCCTGAGTATTTGAGGATAATTGTCTCCTCTCTGATGCAGGGTAGGGTTATTTGCAGTCCAGGTAGTAATAATAAAATTATTATATTTGAGTATGAAACAAAAAGCTTCGCGGTAATAAACCTCAGGGACATAGAATAGTGTATAATTAGCTTCCTCAAATTCTGTCTTCTACAACAGAGTTATGAATATAAGACAAGGTCTTTTCCATATCTTGCAAAGCAAGAGAGGCTTTCACATCTGTAAACCTGGTGTCCATTCCTGTGTGTTCACCTCCAGATTTGTCATTGTTGAATACCTTCCTCCTTGGAGTATCCGGGCTCCCCTGGCTCCACTTTCTCTTAGTTCCCACCTATCACTAGTGCTTATTTTGGTGAGGCTTAGTCTTCCTCCATTCTCTACTTTCAGATCAAGATTTAGTACCAAGCCCCCTGGTTTCTTTCTAGACTCACCTGTTTGAAGGTCCTATTATTTCCAGTATTTTTACATGTGCCCTGTACAACTTGGCATCGTAGTGCCATCTTTTCATTGCTTTCAGTTTTTGTAGGTGTTTATAGTTTTCCTGCCTAAAACACTTTGATTTTGTTTCCTTTTTATTGTATTTCATTATATAAAACACTTTTTAAATTTAGACGTTTTGATATTTTCCCCTCCCCCAAGTTCTTTCAGATCCTTCTCCCATCCAACTTCAAGTTCATTCTAAATAAATAAATATATAAGTAAGTAAACAAACAAATAAATAAATAACAGAAATCCAATACAACAACAAAATGTCCCCAAACCAGGAAAACAAAATAAAATAACACTCAAGCATGAAGAAAACAAATAAGACCCCCAAAACAAAATAAAACAAAACTCAGCGAAGGGGCACTGATCTAGCAGACATCCTTCGGAGGTGTGAGTTTGCTCCTGGCCCGCGGCAAAAGCCCGGCAAGGAGGAGTTCAGACTTTCCCTGACCTCCTTGACACCCTGGTCACCCTGCAGGGGTGGCTCAAACCTGCTAAGCTCTCCTGCTTCCTAGCCTAGCTTTCACCCAGGTACCCCTTCCCCTATTCCTTCCTTCCCTGTGGGGCCATAAAATTTCCCCAGCTCAGTTGCCTTCTGCGCTGGGCCTGGGCTGTAAGTGCAACCCAGCAGGAGGCAGTTCCTGTGTTTCCATAGCCTACCTGAGGTAAGGTAGGCCCTGTGTCAGCTCAGCGACATTCCTGGCCAGCAAGGGGTACTGATCCTCTAGCAGACATCCATCGGAGGGGTGAGTTTGCTCCTGGCCTGTGGCAGAAGCCCAGCAAGGAGGAGTTCAGACTTTCCCTGACCCCCTTGACTCCCTGGTCACACTGTAGGGGTGGCTCCACCCTGCTAAGCTCTCCCACCTCCTATCCCAGCTTTCACCCAGGTATCCTTTCTCTATTCCTCCCTTCCCCCTGGGGCTGTAAAATTTCCCCAGCTCAGCTGCCTTGCACACTGAGCCTGGGCTGTAAGCGCAACCCGGCAGGAGGCAGTTCCTGTGTTTCAATAGCCTGCCTGAGGAAAGGTAGGCCTTCTGTCATTGAAGTCCCTGTACAACAAGGGAACCTGACCCAGTATCAGAAGATCCAATAGAGAGCATTTGAAGAAACAGATGGGCAGACGCCAAGGCAAGAACTCCTCCAACAATCTGAAAAACAACATGAAAACACCAGATTCCAGCGACCTTACAATAGAAGGACTTGAACACCTTATTCCAGAAGAAGTGGGAAAAAGTGCCATTATGAAAGCAATAGAGTCCCTTAAACAGGATATGAATAACTCCCTTAAAGAATTGGATGAGAAGTATAACAAAAAGTTTGAAGAAATGAGTAAAAAAATGGATGAAAAGTATAACAAAAAATTTGAAGAGATGAGTAAATTCGTGAATGATACCCTGGGAAACCAAGAAATACAATCAAACAGGTAATGGGAGCAGTTCAAGAATTGAAAACTGTAATGGAGGCAATGAAGAAAACACAAACCAAGGGCCGGCTGGATATGGAAAATCTAGGTAAATGAACAGAGACTACAGAATCAAGCATAACCAATAGAATGTAAGAGATAGAAGAACGAATCTCAGATTCTGAAGATACCATAGAGAAAATAAAGGCTCTGATCAAAGAAAATGGCAAATCCAACAAATTCTCATCACAAAACATTCAAGAAATCTGGGACAGAATAAAAAAAAAAACCAAATCTAAGAAAAATAGGGATTGAAGAAAGAGAAGAACTGCAGATCAAAGGCCCAAAAAATATATTCAACAAAATTACAGAAGAAAACTTTCCCAGCCTAAAGAACGATATTCCTATGAAGGTTCAAGAAGCATACAGAACACCGAATAGACTGGATCAAAAAAAAAATCCCCTCGCCATATAATAATCAAAACACAAAACATTCAGATTAAAGAAAGAATATTAAGAGCTGCAAAGGAAAAAGGTCAAGTAACTTATAAAGGAAAACCTATCAGACTTACACCGAACTTCTCTATGGAAACCATGATAGTCAGAAGGTCGTGGATAGAGGTACTGCAGAAACTAAGAGACCATGGATGCAAACCCAGACTACTATACCCAGCCAAGCTATCGTTCACTATCAACGGAGAAAACAAAATATTCCAGGATAAACACAAATTTAAACTATTCATAGCCACAAATCCAGCCTTATAGAAAGGAATAGAAGGAAAATCGCAACCAAAGGAATCCAACATTGCCAACACTGCCTACAATAACTCAGACATCTAGTGACCCTTCACAACCACAACTCAAAGAAGGGAAACACACAAACTCTACTACACACACACACACACAAAATGATAACCGGAGTCAACAACCACTGGTCATTAATATCACAATATTAATGGACTCAACTCACCTATAAAAAGGCACAGACTAAGAGATTGGATGTGAAAACAGGATCCAACATTCTGCTGTTTACAAGAAACACATCTCAACCACAAAGACAGACATCTACTCAGAGTAAAGGGTTAGGAAAAGTTTTCTCAAGCAAGTGGATCTAAGAAACAAGCAGGTGTGGCCATTCTAATTTCCAACAAAATTGACTTCAAACTAAAATCAATCAGAAGAGATGGAGACGGACATTTTATACTCATGACAGGAACAATTCATCAGGAGGAAGTCTCAATCCTGAATATCTATGCCCCTAATATAAAAGCACCCCCTTATGTAAAAGAAAGACTTCTAGAACTCAAGGCAGTCATCAATACACACACACTAATAGTAGGAGACTTCAACACACCTCTCTCACCAATGGACAGGTCAATCAGACAGAAACCCAAAGAGAAATAAGAGAATTAATAGAGGGATTAACAAATATCTATAGAACATTCTACCCAAATAGGAAAGAATATACCTTCTTCTCTGCAGCTCATGAAACCTTCTCGAAAATTGACCACATACTCGGTAACAAAGCAAACTTCCACAGATACAAAAAAATATTAGTAACCACCTGTGTCTTGTCGGATCACCATGGAATAAAGTTAGAATTCAATAACAATTTTAACACCAGAAAGCCTACAAACTCATTGAAGTTGAACAGTCAACTACTGAAGCACCCCTGGGTCAAGGAAGAAATAAAAAAAGAAATTAAAGTCTTCCTTGAATTTAATGAAAATAAAGACACAACATACTCAAACCTATGGGGCACAATGAAAGCAGTGCTAAGAGGAAAGTTCATAGCACTAAGTGCCCAATTAAAGAAAACAAAGAAAGCACACATTGGAGACTTAACAGCACACCAGAAAGCTCTAGAAAAAAAGAAGCAGATTCACCCAGGACGAGTAGAAGACTGGAAATAATCAAATTGAGGGCTGAAATCAACAAAATAGAAATACAGAAAAGAATCCAAAGAATCAACGAAACAAAAAGTTGGTTCTTGGAGAAAATCAACAAGATTGACAAACCCCTAGCCAAACTAATCAAATGGCAGAGAGAGAACACTCAAATTAATAAGATCAGAAATGAAAAGGGGGACATAACAACAGACACAGAGGAAATTCAGAGAATCATTATATCTTACTACAAAAGCTTATATGCCACAAAGTTGGAAAAGTACAAGAAATTTGCTGGTTTTTAGATAAGTACCATTTATCAAAGTTAAATCAAGACCAGGTAAACAATCTAAATAGACCTGTTAGTCGTGAAGAATTAGAAGCTGTTATCAAAAACCTCCCTACCAAAAAAAGCTCAAGACCAGATGGTTTCAATGCAGAATTCTAACAGAACTTCCAAGAAGTGCTAATACCTATACTCCTTAATGTATTTCACAATATAGAAACAGAAAAGTCATTGCCAAATTATTTTTATGAAGCTTCAGTTACCCTGATACCAAAACCACATAAAGATACAACCAAGAAAGAGAATTGCAGGCCAATCTCACTCATGAACATCTACGCGAAAATTCCCAATAAATTACTGGCAAACCGAATCCAAGAACACATTAGAAAAATATCCATTATGATCAAGTAGGCTTCATCCTAGCGATGCAGGGCTGGTTCAACATACGCAAATCTATCATTGTAATTCATCATATAAATAAAATGAAAGAAAAAAACCATATGATCATTTAATTAGATGCTGAAAAAGCATTTGACAAAATTCAACATCCCTTTATGATAAAGGTATTGAAGAGATTGGGGATACAATAATCATACCTAAATATAATAAAAGCTATTTACAGCAAGCCGACAGCTAACATCAAACTGAATGGAGAGAAACTCAAAGCCATTCCATTGAAATCATGAACACGACAAGGCTGTCCACTCTCTCCATACCTCTTCAATATAGTGCTTGAAGTTCTAGCAATAACAATACGACAACATAAGGGGATCAAGGGGATTTGGATTGGAAGGAAGAAGTTAAATTCTCGTTATTTGCAGATGATATGATAGTGTACATAAGCGACCCCAAACACTTTTCCAAAAAACTCCTGCAGCTGACAAACACCTTTAGTAATGTGGCAGGGCACAAGATCAACTCCAAAAAATCAGTTGCCCTCCTATACACAAAGGATAAAGAAGCAGGGAGGGAAATCAAAGAAACTTCACCTTTCACAATAGCCACAAATAGCATAAAATATCTTGGGATAACTCTGACCAAGGAAGTGAAAGACCTATTTGACAAGAACTTTAAGTCTTTGAAGAAAGAAATTGAAGAGGATACCAGAAAATGGAAAGAACGCCCCTGCTCGTGGATTGTGAGGATCAACATAGTAAAAATGGCAATTCTACCAAAAGCAATCTATAGATTCAATGCAATCCCCATCAAAATCCCATCAAACTTCTTCACAGACCTTGAGAGAACAATAATCAACTTTATATGGAAAAACAAAAAACCCAGGATAGCCAAAACAATCTTATACAATAAAGGAACTTCTGGAGGCATTACCATCCCTGACTTCAAACTCTATTACAGAGCTATAATATTGAAAACAGCTTGGTATTGGCATAAGAACAGAGAAGTCGACCTTTGGAATTGAATAGAAGACCCAGATATTAACCCACAAACCTATGAACACTTGATTTTTGACAAGGGAGCTAAAGATATGCAATGGAAGAAGGAAAGTATCTTTAACAAATGGTGCTGGCATAACTGGATGTCAACCTGTAGAAGAATGAAAGTAGATCCTTATCTATCACCATGCACAAAAATCAAGTCCCAATGGACTAAAGACCTCAACATTAATCTGTCCATTTTGAACCAGATAGAAGAGAAAGTGGCAAGTAGTCTACAAGATATAGGCACAGGAGACCACTTCCTAGGTAGAACCCCAGTAGCACAGATAATAAGAGAATCAATGAATAAATGGGACCTCCTGAAACTGAGAAGCTTCTGTAAAGCAAAGGACACTGTTGGTAAGACAAAAAGGCTACCTTCTGACTGGGAGAAGATCTTCACCAAGACAAAGGTATGATCTCCAAAATATACAAAGAACTCAAGAAACTAGACACTAAAACTCTAATATACCCAATTAAAAAAATGGGGTACTCATCTGAACAGAGAATTCTCAACAGAAGAACTTCGAATGGCCAAAAGACACTTAAGGTCATGCTCAACATCCTTAGCGATTAGGGAAATGCAAATCAAAACAACTATGAGATACCATTTTACACCGGTCAGATTAGCTAAAGTCAAAAACACCAATGATAGCCTATGTTGGAGAGGATGTGGAGAGAGGGGAACACTCATCCATTGTTGGTGGCAATGCAAACTCGTGCAGCCACTGTGGAAATCAGTGTGGCAATTTCTCAGGAAACTGGGAGTCAACCTCCCTCAGGACCCAGCAATTCCACTCTTGGGAATATACCCAAGAGATGCCCTATCATACCAGAAAAGCATTTGTTCAACTATGTTCATAGCAGCACTATTTGTAATAACCAGAACCTGGAAATAACCTAGGTGCCCCTCAATAGAAGAATGGTTAAAGAAGGTGTGGAACATATATACATTAGAGTTTTACTCAGCGGTAAAAAACAATGACATCTTGAATTTTGCATGCAAATTGATAGAAATAGAAAACGCTTTACTGAGTGAGGTAACCCAGACCCAAAAAGAGGAATATGGTATGTACTCACTCATAAGTGGATTCTAGCCATAATTAAAGGTCTTTGGGCCTATTATTCGTGATCCGAGAGAAGTCAAATAAGAAGGTGAACCTGAAGAAAATCATGTAGTTATCCTTCAGGAGATTGGAAGTAGACAAGAGTGCCAGGCAACCTTGGGTGCACGGGGGGTGGGGGGGCGGTGGATGGAAAGGGAGAGGGTTAGAGAGAAGGGAGTAGAGGAGGATTGAAGAAAGCTTGGGGGATTGGGATGGGGGAGGGAGGAGGGATGGATATGGGAGCAGGCAAGTATATATCTCAACTAAGGGAGCCATTTTAGGGGTTACAAGAGACTTGATTCTAGAGGGGTTCCCAGGTCCAAGGAGAGATCCCCAGATTGTTTCCTGGACAGCAGAGGAGAGGGTGCCTGAACTGACCTTGGCCCATAACCATACTGATGAATATTTTGCATATCACCATAGAACCTTCATCTGGCGATGGATGGAGATAGAGACAGAGACTCACATTGGAAAACTGGACTTAACTCCCTAGGTCCAAATGAGAAGCAGAAGGAGGGAGAACGTGAGCAAGGAAGGCAAGATCAGAGGGAACCTTCACCCAATGATGGATGGAGATTGAAACAGAGACCCACACTGGAGCACTGGATTGAGCCCCCAATGTGCAAATGAGGAGCAGAAGGAGGGAGAACATGAACAAAAAAGGCAGGACCATGAGGAGTGCATTCAGCCACTGATACAAGGGGACTGATCTAATGAGAGTTCACCAAGGCCAGCTGGATTGGGACTGGGACTGAGTGAGTACGTGATCAAACCGGATTCTCTGAATGTGGCCGAATTCTCTGAATGTGGCTGGTACAGGGACTATCTTAGAAGTCATTGATAATGGCACTGGGACTCGTTTTGTCTGCATGTACTGGGTTTTTGGGATTCAGTCTGTTTGGATGCTCACCTTCCTTGACCTGGAGGGAGGGGGGAAGAACTTGAACTTCCCACAGGGCAGGAAACCCTGACTGCTCTTAGGGCTGGAGAGGGAGTGGGGAGAGTGGGAGGGTTTTGGGAGGAGGGGCGAAAATGGAAACTTTTATAAATTAATTTTAAAAAAGTTGCTTACTTCTTATTTACTTATGCAATATTATATCCTTCTGGAGTCTTTGATGAAATTGAAGAATGGTTATTTATAGTTATAATTATAATTTTCCTTAGTTATGATAAAAGATAAATTAGATATATTGTAACTGTAATTCTTGATTTATAACTGTTTTTGCTATATGTAATTTTACTATTTTAAAATAAAAGCCTTCTTTTTTGTTTAAACAAAAAAAGGGGAAATGATAGAGGAGGGTCTTCTTTCTATGTGTTACTTTCATTGGTTAATAAACTGCCTCGACCTTTGATAGGACAACAGCATTGATAGGCGGAGTAGACAGACTAGAATGCGGGGAGGAAAAAGGCAGTGAGACAGTCGCCATGACTCTCTCTCCAAGAAAGACGCAGGTTAGGACCGTACCCAGTAAGCCATCACTCATGGTGCTACACAGATTATTAGAAATGGTTAGATCAATATGTAAGAGTTAGCCAATAAGAGGAAACAGATAATGAGCCAGGCAGTGTTTAAATGAATACAGTTTCCATGTAATTATTTTGGGGGCAAAGCTAGCCAGGCAGCCAGGAGCTTGGCAGGACGAAAAGCAGCCTGCCATTCCTTCTACATGGTTATATGACTCAGGCCTGGCCAATCAGAACATCATACTACCTAGGACACAGTGATTGGCTCAACAATAGCCTCGTGACTAGTCAGGGCAAAGGAGCTGAAGATACTCAGAGATAGGACTTTCTGTGAGGCTGACTGGAACTAAATGTCCTCTTCTCACAGGGTGGAAGGACAGGATGGGCTGATGCTGCCTGGGCTCCTTCTTCTGAACCAGGACAAGATGAGATGGTGAGCTCCTGAGAGCCTCCTTTGAACAGAAGCCACAAAAAAAGAATAGAGAGAAGAAGGGCAGAAGGAGGAGGGAGAAATTTTTGAAGGAAAATTGAGCCAAAATCAATCTGTGTTGGGGGCAACCCTGTAGGAAAACCAATTGTGGGACGGGCGAGAAGGCATGGAGTCAACCACATAGACTCTGGAAGTCTGGTGACCAGGAAAAGTCAACTCCTTTATGGAGAGTATGGGCAGGCCTCTCATATCCCATCCCAAGGTCCCATTGGCTCAGGTGACCAATTCTTCTGTGTTGTTCTTCTTTCACTGACATCTCTGGTCACGTGTCCATTAGTCAGCACTCTCTGGGTATAGCAGCAGGCCTTCGATTGGTTCAGGGAGGAAGTTCCCACCATGCATGCTCATGTGGGCTGGTTTTGGCAGGACAGCTGAGGCTTGGGTAGGCTGGTTTTGGCAGGACAGCTAAGGCTTAGGAAGGCTGACCGACAGTTTCTCCTACAATCTAGGACCAGAAGCTCCTCTCTTTTTTTGGCTAGTATTAATATTTATTGCCCACATTTGGCTTTTATAGTTACTAATGAATATCCAGATATTTACATGAAGCATTAACAACAGAGGGAAAAAATCATATATGTACTACTTTCTCTATTTAAATTGAACTTGCAAAGTATACTAATAAAAACATTTTTCTTAGATATATACAAAAAATAACAAAGAACAAATAACAAGTAACCAAATTTAAAAAAGTTCTTAACCTAGCAGAGGGTCTTCTGTGGGGTGAGCTGGCTTCGGGCGTGGCAGGGTCCCGGCGAGGAAGAGCTTGGGCGTTCCCCGACCCCATAGACGCCCAGGTCGCCCTGCAGTGCTGGCTACCCCCTCCCGCCTGCCATCCCTGCTCCCATCCAGCAGGGGCCCTGACTTCTAGCAGAGGACCATCGGTGGGGTGAGTTTCCTTCGGGCCGTGGCAGGGTCCCGGTGAGGAGGAGCTTGGGTGTTCCCCGACCCCATAGACGCCCAGGTCGCCCTGCAGTGCTGGCTACCCCCTCCCGCCTGCCATCCCAGCTCCCATCCAGGTACGAATTCCTATATTTCTCCCTTCCCTCTGGGGCCATAAAATTTTCCCCAGCTCAGCTGCCTTGCAAGCTGAGCCTGCATTGTAAGCGCATCCAGGAAAGAGGGAGTGCCTGTGCTTCAATAGCCTGCCTGAGGAAAGGTGGGCATTCTGTCAGTGAAGTCCCTGCCCAAGAAGGGAACCTGACCCGGTAACAGAAGTTCCAATAGAGAACATTTGAAGTAAGAGATGGGCAGACGCCAAGGCAAGACCTCATCCAACAATCTGAAAAACAACATGAAAACACCAGATCCCAAGGACCCTACAACAGAAAAGCTTGAACACCTTAACCCAGAAGAAGTGGAAAAAAGTGCCATTATGAAAGCAATAGAGTCCCTTAAACAGGATATGAATAACTCCCTTAAAGAATTGGATGAGAAATATAACAAAAAGTTTGAAGAAATGAGTATAGAAATTGATGAGAAATATAACAAAAAGTTTGAAGAAATAAGTAAATCCGTGAATGAGACCCTGAGAAACCAAGAAAAAACAATCAAACAAGTAAAGGAAACAGTGCAAGAATTGAAAACTGAAATGGAGGCAATGAAGAAAACACAAACGGAGAACCGGCTGGATATGGAAAACCTAGGTAAACGAACGGAGACTACAGAATCAAGCATAACCAATAGAATACAAGAGATAGAAGAACGAATCTCAGATTCTGAAGATACCATAGAGAAAATAAATGCTCTGGTCAAAGAAAACGGCAAATCCAACAAATTCTCTTCACAAAACATTCAGGAAATCTGGGACACAATAAAAAAACCAAATCTAAGAATAATAGGGATTGAAGAAGGAAAAGAACTGCAGATCAAAGGCCCAGAAAATATATTCAACAAAATTATAGAAGAAAACTTTCCCAACCTAAAGAACGATATTCCTATGAAGGTTCAAGAAGCATACAGAACACCGAATAGACTGGATCAGAAAAAAACATCCCCTCGCCATATAATAATCAAAACACAAAACATACATATTAAAGAAAAAATTTTAAGAGCTGCAAAGGAAAAAGGTCAAGTAACTTATAAAGGTAAACCTATCAGGCTTACACCGAATTTCTCTATGGAAACCATGAAAGCCAGAAGGTCGTGGATAGAGGTACTGCAGAAACTAAGAGACCATGGATGCAAACCCAGACTACTATACCCAGCCAAGCTATTGTTCACTATCAATGGAGAAAACAAAATATTCCAGGATAAAAACAAATTTAAACAATACGTAGCTACTAATCCAGCCTTACAGAGAATATTAGAAGGAAAATCACTACCGAAGGAATCCAACATTCCCGACACGGCCTAAAATAACTCGAACATCTAGCGACCATTCACAAGCACAAATCAAAGAAGAAAAACACATACACTCTACTACCTAAAAAAAAAAGACCGGAGTCAACAACCACTGGTCATTAATATCACTTAATATCAATGGACTCAATTCACCTATAAAGAGGCACAGACTTAGAGATTGGATACGAAAACAGGATCCAACATTCTGCTGTTTACAAGAAACACACCTCAACCACAAAGACAGACACCTACTCAGAGTAAAGGGTTGGGAAAAGGTTTTCCAAGCAAATGGACCTAAGAAACAAGCAGGCGTGGCCATTCTAATATCTAACAAAATCGACTTCAAACTAAAATCAATCAGAAGAAATGGAGATGGACATTTCATACTCATAACTGGAACAATTCATCAGGAGGAAGTCTCAATCCTGAATATCTATGCTCCTAATATAAAGGCACCCACATATGTAAAAGAAACTCTTCTAGAACTCAAGGCGGTCATCAAACCACACACACTAATAGTAGGAGACTTCAACACTCCTCTCTCACCAATGGACAAGTCAATCAGACAGAAACCAAACAGAGAATTGAGAGATCTATTGGAGGTATTGAATCAAATGGACTTAACAGACATCTATAGAACACTCCACCCAAATAGGAAAGAATATACCTTTTTCTCTGCAGCTCATGGAACCTTCTCGAAAATTGACCACATACTCGGTAACAAAGCAAACTTCCACAGATACAAAAAAATATTAGTAACTACCTGTGTCTTGTCAGATCACCATGGACTAAAACTAGAATTCAACAACAATGCTCCCCCCAGGAAGCCAACAAACTCATGGAAACTGAACAGTCAACTACTAAATCACCCCTGGGTCAAGGAAGAAATAAAGAAAGAAATTAAACTCTTCCTTGAATTTAATGAAAACAAAGACACAACATACTCAAACCTATGGGACACTATGAAAGCAGTGCTAAGAGGAAAGTTCATAGCACTAAGTGCCCAATTAAAGAAAACAAAGAAAGCACACATTGGAGACTTAACAACACACTTGAAAGATCTAGAAAAAAAAGAAGCTGATTCACCCAGGAGGTCTAGAAGACTGGAAATAATCAAACCGAGGGCTGAAATCAACAAAATAGAAACAGAGAAAACAATCCAAAGAATAAATGAATCAAAAAGCTGGTTCTTGGAGAAAATCAACAAGATTGACAAACCCCTATCCAAATTAATCAAATGGCAGAGAGAGAACATGCAAATTAATAAGATCAGAAATGAAAAGGGGGACATAACCACAGACACAGAGGAAATTCAGAGAATCATTAGATCTTACTATGAAAGTTTATATGCCACAAAGTTGGAAAATGTAAAAGAAATGGACATTTTTAAATAAGTACCATATACCAAAGTTTAACCAAGAACAGGTGAACAATCTAAATAGACCTGTTAGTCGCGAAGAATTAGAAGCTGTTATCAAAAATCTCCCTACCAAAAAAAGCCCAGGACCAGATGGTTTCAATGCAGAATTCTACCAGAACTTCCAGGAAGAGCTAATACCTATACCCCTTAATGTATTCCACAATATAGAAACAGAAGAGTCATTGCCTAACTCCTTTTATGAAGCCACAGTTACCCTAATACCAAAAACACACAAAGACACAACCAAGAAAGAGAATTACAGGCCAATCTCACTCATGAACATCGACGCAAATATTCTCAATAAAATACTGGCAAACCGAATCCAAGAGCACATTAGAAAAATTATCCATTATGATCAAGTCGGCTTCATTCCAGAGATGCAGGGCTGGTTCAATATAAGCAAATCTATCAATGTAATCCATCATATAAATAAACTGAAAGAAAAAAACCATATGATCATCTCACTAGATGCTGCAAAAGCATTTGACAAAATTCAACACCCATTTATGATAAAGGTGTTGGAGAGACTGGGGATACAAGGATCATACCTAAATATAATAAAAGCAATATACAGCAAGCTGACAGCTAACATCAATCTGAATGGAGAGAAACTCAAAGCCTTTCCACTAAAATCAGGAACGCGACAAGGCTGTCCACTCTCTCCATACCTCTTCAATATAGTGCTTGAAGTTCTAGAAATAGCAATAAGACAACATAAGGAGATCAAGGGGATTCGTATTGGAAAGGATGAAGTTAAACTTTCGTTATTTGCTGACGATATGATAGTTTACATAAGTGACCCCAAAAACTCTACCAAAGAACTCCTACAGCTGATAAACACCTTTAGTAACGTGGCAGGATACAAGATCAACTCCAAAAAATCAGTGGCCCTCCTATACAGAAAGGATAAAGAAGCAGAGAGGGAAATCAGAGAAGCATCACCTTTCATGATAGCCACAAATAGCACAAAATATCTTGGGGTTACTCTAACCAAGGAAGTGAAAGAGCTATTTGACAAAAACTTTAAGTCTTTGAAGAAAGAAATTGAGGAGGATACCAGAAAATGGAAAGACCTCCCCTGCTCTTGGATTGGGAGAATCAACATAGTAAAAATGGCAATTCTACCAAAAGCAATCTATAGATTCAATGCAATCCCCATCAAAATCCCATCAAACTTCTTCACAGACCTTGAGAGAACAATAATCAAGTTTATATGGCAAAACAAAAAACCCAGGATAGCCAAAACAATCTTATACAATAAAAGAACTTCTGGAGGCATTACCATCCCTGACTTCAAACTCTATTATAGAGCTACAGTATTGAAAACAGCTTGGTATTGGCATAAGAACAGAGAATTGAACCTATGGAATCGAATAGAAGACCCAGATATTAACCCACAAACTTATGAACACCTAATTTTCGACAAGGGAGCTAAAGGTATACAATGGAAGAAGGAAAGCATCTTTAACAAATGGTGCTGGCATAACTGGATGTCAACCTGTAAAAAAATGAAAGTAGATCCATATCTATCACTATGCACAAAAATCAAGTCCAAATGATTAAAGACATCAACATTAATCCGTCCACTTTGAACCTTATAGAAGAGAAAGTGGGAAGTAGTCTACAAGATATAGGCACAGGAGGCCTCTTCCTAAGTAGGACCCCAGCAGCACAGACAATAAGAGAAACAATGAATAAATGGGATCTACTGAAACTGAGAAACTTCTGTAAAGCAAAGGACACTGTCAGTAGGACAAAAAGGCTACCTTCTGACTGGGAGAAGATCTTCACCAACCCCTCATCAGACAAAGGTCTGATCTCCAAAATATACAAAGAACTCAAGAAACTAGGCACTAAAACTCTAATTAACCCAATTAAAAAATGGGGTACTGAACTTAACAGAGAATTCACAACAGATGAATTTCGAATGGCCAGAAGACACTTAAGGTCATGCTCAACCTCCTTAGCGATCAGGGAAATGCAAATCAAAACCACTTTGAGATACCATCTTAAACCTGTCAGAATAGCTAAAGTCATAAACACCAACGATAGCCTATGCTGGAGAGGATGTGGGGTGAGGGGAACACTCATCCATTGTTGGTGGGAATGCAAACTCGTGCAGCCACTGTGGAAATCAGTGTGGCAATTTCTCAGGAAACTGGGAGTCAACCTCCCTCAGGACCCAGCAATTCCACTCTTGGGAATATACCCTAAAGATTCCCTAACATACTACAAAAGCATTTGTTCAACTATGTTCATAGCAGCACTATTTGTAATAGCCAGAACCTGGAAACAGCCTAGGTTTCCTTCAATAGAAGAATGGTTAAAAAAGGTGTGGAACATATACACATTAGAGTTTTACTCAGCGGTAAAAAACAATGACATCTTGAATTCTGCATGCAAATGGATGGAAATAGAAAACGCTTTACTGAGTGAGGTAAGCCAGACCCAAAAAGAGGAACACGGTATGTATTCACTCATAAGTGGATTCTAACCATAATTAAAGGTCTTTGAGCCTATTATTCGTGATCCTAGAGAAGCTAAATAAGAAGATGAACCTGATGAAGATTATTTAGCTATCCACCAGGAGGTAGGAAATAGACAAGAGTCCCAGGTAACCTCGGGTGCATGGGGGGGGGTGGGAGGGTTGATGGAAGGGGAGAGGGTTAGAGAGAAGGGAGTAGGGGAGGAACGGGGAAAGCTCAGTGGCCTGGGATGGGGGGGGGAGGGAGGAAGGATGAATATGGGATCAGGGAAGAATATATTTCAACTAAGGGATTCATTTTAGGGTTTACAGGAGACTTGATTATATATGGGATCCCAGGTCCAAGGAGAGATCCTCCAGATTGTTCGCTGGACAGAGGAGAGGGTGCCTGAATCGGCCGTGGCCCATAACCATACTGATGTATATTTTGCTTATCACCATAGATCCTTCATCTGACGAAGGACGGCGACACAGTCGGAGACCCACATTGGAGCATCGGACTGAGCCCCCCGAGGTCCAAATGAGGAGCAGAAGGAGGAAGAACATGAAAAACGAAATCAGTACTGCGAGGGATGCTATCACCCACTGATACAAGGGAACGGATCTAATGAGAGTTTACCAAGGCCAGTTGGACTGGGACTGAACGAGGAGGTGATCTAACCAGATTCTCGGAATTTGGCCGGATTCTCTGACTGTGGCTGGCCCGAAGTCTTTCTGAAAAGCCATTGACTATGATACTGGGACCTGTTTCCTCTGCATATACTGGATTTTGGGGATCCAGTCTGTTTGGACACTCACCTTCCTGGACCTGGAGGGAGGGGGAGGGAACTGGAACTTCCCACAGGGCAGGAAACCCTGACTGCCCTAAGGGATGAAGAGGGAGGAGGAGAGGGAGTGGGGGGAGTGGGAGGGTGTTGGGAAGAGGGGCGGAAATGGAAACTTTTATAATTTAATAAAATTTACTTAAAAAAAAGTTCTTAACACAAAAATCAGAACTAGGGAAAGAGTAGGAATTCAGATTGAAGCATAAACTCTAACTCTGTATCCATTGTCCCTGTCAATCAGATTCATGGACATGCATTGTTGCAGGTTTGCCTGACAGTCAGTCCCACATTAAGTTGGAGAAGAGGATGCGACCAAGATGATGATCAGCATGAGGTGGGCATCCAAGTCATTGCTGGGGAGGTGGAGACTCAGTGGGCAGATGGGAGTTCTGTCCAGCCCTGGATCTGGCAACAGTAAGCTAAAGGAGAAATGGACTGGCAGTTCAGAACTTGTAGCTGGAGTATGGACGCAGAGGCCTATTGCCCTGGGTTGCAGGGCCACAGTCAACTGAGCTTCTGTCCTGGCTCCCTCCTGCATCAGGAACTCCTTACCAGGGCCGGAATTCTCCTAGGCCACTTCCGTTTGCCCACGTGTAGCGGGCAGGCAGCAGAGCACAGTGCTCTCAGTGCCCGGTAAATTCTCTTCTTCATCAGCTTCCAACCCCGGATTGGCCTGGTTCCAAAGGCTGTGGGTACAACCTGGGCTGGTCACTCGGCACCTCTGGCTCTGTGGATTGTTCTTCGCTGAAGGCCATGTTCACCAGCCCCATGCATCTCCCATTCAGAGGTGGTTCATGAGAGGAAGATTCATCAGCCAGGCTATCCAGTGACATCATGTTGACTGTGGTGTCCCCTGTAGTGGATTTGATGGTTTCAGTGGCCAATGCATCTCCTTCTGGGGCTGTGTTATCTGAATAGTGCAGCTCCTCTGGGCAGGTGTGTGTGTGTAGCCCTGCTTTGCTTCTGTATCTGGACAGCAGAGCCGGTTCACTGTGGCTCCTCTTCATGGCGATAGGGACGCTAATATTGACTGCAGGGATGATATTTTGCAGACTGCTATCCCCAGAGCTCACTTTGAATTTTAGTATGTTAATCGTTGCTGTTAGGTTTAACTGTGGGTCTTTTAGCAGTGATACAACCTGCTCACAGGTGTACCTGTTGTTACACATGGTCTCCACAACGTTGGCAAGGATTTCCTTGACAGGAGGTGTTACGTGTTCCCGAATATGGCCCAGGGACAAGCCGAGATGATGTAAACCTGAACCAAATGTAACCCGTGAGCAGTTTGGCCAAGGTGAAATAACAGGCTTTAGAAAGCACAGGGTGGTGGTGATAAGGTGGTACATAGCTTTGGGGGTCGATGCTACATAGGGCAATTGTCTGGTGACCAGGACATAGAAGACAATCCCTAAGCTCCATGTGTCGCCTGCCATAGCATCATATTGGTGTTCGGGCCAAGATCTCAGAAGCCAAATATGGGAAGGTGCCCCACAGCTCCTCCAGCATCTGGCCCTCTGCAAGCTGACTGGCCAGCCCCAAATCACAAAGTTTGACTTTGCCGCCTTCCCCCAGAAGGATGTTCTCTAGCTTGATGTCGCAGTGTGCGATCCGGCTTTGGTGCAGAAAGTGTACAGCAGATGCCAACTGATTGATTATGGGCCTAGCCTCCTCCTCTTTTAGACAGCCCACCTCCCTGATAAACATCACCAGGTCTTTTCCTTTAAGGTATTCCATGACCAGATAGTTGGTCTGCAGCGTGTTGATAGCATGGAAAAACTGGATGATGTTGCTGTGTTGCAAGGACTTATGGATGGCAACTTCAGACCTGATGTACTCCATATCTTTGTACTCTTTCTCAAGCACCTTGATAGCCACCTGCGTTTTCGTGGAAAGGTGTTGGGCAAGTATCACCTCCCCAAAGGTACCACACCCCAGAGATGTTAAAAATTTAAAATTCTTCTTACGGATGTCAACTTCCTGGGTGCTGGCCATGATGGTTATTTAAGTTCTCTGCATTTTGGAGAATTTCAAGGACACACAATGCTAGGGAAAAAATGATTATAGTTTTAGATTGTAGGTTTATAGGTATGAATTCTCTGTCTTGAAATCTGAGATAACCCAAACAACCTAATGATGCCTTTAAGACCACGGAGTACAAAAATAATCCAGAGGATAATTGACATAAAGACACTGAACACAAGTGTATCAGCAACTGTTCAGATTCTGGGGAGGAGCCCATACTCAAACACAGGGATCACTGATCAGTAATGCTCTGGGAAAGTAGCTACACATAGAGTAAATCTCATCTAAGAGGAACAAAGTCCACAAAGAGAAATATGATATTTTCTTCTTCTGTGGGTTTAAGGAAGAGCTGGGCTGAGCGTTTATCAAAGAAACAGTATTAGTCACAGAGATGGAGTGGAGGAAGCGATAGAGCAGGAGAGTTTGACCAAAATGCAGGCTAGGAATGGATGGGAAATTTATAATGAAATTGCTATGGTTAGTTTACAGTAACACGTATTCCATCTGAAAAAAATTGAAACCGCAGTAGAAAAAAGTAAATAATAAATGAATTTTGAAACAGAAAATTGGGTAATAATGAAAAAATAAAACTTTCACAAATCAAACCTAGGATGTAAACTAATAGCATACATGCAAACATGAAATAGAAAACTTAACCCTGGAACCAAAACCAGTAACTGGAAAGGAACTCACTCTATCAAAGTGCAGTAGATTGGAGATTCCTAGTCTGTCACAGCCAATATTCTGTAGACTTGTTCTGTAGCCCAGCAACAGCTACTCCGAGATACAAGACAGGAACCCAATGGAGGCAGGGCCTAAAACAGAGTAGTTGTTAACATACTTCATAATGCTTCGTTGTGATTTCACCCAAAAGGGCAGACCAATCATGGCTAGCCATATCTAACAGTGGTTTGACCAGGTTCTGTAACACAATCAGTATTTTGTGTGTGTGTCTATGCGTGTGTGTGCACATGCGTATATGCACTTTCAAGAGACACTGAAGCCATGGTGGTGGGACATTTCCTTCCCAAATAGAGCTGTTGCTTAGGTGGCACTGAATTAGAAGTTCTCTGTCACCAAGTGGCACAGGTACTCTAGTTAGGCCCACATCCATGTGTTTCACAAATTCCCAAACAAAGTGTCAATTCCTGAACACATCTGACATTCAACAATCCCTTTGTTACTTTGAATAAGAAAGGTCTGATACAAATGGGTGTTTGAACACATGGACATGCAAGAGAAATAGATGGTATTTCTTGGAAACTTTTTAGGTTGGAGCCATGGAAGCAGAACTCCATCCGTGGCACTGTCCTTGAGAAGAAACAGCATAGTCTTCATGTCCTCTTCTACTTCTTGCTTGAGTTTGAGTTGGTGACATCTCGAGTTTTCTGCATTTACCTTCAGGGCTCCAGCTAGCTTCCATGACTCTGACTCACCCCTATGGGCTCTTGTCCCTCCAAAACTAAGTCAGACAGACTTGCTCACTCTCTCTTAAGATCATTTTCATAAACTTCTATCACAACAGAATGCTAGACAATAAACATGGGCTTAGCAGAGCTGGTTGCTCCCTGTCCCCACGCTACCCATGCGGCCCAGGAGTCAAGGCAGACTCATTGCTGTCACACAGTCACACCTTGACTGTATATGTTTCATAGACCTCGACCAGATTAAAAATGGTCCCTTCAAGCAGCCTGGATTTCAGGCAACATCTTCTGTAATGTAGCACAGGTCTCATACTAAATGAACTAGCTTCATGTTTGTACAGGATCTTCCTTTCCCTCAGAAACCTGCATTTCCATGGAGACATGCTTTGTCTGACAGGAATGAAAATGCTTCAGACTCCCACTGTGTGGCCTTCATTGCTAGAATCCTTGTGCCTGGATGGAGAATTTCTCCTAGCATCACCATCTCTCTGTACCTCCCATCTTTTTCCTCTCCCTATTAATGATGGGGACTCATATAACAAGGAAAGATACAAGAATCTGTGGAAAACTTTAATGTTGAAATATAAAACTAGGTAACACAATGTGAAAGAACAAATAGGTTGACAATGCCCTGTATTTTCCTGGGACAATTCACTGACAGATCATACAATCTAAAGAATTGCCTGTAAGGATCCACATATATTCCATTAGCACATAAAACTGAGGCAATTATTATTTTCAAATCTTTGTATAAAACAAACTATTCATGTAAAGCCCTTACTCTCTAATCAAGAAAAGACATCTTAAAAAGAGATGAGTATCTGACAGGGGCAATTACTATGAATATTAAAATATCCTTAAGTAGAGTACTTGCTCCTTCAATTCTTAGTGACACATTAAAATGATCATTCTTCATGATCAAGATACCTTCAGGGGAACACAGGAATCAATCTACATACAAAAATTGACAAAAGAGCAAGCATAGTCCAAAATCAAGAAAACATAGTCACCCCTGAAAAAATGAAATGCCACTGCTGGGGACAACATAGAACAAGAGAATGTTTTATTATAAACAATCCTATTCTACAAACATGAAAATATTTACTTTCAGCATAGTTAGAAGAGAAGATGAAATTCTTGTTAATACAAATACTTCTCACCTGACATTGGCAGGGAGGTGACACACGGCTGGTGAGTCTTCAACACAGTCAGGAATTCTTCACTGTGTCCTACAAACCAGAAAGTTTGGGGAAAAAAACCAGAGCACAGTGAAGAATGACAAAGAAATGAGATTGGATGAAAAGAAAAATCTCAATCAGTGAAAGAATAGAAATAACACCCCGATTTAAAACAAAATTGAATATGGTCAAAAAGAATCAATCAATAAATGTCAAACATGGAAAGTCGAACAGAAAACAAGGGAAACTCACTTTTTTTCAGGATAACCCACCATGAAATATCCAAGTTTGATTGAGTAATTTTGCATCCATGTTCATGAGTGAGATTGGTCTGTATTTTTTTTTATTGGTTGAATCTCTGTGTGGTTTGGGTATCAGAGTAATCGTGGCCTCCATAAAAAAAAGTTTGGCAATGTCCCTTTTTTTCTATTTTGTAGAACACTAATCTGGAATATATATATATATATATATATATATATATATATATATATATATTCATATATATATATGAATTGAAAATTGTAACATGAAGGGAAAGCTTGTTTCTTTGTGTTTTTCTGTCCTGCCCGGTACCCCCAGCTGTTTAGTCCCTGAGAAAAATCACACTGAGATCTCTATAAGTTATAAAGTTGATTGGCCCATTAAGTCAGTCTACTTATTAGCTAACTCTTACATCTTGATTAACCCATTTTTCTGATCTATTTTAGCCATGAGGCTCTGTACCTTTTCCAGTTGGGCAGCTCACATCCTGCTACTTCGGTGGTCTGGACAGTAGTGGGAGGAATCAACTTCCTCCTCTCCAGAATTCTCCTGCTCTCCTTGCATCATTTCTACTTTCTGTCTGGTTTTCCCACCTACACCTCCTGCCTGGCCAATCAGCATTTATTTAAAACATGATTGACAGAATACAGACAATTCTCCCAGACCAATGAAAAATAAGAAAAATGTTATAGTACTACCAATTAAAAATAATGTCATCAAATAAATATCAGATTATCTGTACATACAGAAATGTGAATGACTGCTTGGTAAAAGAACTAACTGATACTGTAATTTATATGTTTTAATGATCTTCAAGGGAATTTCTATTTTCACAGTATAAGGAACAAGCTCTAATGAATAGAAAACATTTCTTCACGGGATGAATCCTAATCTGTCAGATTTCAAGGGCCAAGAGAGAGAGTCGGAGGTGATCCAAGGCACCCAAATCTTTTCCTGTTGCCTCTGTTGTGACTGAGGATCTCTGTGTTCCCCAAATCAAGAAGGTAAGTACCCCAGCCCTCAGCATGATGCTGTTTGTAAGAAGGACTCTAGAGGGGGAATAGATCCTACACCCTAAGTGTTCATGGATGGCATTTCTGCTCCCTAAAGGGTACACCGGAGATATAGCAGTCCCACCTGCCAATGAAGATCCAGACAG
Organism: Myodes glareolus; assembly: GCF_982192425.1. Classification (NCBI taxonomy): domain Eukaryota; kingdom Metazoa; phylum Chordata; class Mammalia; order Rodentia; family Cricetidae; genus Myodes; species Myodes glareolus. Next base: position 27,843,048 of record NC_142039.1, on the reverse strand, counting down.
AAAGCAGGCATAGATGAACCAATGAGTAAGTTTGGTCAGACTCCAATCTGCGATGTCTTGATTGTAAACAGTGAGAAATAAGTGTTTAATACTTAACACTTGCATGACACACTTTTGGTGCAGCAGTGTTAGCTGCTCCAATGACTTCTGAATGCTCTAAAGGTCAAACCACTTGCACTCACCTTCTCATAAGCAGGCAAATAATGGTTCCTAGCTTTGTCCTTGGCCTTGGCAAGGCTAGCCTCTTTCTCATTTGGGGAATGTAAGGTTGATGGAGAACTGAGTAATCCAAACCCATCATATCTTCAGTATACATGTCAATGGCGAAAACAGACAGATATTCGGCCAGAACCCTCCTGCCTCAGATTTTACAGTCAAAAACCATAAAAGACTGTGGTAAATTAGGTTCCCCTCTGACGGAGCTGTAGAGGCAGTAATAATAGATTTTTACTTGCAGGTTAGCAATCCTTTTACAATTTTTATTGAGACAGGATCTCTTTATGTAGCTCTGTCTGGCCTGCATATGTACTATGTAGACATACTGGACTTAAACTCACAGAATTCTCCTCCTTTTGTCACTGAGTGCTAAGATAAAGGCAAATGCCACCACCTCCAGTCACATTCCCATTTGAATGCCCTAAAGGGCTGGCAAGCAAGGTTGATCTCTTCCTCCATTCTTCTGTTAATGTCTGGCTCATTTTCTATTTATTGAACATTATAACTAACACATCTATGAATAACCAAGGAATGTATTTTTATTTCTCTTGCATATTTATCTAGCAATGTAATTGCTGGGTTATTGGAGACTCCATGTTTAACTTTCTGAGAAAACACCTACAGTTCCACAAAATATTCAATTTGAATGGCGTGGTCTATCACAAAAAAGAGGAGACCACATGATCAGTCTTGACAGCTCTGAACAGCCTTCCCCAAAAAAGCTTTATGCAACCCTGGTATTTCTGTACCAGACTCTGTGAGCCACAATCAGCCTGACTGCATGTAGATTCACATGGTAAGCTAGGGTCATGACTGTAATTTTCAGAACTGGAAGATAAGTTATTTGGATCCTTCTCTTTACTGCCGTTTGGGTCCATCTATCCAAAGCTATTGGATAGAATGTTTCATCTGAAGATTAATCAAAGGGATACCGGACTCCACCATCTCCTATTCTACAGGACACCCACAACCCCTCCTATTCTTCCCTCAATTCCATAGCATTCTTCTTAACTGAAGTCAGTGTATGCATGTCCAAACACCCAGGCATTGTGTCACGAGTCCTTTGCCATGGTTCTCTTCACTCAAGTCATGACGTAACTATTTCCCAGACTAAATATTTCGTACATACCTCTCTCCTTCTTGTCCTTCCCATGGAGGGCACATTTGGTGGCAATGTAGCTGAGAATGACTTTGGTCTGTACCAACTTCATTTTGTCAGTCTCCACCATGGGCACCGAACGAAACATCAAACTCCTAGCTATTAGATGAAACAAAAAGATAAGAAAATACGATGTTTATGGGATATTATACTTATTATAATATACATATATACAAACACATAATTTATTCCATAGTCAGACACATTCAAAAAAGGTGTTTGATTAAATAACAAAAAATTGAAAGAACTACTTACTTGATAACTAACTGTTCAATGGAATAGCATTGAAAATTTTAGTTTTCTTCATCTTTAGTGTGTTCTAAGTTTTACCAGTTTATTTTATTAAAATTTTTATTTCATACTGACAAAACTTCTGTATTTTTTATACAGGGTGTTATGGTATATTAATTCATGTTGATGTATATTTTAAGAATGGGTAGAAGGAGGTATAATTTATATTATTAGCTGGTACCCGTAAAATAAAAATAAGGTCTCAATGTCTCTTGCTACTCAAGATAATAAGACAAGATCTTAAACCTGTTTCTGTGTAGCTTTCCTGTGGTGTTTCACTTATACCAAGGACCAGTATGTGTTGGGTAGGCCCAGAGAACCTCACCTCTAGGTGTTGACCTTCCCTCCTCTTTCACATCCTCCCTCACAGTATTCCACATGATCAGCATAACCTTTCTGCTAACCCTATTATGTAGTATTACTAGGGAATTAGTTTGTAAAACCCATTAGAACTCAGGATAAGTGGCTAACATATTTGCCCTGGCATCTAGTGAATTTGATGTGGATGGAAGGCTGTGTGGGAACCCAAGCTAACTCAGGGAAGCATGGGAAAGTAGAGACCAGTCATCTATAGGGCTTTGGGGATGGTGTCAGCAAACACAGTTCCAGCCCTTTTATTTGAGATGATTACCGTATCTGTTAACAGAGACCCGTGACTTGCAGTTGACCACCCTTTCATCAATGAATGCTGTAGTTACACAGGTAATATCTTGCGTTTAACACTTCCACTAGAAAACTCTCAGAAAACGTTAGATATTTGCTATTTCCATTTGTTACCTTGTCAAGTCATCCCGACTTCTCAGAATTTTTTTCAAACTAGAATACACAAAGGATAAACAAGTCTTAACTTCACTGCATGTCAGGCTTTTCTCTAACGGTGCCGATCTGCAGATCCTGTGAGAGAAGGTAGATAGTTTTAATTTGGCAAGGACACAGGTGAACTAATAATCATGGCTTGTGCGACTTAGGAGCAGATCTTTAATAAGGAGTCGTGGTTATGACGCATCGCTTCTCCTTCTAGTAATTGATGCTGTCTTTCCCAGAACTTTACCAGAGCCAGAACCAGAAGTCATGGGCTACAGCAATGCCAGCGGAAGGAAAATGCTGATCATTGCTTCTGACTATAATTTATAATATTTCTGCCTATTATCAATGTGATCAGAAAGGACATTGTGTATCCCCTGCGTGGAATATGGCACCGTCTAGTGTCTAACATCTGCCAATAGGCATGATCTGTAACTACTTTAACTACAATGTTCTGCAATTATTTTCAAGTACAATGTTGGAAACATTACAAAGGTAAGGTATAGTAAAGTGGTGGGATCTCAGCTACTGGACTCTGGTCTATCTGGTAAAATTTTCAACCCCTCCTTTGGTGGAGAATCAAGCTTTTGTTAGACCTGACATAGAGGTGGACAAAGAATGGCTCTAAAGGGGCTAAAGATTGCCCGCAATAAATAGGAATTAGCTTCTGGGTCTGTGACATGCAACACTTTTCACAGTTTTAATCAGCCTCTGCAGACTTTGCTTCTGTGTAGGAATTCTTGTGCACATGTGCTTTTTGACATCATCCTTTGAGTTTTTATATATAGTTTAAACAGGTCTAATATTGGAGAATAATGTACTCAGTTATAGATCCATAACTAATATTTTAATATTTTTATTTAAATTCTGAAATCTAGCCAAAAGCACACAAAAAGGATGATCAAAGCATGGGACTCTTGTCATGTTTGTGGGCATGCCTCATGCTGGAAGAAAAAAGGTAAATTTAATAACTTAACACAGGATAGAATTTATTTGATCATTTGTAAAGTTAGAGGAAGTGTATATTTTTTAGAAGAATAGGGGAATATTTTCAAAACACTCAGTACCTCTCTTGCCCCTCAGAAAGCAAGTAGTGTTAAGCAATACAGTTGTGTCATTTCCTGGAGTTTCTGGTTGTGAGATGTTAGGACATCGGGGTTATTGAGCATGCTCAATGGATCAGTTTCTTGTGGATCTATATGATTACATGGTATCAGACTCAGGGCCCCATGAGCGTGGGCAAGGTAGGTTGGGGCTGGAGTGTGATGTTGATGGTGAGGTTGCTGCTGATGGGTGTGACTGTAGTGACATCATTTGTGCACAGTAGATCACTGCCAGAGCATCCAGGCAACTTGTTCTCAGTAGGCTCTTCAGTCATGTTGAGAGGCAGGAGGGGAAGCTGGCATCACTGCCACTTGCTCTTCCTGTACTGAGCTCACTCTGCCCAGAGGCTTGGAACTCTTGAAACACAAGACCACCATCTACTTGTTTGGGAAATACCTCATTGTGTAAAGAAAACAGTCTGTGAAGCACTACAATTTGCTTCTTCTTCCTTTGTTACTTTGAAAGAGGATTAAGCCAGACAGTCAATATATTCACAAAGCGGTTTGCAAGGGCACTAATCTAAGCCTCTGGTAAATACTTTGCTGGGAAGCAGAGGAGGCAGTGGAAAGCCAACTGAAAATGGGGTCTCATATTGTAGCCATGCCTTTCTGACCACTACCTTCCAGGGACAAGACCTCTTGGCAGTTTCCATGACTGCTAGTGTCCCACAGTCTGCTCCAGCCATACAACTGTCACTCCCATTCAGAAGGACTAGTTTAGACCTTAGGTATTTCTTTCCCTGTCTGGCTGGAGTGGTGAGCTCCCTTTAGCTCAGGTAAACTCTTTCAGTGGGTGTGCCCATTGAAGTCTTGACCTCTTTGCTCATAGTCTCACTCCTCCCACTCTTTGGGAGCTCAGTCCAATGCTCCAGTGCAGGTCTCTGACTATGTTCCCACCTATTGCTGAATGGAGATTCAGTGGTGATATTTAAGATATTCTTCAGTTTGACTACAGGGAATGTCCAGTTCAGGCACCCTCTCTTCTGTTGCTTTGGGTCTTAACTGTGGTCATCCCTGTGCATTCCAGGGAATTTCTCCAGTGCCAGGTTTATTGGCTGGCACCAAAATGGCTCCCCAATCCAAATATCTCTTTCCTTGCTTTCATCTGTCCTTCCTCCATCTTCACCATCTTGTTCCCTCAAGTTCTCCTTCCCCCTTCCCTCTCCCTTCATCTTCACCTTCTACCCTCCCTACTTGCCCACCCCTATGCTCCCAATATTGTAAGTGATCTTGTATATTTCCCCTTTCCAGGTTGTTCTATATATGTGTTTATTAGGGTTCACCTTGTTACTTGGCTACTCTAGACATGAACTATAGGCTCAATATCCTTACTTTACAACTAGTATCCACTTATGAGTGAGTACTGCCATATTCATCTCTCTGGGTCTGGGTTACATCACTCAGGATGTTTTTTTTCTAGTCCCATACATTTGGATGCAAATTTCAATATGTCATTTTTTTTTCCCGGCTGAATACTTCTCCAATGTGTAAATGTGTCACATTTTCTTTTCCATTTTTTGTTGAGGGACATCTAGTTTCTTTCCAGGTTCTGGATACTACAAATAATGCTGCTATGAACATAGTTAAACAAATGTCTTTGTAGTATGATTGAACATCTCTTGGGTATATGTCCAAGGGTGGGTGGTATTTTTCAGTCCTGAGGTTGGTTGATTCCCAACTTTCTGAGAAACTGCCATCCTGATTTCCAAAGTGGTTGTACAAGTTTATATTCCCACCAGCAATGGATGAGTGTTCCCCTCAGTTCACATCCTATACAGAATAATCTATCATTGGTGTTTTTGACCTTACTCATTCTGACTGGTATAAGATGACATCTCAGAGTTGTTTTTATTTGTATTTCCCTGATGGTTAAGAATTTTGGGCATTTCCTTAAGTGTCTCTTTTGTCCATTTGAGGTTCTTTGGTAGAGAATACTATGTTTAGTTCAGTACAGCGTTTTTTAGTTGGGTTACTTAGAATTTTTATGTCTAATTTCTTTAGTTCTTCATATATTTTGGAGATCAGTTCTCTATCTGATATGGGGATAGTAAAGATCTTTTCCCATTCAGTAGGCTGTCTGTTTTTCAATCTTATTGACTATGTTTTTTTTCTTTACAGAAGCTTCTCAGTTTCAGGAGATCCCATTCATTTATTGTTGCTCTCAACGTCTGTGCTACTGGGGTTATATTTAGGAAGTGGTCTCCTGTGCTCATGCAATGAAGGCTACTTCCCACTTTCTCTTTTATCAGGTTCAGTGTGGTCCTATTTGTCTTCTAGTTTTTAATCCATTTGGACTTGAGTTTTGTGCATGGAACCCGAGATGGATCTATTTTCATTCTTCTACAGGTTGACATTCAGTTATGCCAGCACCATTTGTTGAAGATGTTTTCCTTTTTCCATTGTATAATTTTAGTTTCTTTGTCAAAAATCAGGTGTTCATGGGTGTGTGGAATAATATCCAGGTCTTTTATTCAATTTCCTTGGTCAATGTTTCTGCTTTTATGCCAATACCAAGCTGTTTTCATTACTGTAGCTCTGTAATAGAGCTTGAGGTCAGGAATGGTGATGCCTCTGGAAGTTCCTTTATGGTTCTGGATTTTTTGCTGTCCTGGGTTTTTGTTTTTCCATATGAAGTTGATTATTGTTCTTTCAAGGTCTGTGAAGAATTGTGTTGGGATTTTGATGATGATTGCCTTGAATCTATATCTGGTGGATTACGTTGGTATATTATTGTATGTTGAACCATCCCTGCATTTCTGGGATGATTTTTTTGATGTGTTCTTGGATTTGGTTTGCCAGTAGTTTATTGAGTATTTTTGCATACATGTTCATGAATGAGACTGGTCTGTAATTCTCTTTCTTGGTTTAGTCTTTGTTTGGTTTTGGTATCTGGATAACTGTGGCCTCATAAAAAGAGTGTGGCAATGTTCCTCCTGTTTCTATTATGTGGAACATTTTCAAGAGTATAGCTATTAGTTCTTGGAAGTTATGGAAGAATTCTGCACTAAAACCATCAGGCCCTTGTTTTTTTTAAGAAATTGGTTGGGAGTCTTTTGATGACAGTTTCTATTTCCTTGCAGGTTATAGGTCTATTTAAATTTTCCATGTGATCTTAATTTAGTTTTGGTAGGTGGTATCTATCCAGAAATCTGTCCATTTCTTTTTCATTTTTCTATTTTGTGGAGTACAGGTTTTTGTAGCAAGACCCAATGATTCTCTGAATTGTTCAGTGTCTGTTGTTATGTCCCCCTTTCATTTCTGATTTTGTTAATTTGGATGTTCTCTCTCTCTCTCTCTCTCTCTCTCTCTCTCTCTCTCTCTCTCTCTCTCTCTCTCCTTTTTGATTAGTTTGAATGAGTTTTTGTCTAGCTTGTTGATTTTCTCAAAGAACCAGCTCTTTGTTTCCTTGATTTTTTGTCTTGTTTTCTTTGTTTCTATTTTGTTGATTTCAGCCCTTAATTTGATTATTTCTCATCTTCTGTTCCTCCTGGATGAGTCCACATCGTTTTGTTCCAGAGCTTTCGGGTGTGCTGTTAAGTCACTGATGTGAGCTTACTTCATTTTCTTTATGTGGGCTGTTAGTGCTAAGAACTTTCCTCATAGCACTTCTTTCATGGTGTCCCATAGGTTTGGATATGTTGTGCCTTCATTTTCATTGGATTCAAGGAAGTCTTTAATTCCCTTCTTTATTTCTTCCTTTACCCAGATGTGATTCAATAGTGTACTATTTTATTTTGATATGTTTTTCTGCATTCTGAAGTTCGTATTTCTGTTGAATTCTAATTTTAAGCCATGGTAGTCTGATAAGACCCAGGGGATTACTCCAAATATTTTGTATCTGTGGAGGTTTGCTTTATTACTGAGTATGTAATCAGTTTTAAAGGAGGTTCCATAAGATGCTGAGAATAAGGTATATTCTTTTGTGTTTCGGTAGAATGTTCATTAGATGTCTGTTAAATCCATTTGAGTCATGATATGTGTTAGCTCTCTTATTTGTCTCTTAGATTTCTGTCTGGTTGACCTGTCCATTGGGCCAGTAGTGTGTTGAAGTTTCCTATATTAGTGTGTGGGGTTTGAATTGTGTTTAAGCTTTAGTATTGTTTCTTTTACATAAGGTGACCTAGTATTTGGAGCATCGATGTTCAGTATTGAGACTTCATCTTGGTGGACTGTTCTTGTTATGAGGATAAAGTATCCTTCTCCATCTCTTTTGATTGATTTTACTTTGAAGTCTATTTTGTTAGATATTAGGGTAGCTACACCAGGTTTTTTCTTAGGTCCATTTTTTGGAAAATCTTGCCCAAACCCTATACTCTGATGTATTGTCTGTCTTTGAGGTTGAGGTTGTTTCTTGTATACAGCAAAAGGCTGGATCCTGTTTTTGTATCCATTGTCTTAGCCTGTGTCTTTTTATAGGTAAATTGAGTCCATTGAGATTAAGGGATATTAATGACGAGTGATTTTTATTTACGGTTGTAGTCCTTACATTTTGAAGTTAACCCACTATCCTTCTTTACTCTCTGCCATGTTACAGTACCTTTATTAGCATGGTGCATTCAACTCCTGCTCCCCTTTGCACCTCCTGGTGACTCCTGACTCCATCCTTCTCCTTCCCATCTCCTTTAGTTTGATTACCCTGCCTGGATACTGGCCAATCAGTGTTTTATAAAAACCAATTTGAGTGACAAATATTTCCAGTGTATAAGAGGCTTATTTCATGGCTGTAACATGAGGGCTTGCTCTGTTGGGGTTTCTGTCCTGCCCAGTTCCCACAGCTGGTACGTCCCAAAGAAAACCACACAGAGGTCTCCATTGGTAATACACTGGCCTGTTAACTCAGGCTTCATATTAGCTCTTATAACTTCTATTAACCCCTTATTCTTATCTATGTTAGCCACATGGATCAGTACCTTTGTCAGTGGGGCAGGTCACATCCTTCATCTTCACTTTCTTCATAGGACTAGGAAAGGAGCTTCTTTCTTCCCAGAATTCTCCTGTTCTCACTGCCCTGCCTCTACTTCCTGTCTGGTTGTCCTGCCTATACTTCTTGCCTGGCTACTGGTCCATTAGCATTTATTTAAAACATAATTGAAAGAATACAGAATTCTCTCACACCACATAGTCCATTTTTTGGGAATGTGGTGTAGTATTCCAGGCTACTTCCTGCTGTTTGGGTGTGCTGATAATTTTATGGAGACCTAAAGAAAATTTAGAATTATGAAAAAGTCCTTACTGGAATATCCTGTGATTCTTGATCATCTCAGGCAACAGTCTTAAATCTGCTCTGGATACAGAACTCAGACATGTGCTCCATCTGTTCCTAGTGGAGATTTCTCAGGTGGTCTTTCTTGACCAAAGCTGATTTTTCTTAACTCAGAATGAATCCAAAGCCTCTCATTTCCTGTGGAAACAAAAGCAAAATGTCTTCTATAAAGTAACATACATTCTGACTTCAATTTTGAACTCAAGATATTTTCAAAATCCCTATCTTGGATTAATTCAGAACATTTATAAGCAAATATCTTTTAACAGCTGTTGTTCCTTCCTCAGCATTCAAACAATTCAAAGAGAGCATAACAACATACAGTATCCAGATTCTCTGTGTGTTTTCCATCTTTACATGGCTTTATTTTAAACTCTATTTTGTTTATTTTTAATTTTTGGCTTTTGAGACAGGATTTCTATGTATTTTGTCCTGGAACTCATGCTGTAGACCAGGCTGTCCTTGAACTCACAGAGATCTGCTGTCTCTGCCTCCCTAGTGCTGAGTTTAAAGGTGTGTGCCACCATACCTTGAACTCACAGAGATCTGTCTGCCTCTGCCTCCCAATTGCTGTGATTAAAGGTGTATGCCACCACACCCAGCTACACTCTTTTTTACTTTTTGTTTTAAGGACTTTAACCTTATTTTAAAAGCCTGCATATATTTTTAACACACTGTAAACCATTTAGAGGTTTTCTTTGTCTTTGAATCTTACTTTACTGTATATGTCTCTTTTTCTGACCACATGAGTCTTTTCTGAGATTCCAGGCTCATGGATGATGTACCGGCTATAGTCACATTTATTGCCACAACTATATTGAATTTTAATGTCCATGCCAACAAGCAAGCTGCAGCACTGTGCTCACACACTGCATTCAAATTCTCCATAGTTGGACCAATCACCTGCCTGAAAAAGTCAGAGTTTGCATTGTCAGGATGACCCATAAAGCCAGCATTTTAAAGCAACATGACTTTATTCCTGCTACAACTGAATACCAAAAATCATGTGTTCATCTTTTCATCAAGCACATTTAAGTATTTCATGGCAGGACCTCTTCAAAAAACCTTGCAGCTAAAACTGAGTCAGGAAGCCTCTCTTAAATGAGAGCACTTGCTTAACTGTAGCAAGCAGAGCAGACCTGAGACATTTCTGCTACTAAGAAGTCATGCTGTACTCTATTCTTTTCTGTCTAGAATTACTTCCCAGCTCTCTCAGGTTTTATGTGGATGAAGTTGTCTTCATGGGCACCATTCTGTAACATGAGGGCCTGCTTTGTGGGGGTTTCTGTCCTGCCCAGGTCCCACAGCTGGTACGTCCCAAAGAAAACCACACAGAGGTCTCCATAAGTAATACTCTGATTTACCCATTAGCTCAGGCTTTATATTAGCTCTTATAACTTATATAAACCCATTATTCTTATCTATATTATTCACATGGCTCAGTACCTTTTTCAGCGGTGCAGGTCACATCCTGCATCTTCGGTGTCTCCATGCTACTGGGGAAGGAGCTTCCTTCTTTCCAGAATTCACCTGTTCTCATTGCTCTGCCTCTTGTCTGGTTGTCCTGTCTATACTTCCTGCCTGGATACTGGCCAATAAGCATTTATTTAAAACATAATTGACAGAAAACAGAATTGTCTCACACCACAGGGCAGGCAAGAGCTTCGGGCTTCTGGTTACATTGCATCTGTTGTTAGAATCAGAGACATGCATGCTGGACCTCCAATCAGTCTCTTCTTTTTATTCACCTCAGGTATCTACCTCAGGGGCTGCTGTCATTCCCATTGTTATGTGCTGAACTGGAAAGGGAAAGCTGAGATGAACCTTTCCTTCTGGAGCTGGTTTATGGCATATTTTTTTTCATTGCAGAAAAGCCGCAAGTGAGGACTCGGAGCTTTCATTTGTTCTTTTATAGTGGTATTGTAAAAAAGAGCAAGAGCGGTTCTACCCTCTCTCTGGCTTCCTGCCTCTCTACTTCTGTTGGGGTACTGTTCCTCATGAGCCTCACCACACTGGACCCTTGAGGTCTAGCATGCTGAGATAAATAAACCTCTTTTGTGGATAAAGCAGTCAGGCTCAGGATTTCAGTTACAGTGCCAGAAAACTGACAAATACAATAGGAGTGTCTGACTCACGGAGCAGCTCAGAAAAGCAGTCTATAAAATTATGCTTCCTTTTCTTAGGAATAACACATTTGCCTGTAGCTCTAGACTGACTACAATGAGTATAGTGTGTCCCACTCACCTTGGAAAGGGAATAGTTGACTCAAACCTTGTAAGTCTTCCACTTTGCAGGAAATGATAAATTCTTCTTTGGAACCACAACAACTTAATTTAAGGAGGTTGAAGTGGGTCAAGGGTTCAATCAGCACCCGAAGCCCACAGCTGATGAAGAGAGTGGTGACTTTTTAACCTGGACCGCTTTCTTTTCCAGGTACCTCCAGCTGATGAAGAGAGGATTGACGTCTCTACCTGGACCGCTTCTCTTCCTGGTACCTAAGCTGATGGAGTAAGCTATGACTTCTCCAACTCCATCGTTTCTTCGCGGAACCTACAGTTGATGAAGAGAGCAACGATTTCTCTGCCTGGACCACTTCTTTTCCCGGTACCTACAGGTGATGGAGAAAGCGATGACTTCTCCAACTGGACCATTTCTTCCTGGTACCTACAGCTGATGTAGAGAACGATGACCTATCCATCTGGGCCATTTCTTTCCGGTACCCACAGATAATGAAGAGAACGATGATTTCTTCAACTGGACCATTTCTTCTTGGTACCTACAACTGATGGAGAGAGCGATGACTTCTCCAACTGGTCCGTATATTCCTGGTACCTACAGCTGATGGAGAGAGCGATGACTTCTCCAACTGGTCCGTTTCTTTCCGGTACCTACAGCTGATGAAGAGAGCGATGACCTATCCACATGGACCGTTTCTTTCCGGTACCTACAGCTGACAGAGAGAGTGGTGATTTCTCCAACTGGACCGTTTCTTTCTGGTACCTACAGCTGACAGAGACAGTAATGACTTCTTTAAGTCGACTGTTTCTTTCCGGAATCAAGTGCACCTGGCTGAACTGAGACAAGGTCAGACAAATGTTTATTCATGGAAGCAACACTAATCAGGACACTGGATTTTGGTCTTGTTGGCAGAGCACAGACTCCTGTAGACAGAGGTACTCCATGACCTTGGTGTCAATATTACATCAGCTCATTCTCCTACCTCCAGCACTACAGAGTTGAGTGTGGGTATTTGTCCACATTAACTTTTCTTCATCGTGCCTAAGTGACTTGCTTTTCTCGGGTTTGAATCTTAATGAGTAGCATGGAGGAATCAGCCTGGAGATTCACTTGCTGTTTTTCTTGAAGAAAAGCATCTCACACCCAGTTCTTCCTTCAGGTAGTCTGACATTCCCCATCCCCAGCATTCTCTCCCTTGTCCCCTCCTCAGGCAATCTGACGTTTTTAGGGTATGACTGTATCTGAGTTCCTAGGACTGCTCACTGGTGCCTGTCATGTTCATCTTTAAAATAATAGGCATGGTTTCACCAACTTTATTAGTACCTAATCATGTGACATCTTTAATTATAAGAAGCCATCTTCACCAAGTGTCTCTGTGTTGACAAGTATTTCAGACTTTGAAATTTTTCATGAAATTTTTCATGTCTTTGTAGTCTAAATGAAGACATACAAGAATGAATATCAGAAGTGTCAAGTTTGGGGTAGGAGGGAACACTTCTGTGCATTCTCAAACCCGGAGAAGCTGCAAAGGTCAAGGTCACAATAGGAGTTGAAAGAGCTGTGCTTGGCATCTATCTCCTGAAGACATCATGTGCCCTAGCAGAGCTCACTAATGAGAATGGGGAAGGCATCCACCGGTGCTTTCTTTAGTTCACAAGACAGAGGATTTTCCAAATACATCTTACCAACAGTATGGAGTGGGTAGTGCCAACAGATGTGAGCTTATTTCTCTTTTCTTTAAGCATTATAGGCTCAACCTCTTTTTACCAGGAACACCTCAAAATCCAGGCTCTTAAACAAAGCAGGTGGGTTTGTCAGGTCCCGAGGAGGAAGCTCGGCTGGTAAAGATCTCTGACATATGTTCTAGTTTTGTTTCTGCTGCTGTAACAAATACTGCACAGGGGAGGAAAGGGTTTATTTGACTCATAAATCCAAGTTACAATCCATCAGTTTTGGGATTTTAAGGCAGGAACTCTAGCTGCTTGTCTTATCACACTCATAGTCCATAGCAAAGAGAATAAATTCATCTTTGCTAGCTTGCTTCATTCTTAGACAGTCCAGGGCTCAACCTAGGGAATGGTGCCACCCACAGGGGGCTGGGTCTTCCTATATCTATGAGCAATTCACGAATAACTCCAGTAAACTCTGTGCTTCACCACTCTGGTCTGGGTGGAGCCTTTCTTTGGTCTGTCATGGACTGCTCTCTACTGCAGGCAATTCTTTAATCTCCCACACACAATTTTTCCTTCTGTGGATTCAACTTCTCTACCAGCAGATCCTGTTTCTGCCTCGATTACCAAAAATGAGATCTGTCATTTCTCTGTGAAAAAAGCCTGTGGAAGGATGATGATTGGCCTGCCCAGACCACATGACTTCCTGGAGGCTCACCATCAGGACCAGATCTTCAGATTACTAGGTCTTCAGGTCATGTGTCCAGTCCTGTGGATGTATCCTCCCTGGGGTAATCAGTGTCACCATGACTTCATTGGTAAGCATTTCCCAGGCATTCAGGCAGAACTGTGAAGTGGTGGTTCTCAACCTGACTGCATGAGTGTCTAGGATGGGTAGTACACACTTGTGCATTTGAGGGAAATTTCCAGATAGGGTTGGCATGTGGGACAGTGATTGGAGTAGACCCATCCTGATTGTAAATGGTACCATCCAAAGCACTGGGAGCCCAGGGAGCAGACTAGGGGAGCAGGAAATCCTGGGTGTGTAAGCCCCTTCTTTGAGGAATTCACCCATTGTTGTAACCATCTTCCAAGGACACTACGCTAACCCCTTCTGCCTTCAATGTGAACTCAGTGCTAGGGAGATTCTAGGTCACCAGCAGCACACAGAAACTGCAGAGGCATCCAGATTCCAGACTTGGCCTGCATGTTGTCAATGGGGAATACACCAGGCCTTAGGTTAACCAGTCCAATAAATCTTCCAGATCAGTGGGATGGCTCATCAGGTAAAGGTGTTGGCCACCAAGCCTGATGACCTGGGTTTGTTCTTCACTGACAACTCTGGTCACATGTCCATTAGTCACCAGTCTCTGGGCATAGCAGGAGGCATTCCATTGGCTCAGGGAAGAAGTTCCTGCCATGCATGCTCATGTGTCTTGTTTTGGAAGGACGGCTGAGGCTTGGGTAGGCTGGTTTTGGCAGGAGAGCTGAGGCTTAGGAAGACTGGCCTACAGTGTCTCCTACAAGCTAGGACCAGAAGTTCCTCTCTTTTTTGCCTCAGCTTTCCAGGCTGAGGAGACTGTCCAGATATTTACATGAAGCATTAACAATATTAATTAACTACGTTTTCTATTTAAATTGAACTTCCTAATGAACACATTTATGTTAAAGATATATAAAAACTAACAAATAACAAGTAGGCAAATTTTAAAAATAACACAGAACACAAAAATCAGAATTATTGAAAGAGTGGGAGTTCAGATTGAAGCATAAGCTCAAACTCTGTATCCATTGTCCCTGTCAATCAGATTCAAGGACATGCATTGTTGCAGGTCTGTCCAACAGACAGTTCATATTAAGCTGGAGCAGAGGAAGAAGACAAGATGATGATCAGCATGAGGTGGGTATCTAAGTCATGGCTGGTTGCAGAGGGAGGTGTGTTAGATGTGGGTAACGGGCGTAAATGCAAACCAAAGCTGGGGAGGTGGAGTCTCAGCGGGCAGATGGGCCTTCTGTCCAGCCCTGGATCTGGAAAGCAGTGCCAGGGCAGCAGTAAGCTACGGGAGAAAGGGACTGGTAGCTCAGAACCTGTAGCTGGAGTATGGACGCAGGGACCTGTTGCCCTGGGTTGCAGGGCCGCACCCATTTGAGCTTCTCTCCTGGCTCCCTCCTGCAGCAGGCACTCCTTATCAGGGCTGAAATTCTCCTAGGCCACTTCCATTTGCCCACGTGGGGCAGGCAGGCAGCAGCAGCACAGTGCTCTCAGAGCCTGGGAAATTCTCGTCTTCATTAGCTTCCAGCCCCGGAGTGGCCTGGTTCCAGAGGCTGTGGGTACAACCTGGGGCTGGTCACTGGGCACCTCTGGCTCTGTGGATTGTTCTTCGCTAAAGGCCATGTTCACCAGCCCCATGCATCTCCCATTCAGAGGTGGTTCATGGGAGGAAGATTCATCAGCCAGGCTATCCAGTGACATCATGTTGACTGTGTTGTCCCCTGTAGATTTGATGGTTTCAGTGGCCAATGCATCTCCTTCTGGGGCTGTGTTATCTGAATAATGCAGCTCCTCCGGGCAGGTGTGTGTGTGGAGCCGCGCTTTGCTTCTGCCTCTGGACAGCAGAGCTGGTTCGCTGTGGCTCCTCTTCATGGCCACAGGGACACTAATAGCGACTGCAGGGATGATATTTTGCAGACTGCTATCCCCAGAGCTCACTTTGAATTTTAGTATGTTAATCGTTGCTGTTAGGTTTGACTCTGGGTCTTTTAGTGATGATATAACCTGCTCACAGGTGTACCCGATGTTACACATGGTCTCCACAACCTTGGGGAGGATTTCCTTGGCAGGAGATGTTACGTGTTCCTGAATATGGCCCAGCCAAGGTCGTTCCACAAGCCGAGATGAAGTTAGCCTGAACCAAATGTAACCCGTGAGCAGTCTGGCCAAGGTGAGATAACAGGCCTTAGAAAGATGGTATGGAATGCGGCACGGGGTGGTGGTGATCAGATAGTACATAGCTTCGGGGGTCGATGCTACATAGGGCAATTGTCTGGTGACCAGGACGTAGAAGACAATCCCTAAGCTCCACATATCCCCTGCCATAGCGTCATATGGTGTTCCGGCCAAGATCTCAGGGGCCATATATGGCAAGGTGCCCCACAGCTCCTCCAGCATCTGACGCTCTGTAAGCTGAGTGGCCAACCCAAAATCGCAAAGTTTGACTTTGCCGCCTTCTCCCAGAAGGATGTTTTCTAGCTTGATATCGCGGTGCGCGATCCGTCTTTGGTGCAGAAAGTGCACAGCAGATGCCAACTGATTGATTATGGGCCTAGTCTCCTCCTCTTTTAAACAGCCCACCTCCCTGATCAACATCACCAGGTCTTTTCCTTTAAGGTATTCCATGATGAGATAGGTGGTCTGCAGCGTGTTGATAGCATGGAATAACTGGATGATGTTGCTGTGTTGCAGGGACTTATGGATCGCAACTTCAGACCTGATGTACTCCTCATCATTGTACTCTTTCTCAAGCACCTTGATAGCCACCTGCGTTTTCGTGGTAAGGTGTTGGGCAAGTATCACCTCCCCAAAGGCACCACACCCCAGAGATGTTAAAAATTTATAATTCTTCTTAAGGATGTCCTCTTCCCGGTGGCTGACCATGATGGTTACCTCAAGTTCTCTGTATTTTGGGCAATTTCAGGGACACACGATGCTAGGGAAGAAATGATATAGTTTTAGAATGAAAGTTTATAGGTATGAATTCTCTGTTTTGAAATCTGAGATAATCCAAACAAGCAAATGATGCCTTTAAGACCAAGAAGTACAAGAATAATCCAGAAGGTAATTGACATAAAGACACTGAACACAAGTGTAGCAGCATCTGTTCTAATTCTGTGGAATAGCCCATACTCAGACACAGGGACAACTGAACGTTTATACACTGTGGAAAGTAGCTTCTAGTAGAGAAAATCTAATCTAAGAGAAACAAAGTCCACAAAGAGAAACTGATATATTCTTCTCCTGTGGGTTTAAGGAAGAGGAGGGCAGAGCGTTTATCAAAGAAACAGTATTAGTCACAGAGATGGAGTGGAGGAAGCGATAGAGTAGGAGAGTTTGACCAAAATGCAGGCTAGGCATGGATCGGAAATTTACAATGAAGTTCCTATGGTTAGTTTCAGTAACACATGTTCCATCTGAAGAAAATGGGAAAAAAGTAAAGAATAAATGAATTTTGAAACAGGAAATTGGGTAATAATGAATAAATAGATACAACATTCACAGATCAAACCTAGGATGGAACCTAACAACATACATGTAAACATGAAATTGCAAAACTTAACCCTGGAACCAAAACCAGTAACTGGAAAGGAACTCACTCTAGCAAAGTCCAGTAGATTGGAGATTCCCAGTCTGTCACAGCCAATATTTGGTGACACTTGTTCTGTAGCCCAGCAACAGCTACTCTGAGATACAAGACAGAAACCCAATGCAGGCAGGGCCTATAACAGAGTAGTTGATAGCATACTTCATAATGTTTCCTTGTGATGTCACCCAAATGAGCGAACCAATCATGGCTTCCATAACTGACAGTGGTTTTGACCATGTTCTGTGACACAACCAGTGACCTGAGTATTTTTCTCATGGCTGGCACCAAATCCTAGACCAGAATCAATTCCAGGGAGGAAGGGTTTGTGTGTGTGTGTGTGTGTGTGTGTGTGTTTGTGTATGTGTATGTTTGTGCACATGCGTGTACGCACTTTAAAGAGACACTGAAGCCATGATGGTGGCACATTTCCTTCCCAAATAGAGCTGTTGCTTAGATGGTTGGTGACCCTGAATTAGAAATTCTCTATCACCAAGAGGCACAGGTCCTCTAGCTAGCCCCACATTCATGCGTTCCACAAATTCCTAAACAAGGAATCAAGTCCTCATCACATCTGACATTCAACAATCCCTCTGTGGTACTTTGAATTAAAAATGTCAGATACAAACGGGGTGTTTGAACACATGGACACATAAGAGAAATCGATGGTACTGTTTGGAAACGTTGGAGGTTGGAGCCATAGAAACAGAACGCCATCCATGGCACTGTCCTTGAGAAGAAACAGCATAGTCTTCATGTCCTCTTCTACTTCTTGCTGGAGTTGAAGTGTGTGAAATCTCAATTTTCTGCATTTGCCTTCAGGGTTCCAGCTGGCCTCTGTGATTCTGACCCACCACCATGGCCTCTTGTCCCTCCAAAACTAAGCCACATAGACATGCTCACCCTCTCTTAAGATGCCAGGTTTATAACGTCTATCACAACAGAATGCTAGCCAATAAACATGGGTTTAGCAGAGTTGGTTGCCCCCCATCCCCACCCTACCCATACTGCCCAGAAGTCAAGGCATACTCATTGCTGTCACAAAGTCACACATTGACTGTGTCTGTTCCATCCACCTCCACCAGAGAAAGAATGGACCCTTCAAGTAGCCCGATTCCAGGCCCCATCCTCTGTAGTGTAGCACAGGTCTCATACTAAATGAACCTGTTTCCAATTGGTATAGGACCTCCCTTTCCCTCAGAAACCTGCAATTCCATGAAGGCATGACAGGAATTTGTCTGACAGGAATGCAACTGCTTCAGACTCCCACTGCATGGCCATCATTGCTAGAGTCCTTGTGCATGGATGGAATCTCTCTAAGCATCACCGTCTCTCTGTAGCTCCCATCTTTCCTTACTCCCCAGTAAAGATGTGGACTCATATACCAAGGAAAGATACAAGAATCTGGGGAAAACCTTAACGTTGAAATATAAAACTAGGCAACACAATCTGAAAGAACAAATAGGTTGACAATGCCTTGTATTGTTACCGGGATAATTCCCTGATGGTCATACAATCTAAAGAAATAACTGTAATGATCCACAGATATTCCGTTAGCCCATAAAACTGAGGCAAGGGATAATTTCAAATCTTTTTATAAAACAAAATATTCACGTAAAGCCCTTAC
The DNA here is from genome assembly GCF_982192425.1 of Myodes glareolus. Lineage (NCBI taxonomy): Eukaryota > Metazoa > Chordata > Mammalia > Rodentia > Cricetidae > Myodes > Myodes glareolus. The sequence continues at coordinate 27,824,319 of NC_142039.1, read as the reverse complement.
TCTTTAGCCTAGTAAAGCACCTTGAAAAGAGATGAGTATCTGACAGGGGCAATGACTACGAACATTAAAATATCCTTAAGGAAAGCACTTACTCCTTTACTTCTTAGTAACACATTAAAATGATGATACTTCATGATCAAGATATCTTCAGGAGAACACAAGAATCAATCTACATACAAAAATTGACAAAAGAGCAAGCATAGTCCAACATCAAGAAAACATAGTCATCCCTGAAAAGAAAAGAAATGCCACTGCCAGCGATAAGCATAGAATAAGAGAATGTTCTATTATAAACAATCTTATTCTACAAACATGAAAATATTTATTTTCATCATAGTCAGAAGAAAAGATGAATTTCTTGTTAATAGAAACACTGGTCACCTGATATTGGCAGGGAGATTACACACGGCTGGTGAATCTTCAGCA